>NW_012130086.1:3777235-3779927 GCF_000143395.1 Atta cephalotes
TATATATATATATATATATATATATATATATATACTATAATAATAGCTATGTCATGTATTTCTTCGTACTACAGATTTCGATCAGATCGAAAATAAATATTAAAACTCCCAGTAAAAATTTTTATTTAAGCGAAAAACACAAACAAAAGTCGAATTTTATTTTAAATTTTATAAAAATTATTTCCTACTATCAATAAGATACTTCACAAGGTAAGTAGATATAGATTTATGTTGCAAATTGCATAATAAATTAAATTCTAAAGTGCATTATTTTTTATTTTTCTGGAAAAAATATTTTCCTAAACTGTTCACTTTCTCAAATGCAAAATATATAATGAAATATAACACGCAAAACATGCTTAACAAGTTACATGGAAATTGTAATAATATATAACTGTTTAAAATGTCATGAAATTTAATGTACTTTTAAGTTACATAAATTAAATTCAATTTTATGACACTAAATTAAATTTTATTTATCTATAATTGAAAAGTATATTTATGTATATGAAATTTAGTACGTTTCATAAAATTTTACAGAGTTTAATACATTTTTTATTAAATTTTATGTAGATGTGCATTAAAGTTAACATTAAATTTAAGTTATTTGTAACTTCAACTCAACTTTTCCATGACAACATTAAATATTTTAAATATTTTTACCTGCTTGAAATTTGCTTCCATGTAATGGAAGCATTTCTGTTTTTTTTAACAGTGTATATATAAATGAATAATATTGTACCTATTATATATCACGTAAAATTATTTGTGTCATCGAAAATCTTAGAATATTTTCTTTAAAATTATTCTCTTTAAAGTAGAAAAAAATATTACAAGTAACAATATAATATAATTTTTATATGGCAATCCTATAGAATAAATAAATATATTAGGTTGTCCGGAAAGTTCGTGCCGAAGTTGAAGGAAAACTGAAACACAGAAAATTTAAATTTTAGTATACATTTATTAAATTATATAGGTTAGTCGGCACGAACTTTTCGAACAACCCAATAAGTTTCTAAATATAAAATCATATCAAAAAATGAAAATATTTTTAAATATAGTAACTCTATTACACAACTTTTAAAATATTTATCGATAAGAAAAGCAGAAATAGATAAACAAAATATTCAAGTTTTTCATAAAAATAAATAGTCTGCCATTAATTTTTATGTTTCACTGAAATTCACTTGTGTTCAAAATTTACCTTGTCAACTCCCTAGTATATACTTTATGATTCATTGTCTTTGCAAAGCTTTTTGGCTCTCAAAAAGAGAAAAATCCGATTTTTATCACTGTTCTATGTAATAGCTTGAATAAAATCGACCAGATCACGACTATAATATTCAAACAGGAAAAAAAAGAAGACATTCAATTATACGCGAAATCCATTTGCGAATCGGAGCGGTTCGACTAAACGTCGAGATCGTTTCACGTTTCCCGAACATCGGCATTGCCCGGGAAATCCCGCAGGATATAGTTTTTCCTCTCTATATAGATATTTCGTCGAGTGGCGCGGAAGTAAAATGGATACGCAGCGGGACGATAAATCGTCACACGCAGAACCTTCCTAGCGTTTTGTGCTCAACAACAGTCGTGAACAAAAGGGAGGCGCGTCACGTTCGGCTCGATTCGGCTCGACTGGAATTTTGCCCCGACGAAAATTTTCATCGCTAGCGTATAGCTATTTATTTTATTCTCGCTCGCACGAATCGGATTGTGTCGCGTTTGCGATCTACGCGCGATAAATCATTTCGATCCTGCAGCCAAACGCCGCGTGCCACGATCAAAAACAGAAAAAACGAACGACGGAAATGCAACAGAGCGGACTTTGAAAAATTTATCTCGCTCAAGAGGAGTGATTCTGATTTTTTTTTCTGTTTTCCTTTTTTTTTGCATTAAAATCGTGTGCAAAATATAACCAGCGAACGCGCCCTGATTCCGCTTTCGCACCGATTTCATATATTTAAAGATAATTGATATCGACAAATTAAAATATATCGTTAATTTATTGCTTACTACCACTTACGGAACAAGAATATTTTTTTAATCTTTTTGTTTATTTCCATATGTTCGTGTATCATTATTATTATTATTATTCTTTAAATATTTTAATTAACAAAATGTCATCGTAATAAAATTGCAGAAAAATTCTACATTTTTCTATAAAGAGAAATTTTCATATATGTATGTGTATAAAAAAATAGTACTGATAATCATCGTATTAGAGATCATGTCAGAAATCGTATCAAATTTAAATAAAAATATTTGAGATAAATTTCAATAATCTTATCAAAGACATTTGCATGAAGAGGATAAATTTTGAAATTTATGCAGTTAAATAAATTTTTGCATAATTTTAATAAGCTTTTCAAATTTGATTTAGTTGTGTAGCTCTCTCATGCGAAGAATTCATAAACAACGTATGTCATATAAAATAGAATAAAAATTGATTTTGATTAATTCGATAGAAGACAAGCGAAATGAAGCAACGCATATTGAAATGCGATTATTCAGTCGTGATGATACCGAAAATATTGTTGCGCAAATAAACGAATAATTATTCATGCAGAGAGAATAAATACACTCACCGAACGATGATAATCCCTGTTCTACTATTTCCGTATTCCGTTCCTGTTAAAAATAAATTTTATATTTATGAATAAAGAAGAATAAGAAATTATATGCAAAT
>NW_012130086.1:3783711-3791702 GCF_000143395.1 Atta cephalotes
ATTTATATATATATATATATATATATATATATATATGATATATATTTCATATATATTTATATAATACATAAATTTGTTATTTAAATCTTAAACCTTAAGAAATCACCAATCAGTCAATTATTCTTCTCACATTCAACTGTGATTGATCAATTTTTATTACACTCATTGTGATTGCCGAATACTTAATGATTTATTGAAAGTCCATTACATTGGACTATACTTTTAGAGTGCGTTCTATTTTACGCATATAATATATTATCCTTCTTATTCAAGAAATATTAAAGAAGGCTAAAACGATAAATACATTATCATGCATATCATGCATGATATGCGTGAAACGGAACGCACCCTTGAACGGCACTGTATTACATGATTCGTTTCGCAACTACATTCAGTCAATAGATACGTGTCGTGTACGTCACACAATTGTTTCGTCGTGCAATTCGCGTCGCGTATTCGGCAAAAGTGAATTCCGCGTACGTTGTGTGAGTGCCAACTAATGATCTATTCGTCGAATTGTGCATCGAGTTTACTAGAATATCACATAAGTATGCTTCAATATCTCATTACATCAAAAATTCGAGATTTATTTTGTGTCATTAAAATACCACCGTCACACGCAAGCCGCGCGATCGAGCATTCATGTCCATTTCTATCAACATAGATTAGTCTTAATATCGGTTTAACTTATTCTTTATCTTTCTTTAATTCTTAGAACTGGAAAAAGATAAAAAGTAAGTATCAAGATGAAAGATTAATTTGGTAGAAATAGACATTAGGAGTCACGCGAGAGGAACATTGGAAGAAAACGTTAATTGAACCAAGATTAGGTTAGATTAGATCAAGTGAAAAAAGACTTCAGTTATGATTCCCGAATGAAAACGCGTTGATCTGGTTGACAGCGTCGCTTTATTTTTTTTTCGAACTTTTTAATGGCCGTGAATGTACCGAGTGTGTAACGAGACGAGAGAGTTTCCGCAAACAAATCGGACTGTTGATTAGTTGGCGCGATCACGCGCGTTGAAGGCAAAAGAATAGAGTCAACCCAGTCAACCGTATGTCACGTTGTGAATGTTGTTATTATGTAAAGCGTTGTAAATTGTTACACGTCGCAGTCGGAGGAATTGTTCGAATGAAATCGACGAAAACGGGGAGAGGAATTCGATATGTTTTCGTATTTCTCGACTTAGTCAAAGTGCGTTATGCGCACAACTCAACAAAATGGATGGGGTGGTCATTAATTGCACGAGGGTCATAATTAACAGGATGCTTCCGATCGACTCGTATTCGCGTGTGTTCGTGTGTGTGTGTGAGAGAGGCGGCCTGCCTGGAGGAACCTGGAGCATAGTATCGGCCGGAAGCCAGGAATGTGGAATGCAGGATGTAGGATACAGGAGCAATGGAACAGTGCGGCATCGTCGACGGGTGAATAAATTTTCATCCGTGATATTTACGCTCGAATGTTCATTTATCGCAGAACAATCTGGCGTCGTCGCATCATAATAAACGCGATTTTTAATAAAGTCTCGCGCACGCTTAAATTAATAAAAGATCGGAATTTATCTCATTTTTTTCGTGTTAATTGTGCGACGCAATAAATTCCGAATTCTTTTTACGTACCTACCTTTTTTAAAAAAATTATCAAAGGTAAGTAAATTCATTTATTTTATAAATTATATGAATAATTTACTTAGGTATGAAGAGTAATATTCGCTATGTTATCGTTTTCTACAAACATCGGATTATTCGCGAAAATCTGATTAAAAAAAGGAGATAAATGAAAATGCTTAATTAAAAGCACTTGTAAATATGGAAAAAGGTAGAGACACATTTGAAAGAAATAAAAGGAACAAATGTTTTACGCTTGATCCTATATTACTTTTTCAGTCTAAACGAAACGGCAGGAAATATTTACATTGTAATAATTATTTGTCCCACCTATTTTGAGCCGGCGTATTCTGCATTTTGTTTCATTTTACTTCATAGCATAGCTCGGGGCTACTGTTTAATCTACTTTTGTGAATAGTGTTCACCGAACTGTTGAACGACAACGGATTACGCGTGGACGACCGTTTATATATGTTTATTACCTTTGTGTTTTATCTTTTAATCTACAGAGACGCAAGAGCAGTAGCGGCAACTTTTGCAAAATTGCCACTAATTACATAGCATGCAAAATTGAATTTCGACGCTCATTTTCCTTCTATGTCGGTAAACATCATTATGCAATGTGTTCTATAATACAATACATTGTGCAGTAAACCATGGCAAACTTATCGTATAAGAATTATGTAGATTTCTTTTTAAAAATTTCTATTATGAAATATGATTATTATTTTCCAAACGATTCTTAAATTATGTTACCTACTCTTTTTTTTTATTCACTTGTATTATAAAAATTTGTTTTTCTTGTATTATGAAAAAAAATATTTTTTCGATGCTTCAAAACTTATTTTAGATGATCTATAATTCATGTCGGAATTCAGGATAGAATTTATATATATTTATAGTTCCTATCAATGTGTATGTTTTAATCTATATTTTATATATGTGTATATTTCTAATTCTTTTCATAATAGTAATAGTCTTACAACATAAATGTGTAATTCAGAAATATTTGAAGAGACAATGCAAAACAATACAAGCAATTTGATTGAACTAGTTTCAATTTTTATCTCTAATTGCATTTGCTTCTTGCGAATTAAATTGATTGATTATTTCAATTATTGATTATATCCTGATTTATCAATCGCAATTGAGAATGTGTGCTAGTACATTTTTATTTAATGACTCATTCATTGTTAAATATTTTTATTATTATGGACTTATTGCGATTGTTATAATGGAAGAATATAACCGATAATATTACCGGATCGAAAAACATTGCATTGTTGCGAAAGATAGATATGAAGAAGTTATCAACTTTTTGCGTAATTATAAATTGTATAATTTGTTAATTTTCATTAATTTTGTCAAATTTGCGTTTAATTTCTTCACTGAGGATAACCTAATAATGAGGTCGAAATAATAAGATTGTATGTTCTAAGAATTTAAAATACATAAAAATCTGGCTTGTAGATCCTTCTTGTTATTTATTGTTTATATAAATTCTATAAATCCTGAATTCCGATATGAATTATCATCTAAAATGAGTGAAGCATCGAGAAAATACTAGTTTTTACGTATAAAAACCTTGCGGTATAAAAACCTATAAATAAAAAGTATAAAAACTCAAAATTTCTATTCTGAAATGTGATACAAATTATTATAGATCATCCAAAATCAACCTAAATAAATATTAAATGGATGGAAAAATATTTCAATAATAATCATTAATTTGCATAATTAGTATATATTTTGTACATATCTATATAAATTTAAAAACTTAGCGGTTTTTGACATAATTTCTCTTTTTCATTTCTCGATATTGCTATGGTTACATATTAAAATATAGTTATTAAAGATAATCTGAAAAAAAATGCATTAGGGAATTAAGATAACAAGATGTATAACATATAATGAATAATAGCGAATTTTTTTACTCTCGAGTAAACTATTCTCCCAATCGGATTTCTTGTGAGACAAAGAAAAACAAATTCATTGTTTTCGAAAGAGCAAATCGTTGACGAGGGTCGGAAAATTGTAAACTAACTTAATTGACCGTGTGCTTTCGCGCGCAGTTAACTATCTGTGGGAGCTTTCAACTGCCCCAAGCTTCCACTCGCACGACAATATAGTGACTAAAGAGAAAACTTCTTTTCATTTTGTCTCGTTCATTCTTTCATCAGTTTTTTATCTCATCTTCTTGTTCTCTCTTTCTCAATTCTGTCACGACTTCCTGACATCTCCATCTTCTATTCCGTCTGCTTCGTCGTTCTCATCGAAAAAGTTGGTTCGATGGTGTTAAGTGGCGGAATGGTTCGTCAAGCCGCATATCAGACCGTTACGAACGTTTCGATACGCAAAAGTTACGATTTGCAACCGTAACTTTCCACTTTCTTTGTCGGCCTGCTAAGAAACTCGATTACGAAATCGCGACGAAGGAAAGTCGAGACGATATCTCCCTTCTTTACGCGCGCACAACTCCGTAACTTTGAAACTACCATCGTGAGTACTTTCCCTGCCATCGCAAAAGCGAGTAGTTCCTATCGACTACTGGGCAGACATCTTACGTAAGAGAGATAAATTATCATTGCAATTGCAGTAATTTATGTATATGTGTAGGAATTGATAAAATAATAATAAAATTAGGATATATAAAATATAATTGTTTAACGTTTATCTTTAAAATTGTTTAATTCACTGTTGATATTTATTATAGTTACATATTGTTAAAATTATTAATTATATATCTATTTATTATTATTGATATTTATTATTGATATTTATTTTTAATCAATTTGAACATAATTAAATTTACATTATTTATTATATTAACTTACTTTTATTGCTATTTACATTTAGAAAATTTTATGAAACTTTTATCATTTAATTTAATAAAATTTAGAGTTACAAAGGAAAAACATTATTCATTAAACAACAAAGGTCACAAAATAACAATTTTCAACATTTAATAAAAATTTAATTAAAGTATATCTTTTCCTGCGCTTTTCATAATAAAATTATACACGTTATAGTTGTAAAAGGAAAAATATCAAATATTTTATAAAAATTTTTTAATAATAAAAGATTTATTTATTCTAAAAAATATTCTTTTTTTTTTTTCAAAATCGTAAACTCGTAAACATATCGCATTTATAAGCTAAAACTAAGAAATAAATTTACGAGTTTCTCTAGAATATAAGTAGAGGGTTAGAGAGAGAGATCGGCAGTCAGCAGAAATGCGTTCAAGATTTCTCGCGAAATTCTTAAAGGCTTAGATCTACCCGATACAATAAACTCAAACGAGTAAAATCGACAGAAAATTCGTTCGGACGCGTCTATTGCGGCCAGCCGCGTATCTTCCATTGAAAGTTTTAGTGCGCCGATCGAGTCTTCGGAACAAAAGGAAAAATACGATCGTGAACATATGAGCGGATTCCAAACTTTTTATTCATACTCTCGATCGCGATTGTCCTCGAAAAGGAATCCAATAATAAATTTTTCAAGAGTGCGATCGAATAAAGAAACAAAAATAAAAAGAAAGCTCTAAAGAAATATTCTAAAGAAATATTTATAATAGGAAATTCTGTTAATATAAAATGTCAATGTAGAATTCTTTGTAATTCTATCTCTAAGTTATGAAGAATGAATGTTTTATTTTTTAAATAAAAATTTATTTTATCAAAGAAATATTAAATTCTCTCTCTCTCGAATCCTAGAAATCATTCTAAAAACTTAAAAGATATACATAATTATAGTATATTTGAAAATCCTATATTACGATATATTGTAATATGTATTTCAATGGATTAAATATTCTATTGATACTCACATAATGTATACATATAGCTACAAATTTCATTATTAAACATTTAATTTAAAATTGTACAATAACAACTTTATCTTAAAAATATTATTTATATTACTTACTTTTAAAAAAAATGATAGCATGTCTCGAAAAACAAATCCACATTCCACACAAGATGACTATACTTTTCGAACCCAACGTAACATCCACTTTCTGTAGTATATACATCCGCGTCGGAAGGGCAAACAAAAACAGATGAGTCTGCGTTGTGAGGCCGGTCGCTGGCAAGGAAATTCGCTCCATGGATTCCAGTTAAAATAGTCGGACGGGCGAGAAGAAAGATCGAGGCATCCGCCGGCTTGAGAAAAGTGCAGCTGCGCCCGGCAACAGTGGCAAGAGCGCTTAAATCCCTGAAAAAAGGGGGAATAGGATTTTTTGCCGGTCTTGCCTGCCTGATGCGCCCCTGGCCATCGTTGTCCCTTGGGAATCGCCTCCTACTCGTCTCCTAGCCGTGCTCTGCTTCTACCGAGCTTAAAATTATTTTTATCCGCGGCAAAGAAGGAAAATATTCGCGGCATCTATAGTCCTACTTCGTTCTTTCTCGCTTTCTCTTCACTCCCTTATTTTTTGCGGCACACATATTTTTCTGACTGCAATCCGCCAGGGAAAGACTTTCGTGATTCTTTTCTCCATTTGTCCTCGACAGATAATTAATTTTTGACTCCAGAATACGCCGCAGAACCCATCTAGTCCCCTTCTAGTTTTGCCATAACGGAATCTTATTTTATTCGCTTTTAACAAAATCTCATTTTGAAAAAAATAGATCTAGAATAGAAGAGCTAATATAATAGAAAGAATATTTGCAATGAATAAAGAGTAACGTGTTATACTTGAAAATTAAAAAAGTTTGCAATTGCAAAGCATACAAAAAGATATGCATGTATTTTTAGATATATATCTTGTGTAATATTAATTTATTATAATTTTTCACATTTATTTTAGTTCGACATTTCGTCTCTTATATTTTGCTACGTGTGATTTTTCAAAATTGTAAATTAAAGAACATGTTTTAAAAAAAGGAGTGTATCTTTCAATTAGGATTTATGTTGATTTTTGTCTTTGTTTTAAAAAAGATAACATAAAAAAATTTGATCGTCTCACTTCTTTTTATCCGATCTTTTTCTTGTTTGTAACGTTACGTTTTTCTTAGCACCGGACCTATTCCTTCTCTGTTCTTGAAGTAATTGTCCTGAAAATAAAGATGAAAATCGACCTAGTAAAAAAAAGCTTCTGAGAAAATTGCATGTTTTCGGCATTAAGATGTTGTAATCCGATGAGCTTCTCTCTCGTTTGTTTAATATTCTTTTCTATTTTCTCGTTCCTCTCTTGGATGCGCTTTTCATTCTCAGTATTCCACCAACATTCGTTATGTCGTTATCTCATATCTTCTGTAAGCTCTTTTATTATACAAGCGATGACGAGTCCCGTTGCTGCCAGTGCACGATGCTCGTGGATAAAATTCTCCAAGATCACTTCTTTCCGTTTTCGTTCCCGCAATAAGATCCATAATGGATGCTATTAACGTAATTAGTCCCTAAGGAAAGAGATTGTGTGTCAAGAGGATCTCTTTACCTCTCGGCTATTAACAAAGAATCTCCCACTCCTTCGGTAGCTCCGTTCAAATTTCTTCAACATCTTTGGAACATTTCTTGAGAGCCGGCGGGCACTCTACTCTTTTTTTTTAAAGACCATGACGAAAGTGGAACGACCTCGGAAATATGCTCTCTCTCACATTTTTCCATCATATTACTAGCGTCCTCAAGAATAACGAACTCGCTCGGTTGATTAAGTTCCGCCTCATTCTCATTTTCGTCCCGGCATTACGTTGCGCGATTTTTTTCTGTGTTATATTCTTTCTAAAGTGCACCCGATATAATTAATGCCGCGAGAAATTTGAAACTTTATTCTCCATCGGTATTTCATCTATACAACAGATACAAACAAGCGTTTCAAATACTTAAATGGCGTGTAAAAATTTTAATTATACGGAAAGTATAAATCTTTCTGTTATAATAAAGAAATTAACGCCGAAAGAAATTAGAAAAAAGCGACTTCCGATATATTATTTAAACTCAAACTATTTCTTTTTCAACTACTGCTTAATTATTATTTCTTATTACAGATTAAATTTTTTTTATTAAAATTAGTATTTCATATAATATCTATGATGAAATATCGTATGTAATCATTTTTTTTTATCGAGCTATTACTAATTACTTCTTCAAATAGTTTTGCTTCTATCACCAACTTTATGAAATATCTATGACCTTTAATTACTATCATCTTCATGCTTGGATCCAAAAGATCGTCGACGAAGGTCTGTCGTATTTCCCCTAGATTAATTGTTCGGCATCCAGACTTGCGTGGATTAGGTGGCACGAGGGTTGAATCGCTGATGGGTTTCTTTGGTATTGAGTAGGTTGAAGGGCAGGAGATAGACGGAGAATGAGGTTGCAAACGCGAACGAACGAAAAAGAGAGAGAATAGGAGAGAGAGAGAGAGAGAGAGAGAGAGAGAGAGA
>NW_012130086.1:3797976-3801921 GCF_000143395.1 Atta cephalotes
GAGAGAACCATGCCACATACATTTTTATCGATCT
Source organism: Atta cephalotes (assembly GCF_000143395.1). Lineage (NCBI taxonomy): Eukaryota > Metazoa > Arthropoda > Insecta > Hymenoptera > Formicidae > Atta > Atta cephalotes. The sequence goes on from NW_012130086.1 coordinate 3,798,011, forward strand.
TAATTCTTCCAGCTTTGAATTTTAATTTTTTTATCCTTTTGCGTACAATAACGTTCTTTATTCAATATTTCTGACGGGGACAACGAGAGGCATAACTTACGAAAAAGCATCCATGAGTCAGATATACTTACAGGATATTTCTTTTAGAATAGTTATAGAATATTTAAGATTGATTTCTTTGTTTAGCATAAAACTTTAATAAAAGTGGATTATTGTTTGCTGAAACCTTTTAATTTTCTGCAATGAATATCTTAAATATTTTAAAAGCTTTCAAATACAACTTCTTTTTTTTAACATAAATTACAAATTATTAAATTTTATAACCTTTTTTTTAGTTAATAAAAATTCACAGTAAAAATACAGATCACATTTTTTTTATTCCCATTATATCAGCAGAATACTTCTTAATTTCTGATGACGCACCTTATTTGTAATTTGGCACGAAGGAAGGCTTCAACGATGAATTCGCTTGATCGGTGCGGAAAATAGAGGATCGAGGAATAGATATGTGTGCCGAAAATACATAGAGGAGCAGAGAGCGAAAGAGGGAGAGCGAGCCAAATTGCGGAAATGGAAGCGTAGTTAGTTAGCTAGTTAGTATTTACTGCGGATAGAGGCACATGCCTAACAAAGCGTGCATCAGTTCAGCAGCAACGAATCCACAGAGTTTCACGTCTCTCATTCTCGACGTCGAACTGCGCCCTTTTGCGATGTACAGCATGTCGTAACAGCGCCGAGTACGTTGAGACGAACGTGTTCTCGCACGAATTACGATGGAAATTGACACCGGTTAATTGGCGTAATGATGCCTTATTGTCGCCGACATCGAGCGATACTTGATATTCGCGCCGCTATTTAGCAACGTATTTAGCGGTGAATGTAGTACTCTGATCCCATGCTTTATCCGATATTATTTCATGATACATGCGTTAATTATACGATGACATATCTCTAATTTGACATAAGCAGTTATTGTATCGCAGTATCTTACTCCCTGAACGGTAGAACAAACGTTTCGTGATTGTTGCAAATTGAATTTCGTAATTGACATGATTACATGTCATGCCCATCACGAACGAGACGATGCTTGGTGTTCATCTTGATTTTCAATGCGATATTTGTATCTTCAGTATTTGCTTCATTTAATTAATATCAGCAATATTTATTTAGATGGAAATATGAGATCACTAATCTATGATTATTATGAAAATTGATATAATTAACACGATGTTGATATAATAATTTTTAATATTTACGTAAATATCTAGTATAAAATTTTATATACAAACGCGGCGGACTGAAATGAAATATTCTGTCTCTGATGGTACCCATAGAATCGAAGAAAGCTTAATATTCTTCCGACAGAAGTGTAATGCATTCGAACTATTGAGCAGATAGTGCATCCGTGCTTGCGCATGCACGCCGTATATATTCAGGAAACGTCCTGCGATATTTCGAAAACCGTTTAAAGCGCTACGTGACATACGATGAAATATCACGGATGGTTATCTGTTCCCCATATGGAATACGTCACATAAGGCGCTGATTTTCCATCGCGACAATTCATCGAAATTATTTTTATTCCGATCATCGAATTATTTAATATAATACATTCAACAAGCGAGATTTTATTAAAAATATGAATAATACATAGAAATTTAAGTGTAATTTAGAAAAGTGTTATTTTAATTTTCTTTTTCAATATCTTTAATTATTTTTTACTTTTTGTATGGAAAAGTGTTTAAATATTGATGATAGAACAATACACTTGTTGAACTAGAAATTTTTATTTGTTAAATAAACGTGTGAAGAGATTCAGGACACATAGTATTTTACATTGTAGAAAATCAAAACGCAGTAATCTAAGAGTTAGTATGAAAACTGAATTGTTTGCCGGTGAACGGGGACTAAGCGAATTTATGCGCGATGCGGTACGTGTACTGACTGTCCGCAGAGTACGGTATTATTCCTGGAGGACTCGTAGGGAGCTGATGGCGTTCGCCACGGGCTATTGTTCGTGGGTGGACGAGAGGAACTATTAGACGCCTAGTTTAGTGGTTACTGGCCCCCGGTTGAGCTTCTACTATCTTGCTCGAGACCTCCGCCTCGCGCCCGTTCCTGATGCCACCCCAACCGCCCCGGAGACGACGGCGGTTTACTCGGGGAATTGGAAGACTCACTGTTACTGTATTCTTGCTCGTTGGCGATGACCGAGTTAGTCGCCGCGCCAGGTCACCAGAAAGGTCGTGAATAAAATCTTAGCTCGCGTATCTCGTGTGATATTAAGATCCTTAAGGCAGGACGGCTCTCCAGTGCATGATCAACAAAATTATTCACGTCGGTAATTCGTGGTTCTGTCGATTCACTCTGTTGACCTAAAATACTACCGGATCTGGAGATAGTTTAATAAACAACACACTTTTTGAAAACTTAGAATGCTGAATTTTACGAATGCTGAAAAATAATCTAATTAAAGATCTCTATTATCATATTATATTAATAAAATCATTAATATTATAATTTTTATAAAATTGTAAGATTAAAAATATTAACTCCTATTTGATGATAATATAAAAACTAACAATAATATCTATATATCGAATTTTGATATCAGTTTTATTTTCTAAATCTTTAAATTTTATTTTTGAATCTTATTTTATTATCATTAATATTTTCATATTGCGGATAATTTTATTTCCATGGTCAATATAATATTACAATATGCTATCAATAATGTCTCTCAGATAATGATCGCTTATTCATTCTCATCCGGAATATATAGAATGAGTGGCGGTAGTTATGGGACTTCGTAAATCCGGCAGGAGTTTTGGCCGGTTGGTCGTTGCTCGTTGGTCTCGACCAGAAGACAACAGGGACCAGTAACCTCTTGAATAAAATCTTAGGATATATACCACGTGTATCCCCAAGGTATTAACTTCGCTTACCCCTATCTAGAACCTTAAGATCGAAGATACCATCGCTAAATATTAATCTGTGGCGATAACCCAATAGATAACTACTTGCATTCCGATATTCTTTCGCGGAGACTTGATCTTATAGAATCAATCGAATTCTATTCAATATATCTTTATTTCTGTTTATTTAATATTATATATTTTATATGTGAATATATATAAAAGGAAAAGAGAAATATATATATGTGATACATATATTTTTTATTAATTATTATCAGGTTATATTTTATTTATATACATATATCCGCAGGATATTTCATAATTTTAATGTTGTTTAATTTTAATTATTTTTCATTATTATTAAACAGTTATATTTATTATTATATTTTAATAATAAAATATCATTATCTTTTCAAATAAATAGATTCTTATATCTCCTAATAGAAAAATTGTTATACAAATTGTACTTGCTACAATTATAACAAGTAATTCATATGTATTTTGTACATTTATACTACACTGAAAAAAGAAGTTTACTTTTAAGATATTAAGATATTAAGATATTAACATGTTTTATTCTTATCTCCATTTTTTAAAGATGTTTTAGTTTAAACTTTTTCAATAGACAAAACACTACGTGTTTGAGTTTAAAATGCATATTTTATATCCAAAGGACAAGACTAAAACATTTCTACAATGTACAACCGTCAAAATTACATTAAATATTTATATCAATATTTTTCTCCAAATATATTTATTTGGCAGTTAAGAACTATACTTTTGAAAAGAATGAGAGCAGTAAGTTTTTTTGGCGAGATGTATAGCTACTCGAAAGTAATCAAGAATGAACGAATTGAGGACTAGGCGACCACAGATCGTTAGCTACGATAATTAATTCTAAGACCGAGTATCAGTGAAGATAGAGAAAGAGAGTGAGACAGAGAGAGAGAGAGAGAGAGAGAGAGAGAGAGAGACAGAGAAGAGAGAGAGAGGAGG
>NW_012130086.1:3808906-3809818 GCF_000143395.1 Atta cephalotes
ATTTCTTAAAAACTATTCCTTCCGAATTGTTTCTTTTTTTTTTTTTTTTTTTAGAAGAAATAATATCTAAGATTCACATTATTTTCAAGAATAATTATTTATTGCATTACTATACGGAAATAGATATATACGGTAATCGATCAACTTTTAAAAATTTGCATAAATATTGAAATCACTACAAAAACTTTGTGAAACCGATGGCGCATCTGTTCGAGGAAATAAAAAGAAATATAAACCGAAAACGAAATCGATGCGCACGCGATGTAATGAGATAAAAATGTAACTTAGTTCGTGCTCGAATAACTGCGAAATAAAGACAGAGATCGATTTTTCGAATAAAGCGCTGAATCTTTATTTAAATTATCCAACTCTTTTGTTCGAAGATTGGCTCCGATTTCTGCGATTCCTCAACTTTTACAAATCAACTTCATAAAAATCATCTTACAAAAAGAAATTTTTCGCGAATTGTCTATGACATTTGGATAGAATCGTTTAAATAAGTTAAAGAACATTTATTTCGAAAATCGTTGCCATAATTTTTATCTTTTTGGAATGTATATTCTAAAATATGTTAAAGATATCTATTGTTATAGCTGTAACTATACTTTAATGAATGTTTAAAATGTTTAAATGTCTCACGAAACAAGCTAATTCTATTGGCTATATTTTAGATCATAAGTTATATCTCTCAAACCATTATAATAATAAATTTTTTTTATTACCGTTTCTCAAGTTTTTTTATACATTTTTATTAGAAATTTTATATCATTGAAATATGATGCTTTTGAGAAAAACAATTTAATTATGTAAAAAATATAGATAATTTGTTCTCGACAAAGATCATTAAATGCATACGTCCGAAATTGTAAAAGCAGAGAACATAACTGTTCTTTCTCTCTCCCCCCCTCCCCC
>NW_012130086.1:3809838-3812719 GCF_000143395.1 Atta cephalotes
TATATAAATAATATATATNTNTATATATATAATAATATATATATAATATTATTTATTTATTATATATATATATATATATATATATATATATATATATATATATATATATGTATATATTAGAAAAGTAAATTGATTTTGTTATATTACGCGTATAATATTTTTTGAGAATTATGAAATTTAATATTCAAGAAAATATAATTACAGAAAATACATTTTTAAAGTATTTTATTTTAGAGAAACTAATTAAAAGAAATTTGTTATCTTTGAGAATTTTCACCATTCTTTTTATTGAATCAACAAAGACTTAAATGAAGAATTTGCGGAGATTCGCGTAAACGCGGAATTACACGCCTCAAAGACGAAAATCGTTGAAGAGGTAGTTAGGTACAACGACGATGATCGAGGGCAGCGTCTGTTACATTTCATGCGAGTTTTCTTTTCCTGGAAAAATTCGCGAGAAAATAAACTCGACTCTTTGTTCTCGACTCGATGCGTTCACAGTTTGTGTTCATTCACGCGCATTCTTCCGCCAGTTTTCTTTTCATTGTTCACTACCCATTGGATGATTTGGTTTCAAAAATGGCACCTTTTCGTTGAAGATTCTTCAGATAAGAAATAAAAATTGTAAGGAAAGACGAATCGTCCACAAGCGATTCGTCCAATTCCAATCTCTTTCGCGTCACGTAAGCCGAGCATCGATCTCGCGCGGGTCAAGCGGAACTTACGACAGCGCATATAATGAGGGTAGTTAATTCCGTAGTTCCTACACTACCTAATCGCCGGAATAGACCGAGTCCGAGTTGCACCGCTCGCAATTAACCTGATTATCTCGTATCAATCTAACGATTTATCTTGCGCGAGGAAGGAGTCGCGCTGGCATGGGAGTAACAATTTTCTAAAAGTTAAGTCAAGTTTATCTCGATTTTCATATTATCATCATTCAAACAAATAAATGCACATAGTTTTTGGACTTATAATTTTATTCAATGAAATATTTTATTTTAATTTTTTTTAAATTACTAATACATATTTTAGTCTATTTTAAGATTGTAAAGTGAATTTAAACAAATAAAGAAAAAAGTTATATTCTATTATATATATAATTTCTAAATATTATAAAAATTATGAATATAATAAATATCAAATATAAGTAAAATTACAACTTTTAATAGTTATATTATCATTATTATTAATTAATTCTTACTTTTTGTTTTATAACTTCAAAATAACTCCAAAATTAGAGAATCTGAAATAAATCTATTTTATGAGTTGTAACGAAATCAGTTTTGAACATATAATACATATAATCCACAGTTTCGTAAATTCAATCAAAACTTATTTCTTAAGAATTCCATCGTGAATATGTGGCAAGAAAAATTCCCTCTCAGTAACAGCGCGTGTAATAAAAATTTTGCAGATTGGAAAAAGGATGGATGCGCGTACAAAATCATTCCGGATATTTTCCTTCATCGTCAGTGGCACTTTTAGATCTCTTCTTCGGAGTTACGAGTTCCAAGTTCGAGTTTCCGCCGTCTCCGCGAGATTTTGCGGGAAAGATGAAATTGCGATAGGGTGAGGGAGGATACTACCCTCATACATGAACGACTGAATCCCAAGATGGATGAAGGGCGAGGGTGCGATATATGGTCTGACGCGATGCGGAAACTATTCGATTCTCGTGAAAGGTAAAAGCGGATCCGCCCGGTCCGTTTACATTATAAGGGCGGTTCTGAGTTTCCTCGCGACAACCTCTCGACAATAGCAATCGGCAAACGGTCGGGAAAAGACTTTAAAAAGGTGACGCTAACGAGTAACGAGTAACCAAAGGCAAAGTCGGAGCATTATACAAATTTTAAGAGCAATTTAGGTTCTGTAACATGTATTATTCTCTCAAAAGACATTTATATTTTTCAAATTAATTATTTTAACATAAAGGTACAATTTAAAATGTAAAACTTTAAATCCGATTTAATGGATTCAACATTTCTTATCTTATTTTCTAGCTTTATAGCTCGAAAATATATCTTTAAAAGCATATGAAATATATGTCACTAAATTGATTGTATCTTAAAAGTAATGCAAAACCTTAACTCAAACTACAGGATGTTGTAATTTCCAGATTCCATTAACATTGAAAATTAATGAAATGTTGATGTAAGTCTTTTTAGCTTAAGAGGGCAGTGTAGTTGAAGGAACCTTTTCAAGAGATTCAAGGTAAAAATATAGATCGAGTGCATAATTTATAAGGCCTACTTTAGGCAATGAAATCATATGTAAAGTAGTGCTTATAAATTATGAACTTCGTCCATTATTCCCAAAGCTCTTTGATATTAATAGTCGTGCTTTTTTTTAATGCAATTTTATATTGTAACGATATAACATTGCAGTAACATTGTATTATAATAGTAAATTATTTATAAATAATTATTAAAATGTATTAAAAAAAATAGATATAATTTAAAAGACAATTTAAAAAACATACTTAACCTTTATTAATAAATTTGTTATTTTAAATAAATATACTGCACTCGCAAGAAAAAGCAAATAAAAAACAACATGAAGAAGTAGTTTTCAGTGAATTCCATGGTTCTAGTTTTTATTTATTGAATCTTCAAGTTCAAGCATGCTTACGTTTCAAATATGCTATGTTACAATCTGGTGTCTTATCTCTGTAGTATCATGTATTTATATTTATATATATTTCTATATACATATAATATCACTTTGATATTAAAAATTTATTACTTTTGGATCATTGTTTAATTTTTATAAAAAAAAAGTTGATAAAGTTATTTATCATTTTTAAAAATAACTTTATTTCTTAAAACTATTCCTTCCGAATTGTTCTTTTTTTTTTTTTTTTTTTTTTTAGAGAATAATA
>NW_012130086.1:3814756-3827520 GCF_000143395.1 Atta cephalotes
GAGAGAGAGAGAGAAGTGGAAGAAGCTTGGATTATCGGAGCTTCCAGCAACCGTAGACCATCGCAAACGTCACCCTTTACTCTCGCTTACAGCCCTTTTTACAACCACCACCTACCGAAGATCAGAAAGAAAGAACTTCTGAGCTGTTCCACCTCCGGCTCCATCTTTTCTGTCCGGCAGAAACGCCAGCTTCTCATCTTAACTTTATACAGGGTATTTCGCGATCGTTGCGTTGATTTTTAACGAAGTCTTCTACGAAGAGTTTGAAGTCTATTTTGGCGAAAATTAAATGAAACATCATAATCTCTGTCGCAACTTTTTTTCTCAGTACTAAATATGTTTATTACGTAACTTCAGATAAAATATCTATTAAACTTAAATATCTATAAAATAATTATTTTAAAACTACACAGAAAGATACAATTTTGCGGAAGTATTTAAAAATTTAGCCAGATACAGATCTGAAAATAATTGTATTGGAATGTTTGTATTGAATTGTATTGAATTGGATTAAAATAATTATGTAGCAATCTCAAACATAATAAGCAATATTGTAAAAAGTTTTGATCTAGCAAGCGGTTTAAGTGCTCTATACCTATAATTATTTTGATGGTCCAACAAAATTATTTTGTTCTAAACCTATGTATCTATGTATCTAATTGAATTTTTTGAAACTTTTTAGTAAAATCATCCTTTTTATAATCCTTTCTGTAATCGATAACATTAAAATTTACTAAAGTTTGATAGTAAATTTTAAGCTTAACATCAAACTCTGAAAAGCTTTCCAATTCGATGCAAATTATTTCATGATTTCGATATTTACAATTTTGTTCGCTAAATTGCAGATAAATAAATAAATAATTTTAAATGAAGGATAAATTTAGAGAAAATTATCGTTTGGATCATATTTTCGGTCAAATGTATTTGATATTAAAGAGTAATATTGCAATTATACATTATATATATGGATTATTCATAGACATTTATATATTCACAATGATCTAATAAAAATCTGAATCTAATTTTAGGCGATCATCATCACTATACTATAATTGCCCCTTTGTTAAGCAACGTTTTAATTATACTGCATATGCAATATACATTTACTATTTTAAACTTCGCGTGTAGACTCGACATGACGGATCACTCAGGATTTAGCATAAAACACAATTTATCTCGAGCATATGCATGTTACATATGTACAGTACAATGCACGTTTGTGTAATTAACATGAATTTTCTACATTATATTTAATACTGTGTCGTATATATCTAATCTTAATTCGCATACTTGCAAGTAATCTGTCATTTTCACTCTACATTTAAGCATCAGTTACTCATGTAAACAAATGCAAAAAATATAAAATTGAAAAATCTTAGCAGTCAATAATGCGCATGTTTTGGAATAGATGATGGTTATACATGAGAGAATCCATCCACCATTTTGGAAGGTCGAAATTGGAAGCTTGAATGTATTTTAAAAGATGAATTTTCTATGAGAATGAATTCATTAAATCACTGTATGTAATTTCTTATTTTTATTTTAATTATATAAGTGTCTACGAAATCTAGGTCGATATGACTAAATAAGAAAATTGCATAGCAGCAAATTTTATATTTTAACATATATCTTAATACACCCTATAATTTATAAAAGAAATTTCTTAAACGATTTCGAGACAATCTTCTCAACAGAGAAAGATAGCAAATTTTCTACCATTAAAATGATGTCTTGAATTACGTGACCCTGTAATTTTGTCTCTGCTCGCTTTCTACGTCATGCGTATTCATTTCTTTTGCACAGAACTTTCTTTTCCGAATATATTGTTCCTTCGCACGTCTTACCGCGCCGTTCCTTCTTATCTAACCGTTTGACGCCGTCCTGCGAAATAGCCGCTGCGAGATAACATCCGTTACGATGTTTCGCATCCGCGCTTGCCCGATAATGAAGAAAAGGCGGAAGTGAAAACTTGACCCAGCTTGTCCTTATCTGACGTCCCCTTCTTTGTACAACGCAACGTCACGTAGCCTAATGAGCTTCGCGTTTCGGCGTAATACGATTGTGTGCTTACTCGAGCAGTCTGAGAAACCGACGAGTTTTCCGCGGAGCTTTCTTTTGAGCACACTTTTCCCCATCGTTCTACGTCAGATCTATCTTTCTACGAATCTCTTTACTTTCTCTGCTTCCTTCTCATTGACTTTACTTTATCTTCTACTTTCATCCAGTTCACCATATCTTGCATCGTATCTCATTATAAACCAGCTTTTTTATTCTTTATATTTGCTTCTCCGAGTCTATATTGTTTCTTTTTTCTGTATTTATGTTTTTTTCCAGTTTTTTTTCCAATTTTATTTTTTTTCTCATGATTTTCATTTTTTTTTAAGTTTTCTTTTTTTTTCTTTTTTCCTTTATATATAGATTGCTTAACAGTTTTCTTTGTTCTACTTTATATTGTCTTCTTTTTCTGTACTTTTGCTTTTTTCTAAAGTAATCATTATTTCTTCTTTTTTTTATTTATCATCGATTATCTTTACTTTCTGCTTCTTTTAATAATATTTCTTATAATATTACTTCGCATTTTCTCATTGCTACAATATATTTTTCAATATAGTTTTTTCTTTTAAATTCTTTGTTTTATTTCTTCCAACTCTCTGTCTCTGTCTTTTTCTTGCTCTATTTTGTTCCTACTCTTTACTTCTTTGTTCTTTTATTTTAAAATGTCTCTTTATGCTTCACGCCTGAAGCTCGGAAAACGCGATGCGTTTTTCGTTACGCAATTCCCGAGTGCAAATCAGTTTTCTTTGTCTAAGAAGCTTACTTGTGCTTCTTCTCCGCCTTTCTAATACGACCATTCTTTCCACCTCGCATCACGACAATTCCTTTAAAAAGTCTCTCCGACGAGTAGAATATCTTTTACCCGAGTATACACTCGTTATACATGCGTCGACAAGTACTCACTTCTCCTCCTTCGATTTCCTTTTATTATGCGAAGAAATCGATCGTGTTTCCTCTCCCCCGAGTAACTCGCGAAGTTCTCGTTTCTTCGACTTTACGCTTTCTTATCACCTCAATCGTCGCAGGATGACTTTCCTGTCAGCAAGAACTCGCAAACGCGTCTTGCAATCATGCCATCGTAACGTAGTGTCTTCTTATTAGACATTGCCACCGAAAAGTCGAGCTTTCTTGAAGAGTTTCATTCTAATTCACTTCTCAAATTTTTTTTCGAAAATCGTCTTTTATTGATGTTTCATTGGTATTTTTCACCTTTTCATTACACAAGTAAAAAAATTATTACAATTTTTATTGTTATATATTAGGTTTTATTATTAAATGTAATATTTATGAACTTTTCTAATAATAAATTATAGATATTTCACATATAGAAAAAACGATTTATAAAAAATAATTCTTATTATAAATATTGTGATATTACATTACATATAAATATTTTGGTATTACATGTGGAATTATTTATATAATGTTATTAAAAAAATACGTTATTGAAAAAATTATTAAGACTAACTTAAAACATTTATAAAAAAATAATTTTATTTACTTTTATCTGTGAGGTATTATTTTGACAAGTTTGCTAAATACAGCAAAGTTTTTAATTAATAATATCTAAAAACTTCGTGGTTCACTTATCGTGAATCAAGACTTAATATCTAATAATTTACATTAATTACATCTAATTACATCTAATTAAAAAGTGTATAAAAACTAGTCGTGTATAAGAACTAAACTGTTATAAATTGTAATCTCAAAGATAGTTTTATTTATATTTTGTCTAAATACGAATACGGTGAATTCGCGTATTATTTTTACATGAGCTCGTTTCATTGCTAGGAATTTTACATATAACTCATATTTTAAAATATGACTTATTGCGACGCGACATCACGAAAGCGTTTTCCAAGACTTGAATGGTGTATTCCTATTTAGATGGACAGATTTGTGGCGGAATGTCGCGCGCGAAATTCTTTTGCTCAAATGTATCCTTACTAACCGCGCGGTCACGTCTACTTTTCACGTCGTCGCGGTACGACAGAAATTTCAACCGAGTGTTTTATATGATAATGTACACGGATAATATTTCATTTTTTAAGAAGCTTTGCCATCTCTTATCTGACCGACCCAGTTGACCCTATGCTCTTCGTAAAAACTACGTCCTCCCTCCTCTTCAAAAGACACCCTTTGCATAAAGAAGCTTAATCATATCGACTTAATCTGATATAAAACTGTTTTCTTTATGGATACAGCTAATATAATTTCAAACTGATTTTTAATTAATGTCCACTGAATAACATTTTACAAATTTTTCGCTATTTTTGTAATATTTCCGATTTACTTGTTATATTAATAATATTAATAATAAAGTTTTTTAATATAATTTAAATAATTTAAAATAATATATTAAGATTTTTATAATTTAAATAATTACATTAATTAAAATATAATTATTATTTAACTAACTAGCATAAGTTGGATTTTATTAATACTGTTGAGATTTACGGTCTCCGATAAACATTTATTCAAGTGTACTAAACTAAAACTTCTTTCCAAATTCATTTAACTTCCGTGATATTTCCAATATACTTTATACTATGGACGGAATGCAATTATTTTGATTTTGTAGAGAAATGCGAAACGTAGAGTGACACGACCTAAAAAATCAATAGTGACGCTATACAACTCACAGAACTTTCTGAAGTAAACAGAAATAGAGTTAGTCATCGCAGAGAGACGATACGTCTCGGAAGAAAGCTTTGCGTTGGAAACGTAGTGTAGATCTCGGCGTCATTCGCTTTGACATGGCCGGCAGCAACGTTCCTGATTAATGAGACGATGGAAATTCTAACGAAGCCGCAACACTTAAACATCGCGAGCGAACTTTGAGTTCTGTATGTCGCTGACACCTTCAGTGATTTATCGTATTATTTATGGGATTATTTTGCGGTAATTTTTTCTTGTTTTCTTCTTCTTTTGTTTTATTCTCCATTTGTGCACCATGTATGTACGTGCTGTGAATATAAATCCATCTTAGACTTTTATTTTTAAGACACATTTGTTTATTTTATAATGAATATACGGATAAATTTATCATATCTCAAACGCAATCTCCATGACAATTAAAAAGATCTTAAATTAAAATTATTTGTTAAAATAACAAAATGATCTATTCAAAATTAATGATAATTAACATTAATAATATAGATGATAAAGGAGGAATGTAAATATTTCAAGTAATTATATTTTATATCAAAATAATATAAAGCCTCTCTCTTTCTCTGTTTCTCTCTCATGCTCTTATTTTTATACAAATAAGTAACAAAAACAGATTACATTTATTACGGAATTATTATTATAATAATCATTATCTTGTAATTATCATTATTATGTCATAATAATATTCAGTGACTTTATAATTATTGTGTAATTAATTTTAACGAATTTTTACTTTTTGATTATCTGATATATTTAATGTTAAATCAAATATTCGTTAATGTAAACTCAGTGTAATTCAATCGAAAAGAGTCCAAAAATGGATCAACTGTGAATTCACTTGTGAAGTACTGATTGTGATTCCTTTTAAATTGATCTTAACGAGGCTTTAGTACATATACTCAAAAGAAGTAATTTTTCATTCACATAGAAACTTTCAAATAAAATTTTTTTTTAATTTTACCTGTTTGAAAGAGTTATGAGACCTTCAATGGCACGTTGATTAGATAATATATTTTACCTACATTTATGGCATAGCATTTTAGTCAAAGGAAATAAATGAAATAAATTTGTAGGAAGCGTGTAAATTTTTGTGAAAACTATTGAAAATGTTATTGAATAATATTTCAAAATATATTAGAATTTGTATATTAATATTATTAAAAAATAACATACTTTTGTTCATAAAAATTACATTTTCTAGTATTTTTCTATGATCAATCAAAGTACAATATTTTCATTTTGAATATAAATAAATTATACAGAAAGATTAATTTCGCTGAAGTATTTAAAAATTTAGCTAAATACAGATCTGAGAATAAATTTGGACTGTCGAAATAATTATATAAGTCGTTTAAGCTGATTGGTAGAATGTCAAAACGTTCTGCAATTTTATCGATGCTTGAGTTTCTTACAATTATTTTAATCCTAATTATTTTGATAATCCAGCAGAATTAGTTTCTGTATTTATCTAAATGTTTAGATACTTTAACAAAATCCTTTCTATAGAGATATACTATTAGAGAGAGAGAGAGAGAGAGAGAGAGAGAGAGAGAGAGAGAGAAGGAGAGAGAAGAAAATAGAGCTCACAATATAAATAAATATCATCACTTAAATTTTATTCTGGTCACATTTTTTTCTGAAGGGCTTTAAATGTGCAAGTTGCCAAAGGATGGTTCGATAACACAACAAAATAGAGTATCGTACAACTTGAGTGTGAATTCACCTACGTGGGTGGTATAGGTCAACGGTATCGTAGGTCGATAAACCACTGGGCGGGCGGCGATGTGGAACTGTTCCTGGAAGTGGTTGCGGCGCCGCATTGGTCGGCCCGATCATTTATGCAGGTAGCGTCGGCCCATTACTTCGCCTCTCATTTGTCAGTTGCAGTCGTTTGCCGGAAGTTCGAATCTCGTTACTTGCTTCTTGACCTTCGAACGGCGAGCACATCGTCTTCGAGGTCGTCGTCGTCGTTGTCAGCCAACCAAAATTATCCCTTAATCTCGTTGGTGCATTTGATGCGCTAAATTTCGAATGCAGCAAAAAAAAACTTATTTTACAATTCGTAGCAAATCTTACTTGTAAAAAGAAAACTAATTCGAGAATTCATGTAATTTTTTGTTAATCTTTTATAAATTTTTTTTTAATGTCTAGTTTTTATTTATTTATTTACATACGAAAATTTAATTTTTGTACATAATTTTTTAAAATGTTATTATTGCGATGAAATTAAAATGTTTCTTATACATGTATAATAGCTATTCTTAAATTTATTGCTCGCATTGAATGTCAGTATATTAATTGTTTTAATAGTGTACCATTTAAAAAAACAAAAATTGTTATAGATTAAAAAATCAGTTATGAATTACTTACCATGTCGATCTGAGAATTATATCACGATGGATAACGTTTTCCGCAATATCCAAGTTCTTCAAATATCAATGCTAAGCTAGACAGGAGGATCTCGCTCTAAGGATATAATCGGATTTATTACATCTGCCACTCTGGAATAATGCATAGTCAATGCTCTTTTACGTACAAAACGAAAATATCTATTTATCTTCGCTCTCTTTTTTCAGCCAAAAATAGATGTCACTTGTAAAATACATCCAGATAAGATAGAGTCATTTAACTTGGCATTCCATATTTCTCTATTTAATATGAAGAAAATGTATGCGTATTTTTTATATAAAATTAGGAAAACAAAATTAAAGGAGTTTCTTTAAAAAACTAAGCAAAAGTTTATTAAAAGAGTGGATTATTCATTTAGAAACGTTATCTACGATGTATGCAGTAAATCACACATGTCGATTATAGCGGAAGAACAGAGTTCTCGCTACGACAAATGATCGCGACGGAATTCGCGTCGAGCGAGGAGAAGGGAGGACAGAGAAAGCTAAGTGACTGATGATGAATCGGCCAATTCATCCAATTTATCGTCGCATCCGTTCGGCGGTTTGATAGACATTTATATCGTTCAGCGAGTCCATTTTGGAATCCGCGAAACGGCGGAGTTACGATCGGTCAATAGCTCCGGCATTGCTCATCTACGAAATTGCGACAGAGGGCCCGCTGTCGATTCAGTCGCAGTCGAATCAGTTTGACAATAGCTAACAAAGAAGCTGTCACATGTATTATACCGAGCGACGCGTATCACTCGTAGCTACAAATGTACGTGTTTAGCTGGCGGACATGTATACATGCAAGAACCCCATCCTGTTCGAAGGGCTCGGATGATCGATGTGACGTCAGATGAACAGATCGGCTAATACTAGTATGGACCACCGGACATACAGCCTCGGCCACCACCTGGGTTACTACCTATTGGATTGGCCGATTCGATTAACCACTCATTAGAACGGATAAGTGGCTATGGGGGCGTAAATGTTACTCCCCTGTCTAATCTGTTTGATTATCTCATCTCGGCTGAATTATTGCTGTAAATCAGCGCATAAATAATGACTACACACTGCGATAAACACAACTTCCTTCATATCTCTTCTTATCTAATTTTCCGTATAAAAATTTCATTTATAATATTAATTTCCTACTAATTCCTAATAATTAATGCCATTAATTTTTACTAACTATTTTCAAGTTTAAGAGAGTTCAAACTCGCATCTACCGATTTAACGATTTATTAATAATTTGATTTTTTTTTTTATTGATAAGGTAATACACCTTTCTCACAAAATTGATATCTGTCTATAAAATTATAATTGTAAATTATTTAGAAATGTCATGGTAAAATTGTGAATATATTGCGCAATTAAAACAGTGGAATTCGCTATTGTACTTAACAAAAATATTTAGATTTTAGTCACGTTCATTATTGCTAATATGCGTTAAATTATAACATCACAGATTCTACAGAGAGGAATTAATAGAATCCTCTGTGATAATTGTACCCCATTAATTCGCTAATTGCGGTTTCTCCAGTTCTGTGCTGTCGTTATCATCGGTGTGGCGACGGCGACTTTGCAATGCAGCGTCGAATAATATCGGACAAAATAGTAACGCGCAACTTTGTTCAGACAGTTCGTATTTGCTTGTTGCTAGAAATTTATCGCTCCCAAAATGGCTTGATTTACTCTTGCCAATTCCTGTGAAACCCGCCGTGATACCAGCGTCTGCATTTCCGGCGCATTTTTCACGCACTTTCGAACAATCGCGATCTCAACCACTGCACTCAACAAATTGTACATCGAGAAAATATTCGTAGAATTTTTACCTCAATTCTCACTTTAATATTTTATGGAAGCGTTTTAAAATTAAATTATTCAGCAAAGAAAAATTACAGTGTTCTGTTCTGGATACAATTTGATACGCTCCGTATAATCTTTTGATACATTTTGTTACTTATGTTTAAACAGAATAGAGAAACTGTTCCTGAAGATAGCTTATACAAACGCACGTTTCGCGAAAGTAGTGACGTAGGGCAACGAGCCAGACGGCGCCGGTCTCTTATTCAGAACGCATAAGTTATTCGTTTAGCCTGCAACACCGTGCGGCACCATCGCAACGTCCGTTGTACGTGGCTGGCGTGTCACGAGAAGTGCACACGACCGCGCACACGTGCACGGCCTGCTAAAACGAACTTATACCTGTCTACGAAACTGCCTCGCAACCAGTGACGTAAGGAAGGGATGGCGAGGAAGACAGGGTCTACCCCGGTCGAAACGTCATTACAAGTTTTCGAGCTAAATAAAAAAATTTCTCAAACTAAGACAGAACTCTCTACTTGCGAGCGTAATATGTTTCTTCGTATCCTATTTTAAGTTTTCGAGATTATTTACGGCGGGTTTCATATCGAGAGAGTTAAAATGCCAGTGAGTTTAAATTAAACGAAAAATTTATCGGATTAAATTACGAAATTGCTTGATATATCTGTAACATATTTCTCCTCTATTTATTATTTTTTTTTTATACTTCTTTTGTATAAGTTCGCAAAAATTGAAATACAGTTTTTAAATTAAAGAGAATTTATTTAAGAACGACAGCATTTCTCGGCTTATTTATATAATGTATTTTTCTTTTAAATTTTAAAATATCATTTATTATTATAACGATTTTAATTAATGAAGTTAAAACTTCGATATAAGCTTTCTAGCAAAAAATGTGCTGAATCAAAGAAAATATCCATCAGCGAGCACATACGTAGCTATCTTAAATTTATCTAAAATTTTTTAATTATTTATAAAATGCATCGGACTTACCCTTGGTGACAAATATTTTAGATACGTTTCTGTTTGCACCTGCTCGTCGAAATACTGATATATGTATGCGCCACGTTCCGTATTTCCGCAAAATGATCGCCGTAAGAGCGAGCGCCGTGGGAGACATTAGCATTCTTTTCGTAAATTCAAGCACCGACAGCTCCTACATACGTTGAAAGATGTATTATCGCGCTGCGTAAACGCCGTGACTTTTCTCGTATCAGTTTTCTCCGTAACAAATCGCTGTTTAAATTCTGAATATGGTTTTACATGTCAGAATTTTATTTTAAGAATTACGGAAATTCAATCGGTAAAGTGAAATGTGTATATTTGTTAGCCGTTAATACGAAGGGTATCACATCTTCTATAATTTCACAATTATTGAATTTTAAATTTAAGCTTCCAGCTCTCAGTTATGATAATCTCTGCACTTAGTCAATATTCCATTTTCAGATATCTTCTGTTTCTTATTTTCGCAGAAAATGTAAATGTTGCTGATGTAATGGACTTTTAGATATTCAATAACCGTAGATTCCTTCAATAACATTTTATTTTAATATAATGAGATTTATATATTATAATATATATTTGTTTTATATACAATAGAACATTTTAGTGACTAATGTCCTGCTTTTGTGTTGCAGAATCGATCGCTTTGAATAAAGAATTGAGCAAAGTGAATAGCCACTCCAAATCAATCTATATGATGAGTAAATTTTACAATGTTCTATTTGTTACGGTCCTTTATTACAATGCGTTATTTGTAGAACATTGTTATTACTTTTACCGTTCCACAACCATATTATTAATTTCAAAATACATTTTAAAAATAACATGCTTCTCTAAAGTTAATTCTTTATATAAAAATTTATTAAAAATTATTTATTTTTTGTATGAAATCATTTACATATTTAAATAAATAAGACTATAATTTAAGCGTCGTCTAGAGGGAATAAACATTCTTATATTTAAAAATAAATTTGTGCATTTTAAAAATTTTAAAAATTATTATTGGATCTAAGAGAGAGGTTCTATTGAATAATTGAAAATATCTGATTATTCCATGTATACTATAATTTATATTATACTTAAATCTTTCACATTTTAAAATATATATCTTTTAACACTTAACTTATATATTTCTTACATGTCTAAAGTCAAATGATATTTTGAAAGGAAAAATCCATTTTAAATAATTCCACAATAAGATTTTAATTGCATTTAAAATTTGTGAAGCTATACTTGTTTAAAATAGTATTCGCTTTTTGCCATTTATTGAATCATTTATGCTTAGTATTTTTATGAACACACATTTGTCCCAGTTCTCACTAAAATATCGTGTATACCAAACGTGTCTATTACTGAACATGCCGTATTTTCCACGAGGAAAACTCGGTAAAACATTCAGCGAATGAGGAAAAGTAGCGACAGTTAAGCTCCTACGACGGGACCACTTATATCCATAAGTGATGCTCATAAATAACCGAAGTAGTAATAGTCGACGTAATGTCCGACAAGCATGCGACGAGCAAGGACGGTAATAACGCCTTTACGAACGGACTTCGGATTATTTCTTAGGAGAAGTAAAAGCACATAAATGGTCCACGGTTATTCTACCGTTATCCTCGTAGTTTCGATTATGCTCGCGAAATTCTGTTTAAGAACATCGTTGTCGCGGAAAAGCGGTGAAAAGAATTTTCACAGGTTTTTATATCATGTAATATCGAACACACTTACATCTTGTTTTAACATATCTGGAAATAGAATGCATTTTGCAAAGATATATAATTTTAATATAAGAATATATAATTTTATTCTAAAAAATAAATAAGTTTTATGTCATTTAAGTATAATATTATATAATAAATGTCTTTTTAAGTATAATATTATAATAGTATTATAAATAAAAATAAGAGATAAATATAATCTAAGAAAGAAATTATTATTATTAAAAGGAATAAATTAGTTAATATATAATTTTCTTTGTATCTACTAAAAAAGATTAAGTAAGAGATAAAAATATTATTTTACTCAATCATACCTAGAATCCAAATATTATAAAAATTTATTCTGTGCAATGCAGTATGTATTTGCTAAATTAATAATATATGTAGGCTTATAAAAAAAATTAACAGCGCAATTTCATTATAATGCGATACGTTGAAATAAGTCGCAAAGTAGTCGAAAATAACAGACGGAATAAGTGCTTATTAAATGAATTAAAATTGCAGATCAGCTTTGGCGAACGATTAATTTCCGGCAGATCGATATTAATTATAGCATAATTAATTTTGTAAGGATGGCCCAATTAGACTCGTTGCATTTTTTTTAATACCACACGGTCTCATTTTCGTGCAAGTGTCCAGCGTCACATTTGCATCAATATTAATAAATGATATTTCCCTGGTGATTCAAAATCTCGCGTAATTATTTGCGATTTATTACATAAGCTGTAAATCGTGACCGCGATTTGGTAATCGCTTTTGACGTTTGTAAAAATAGAATGTGTCGCGAGGGAGCAAATAACACATCTGTTTAGGTCGCTATGCTAATTTTCACATCATAAATTTGGAACAGAGTATAACGGGATTTTATAAAATAGAATGAACTCTATAAAATTTTTTTATCATATATAAACTTTAATATAAACTTTCTTTTCAAACTAAATAAAAGTAAAATGAAAAATAAAAATTTTATTTTGAAAAATGACGTTATTATAAATCAATAAAAATTAACAACATACTTATTAACATTTTAATAACTTTTTCTTTTTAACAACAATTTCTAAGTTTAAAAATTTAATCATTTTTATTGTCAACCTAATTC
>NW_012130086.1:3827855-3843309 GCF_000143395.1 Atta cephalotes
TATATATATATATATATATATATATATATATATATAAGTATGTCAAAACGTAATTATATTAATTCGGTCCAGTAATTGGCGATATTCACACAGACAGATATTCACAGTGCGGTTATATTGATATATTTTTCATTCATTGTCGATAATCTATTATAATACAGAATTAAAAGATATAACAATATAGATTATTAAGATTATAGAACGTAATGTTTTGCAAAATTTGTGCTAAATTGCACTTTATTTTGTTAATTGAACATCTACTTTTCCATTACATCTAAGTTACATTATAAACAAAATCTAAGCTTTTTCAATTATACGCTAGTCCGTTGACTTAAGCTTATTATTTTCTTCACTGCTTGTTTAAATAAACTTTTAACACAAGGAAGCTATCTCGGGTTACTCAGCGGATATTATAGAAACTAAACGTTTACATTTAATTTTCAAAGATAACCTCGGCTGCTTCGGATAAAAGTGAATATACACGTGACTCGATTAAACTTTCGCGAGTTTTAATCCTCAGCTTAGGAAGAAGCTGGGCACACTATGTATGCTTACTCTAAGAACTTTATTGCGTTGCGTAATTATGAAACACTATATAAGTATATATTTAACATATTGCATTAATATTAAACACATATTAAACACGCACAGACATACACACATACATACATTTAACATTAAAAGACATAATATCGCGCTCCCGCAAAAAAAAGTGACAAGTTGAAAATTTTTGAATTTTGTATCATATGCAAATTGTATCTTAAATACATCGGTCTTCAATCATGAAAAGTGAATATAAATTGAATTTAAGTACTTTCTAAATAAAAATGACGCAAGGCAAAAATGACATAAATTAAAATAGATGTACAGCTTCTAAGAATAACACAGCATCATAACAAAATTAATATATACATTATTTCTAGACAGCGTAAAACAAACAGTAATTAACTCTAAGTTAATTTATGTTTAACATACTTCTATAATAAATAATTAATTTTAAATTATACGCAATTTTCTAGCTTCTCTTCTGAATAATTTTATATTTTTTATTTGAGTCATTTTTCTTGTGCGAGTTTTACATATTATCTAGGTTATGTGTTATATTTTATTAATTATTGCTTTTGTGATTTTTCTCTTAAAAATAGCAAAAATACGAATTATACATATAAAAATGATTCGCAGCGATATCTATCTGTTAAATCACTTTGTTAATATGATATAATATAATACGTTTTTCTTTATTTAATTAAATATATGTAAAGCATCCAAAAATTGGAATACAATATAGGGAAAAAATAATTCTACGTAATAAATTTAAGAGATGCACAATATGAATATAATAGGATCTTAAATTCTCTTCATATAGAAACGCAGATAAAGCTCAGGCTAAGTAAACCTCTAGTGAACAAACAAAGGGTCTCGATTGCCATGATAAACCGTGGGTCAGAGCGCTATGATAACGTTATTTATCGCTCAGATTACGTAATGCCTGCTCTCGTAAATTACACGCCAAGATTTCGAACGTGCCTGTCTCGGCTACTCTTGACCCGCCTTTCGCTTTTCTCACGTTGCCCTCTCTTCTACTGGAACCCGTTTTTCACTGGGCCCTTCTCTCTTTCTCTTGCCTTCTTTCTCTCGCCATTCAACAAATTGCTGGCGCGCCTCTCGGGATTTATCGTTTTTCCACTAGACGCTGCTTTATTTATTCCACATTCTCCGTATCAGGAAGAGGTGCCCAGGTGCACTGAGATATCTCTGAATATACACTGCGAGAGAAAAAAAAAGGAAGAGAAGTGCGTTCAAAAAAGCGACGAAAGAAAAATACTATAATACGAAGCGTTGAGAAAAATGACAGAGTTAAAGAATGGCGACGAAAGAGACGAGATAAGGGAGCGAAAGTGGTAGCGCGTGCAGAAGGGTGGGCTGTCACAACTCTTCGAAATGCAGATTTCGCTGAGAAGATCGCGGTATTTGTAGGCGACAGCCACTAAAACGCCTCTCATCCCCTTCGACCGTTTCGTACCATTCTCCGTTTTTGCGAGGGCGATGCATCCCGTCGAAATTTACGCCCAAAATCCGCCATCCGCTCACTGATGTCACCGGCGAAAATCTCATAGCGAAAATATCAAATATATTTCTTATTCTTTTCTTTAAAAAGCTTTACGTGCTGCTGTATTTCTAGACAGACATTCCTGCAAATCGATGGCTATATTGAATAGTTCACATAACGTTTTATCACCTCGAGCATTTTTATACGATTTAGAATGGCACTAAAAAGCATATATAAAGATAGATAATGTTTCTCAGAATCGTAGGGTTTCATGTCGAATTTTTTGTGAAATCATATCACTTGAACTCTAACACAAGAAATAACTCTCTCTATCAAAGTTACATCAAAAGTTAAAATATTTCAAATGATAATAAAGCGACATAAGTTTTTTCAAAGATGGAATTACTCTATATGCAGCAACTCTGTATGTAGGGATAAATACAAGCAAACAATGAAAAATTTGTTATAAGATCTTGTTTTCAGTTCTATATAAAAGGAAATTTTTAATTTTGTTATTGTGAGAAAAATATAAAAATATAAAAATATATCATACAATTATAATTTGAATTATAATTTGAATATATTGTATTAATTACGTAGATTGTACTTGCGAATATTTCAATACGTTTATGCTTAATTTTGCAATAAAAAATAATAAAGAACAGACAGGTATCTCGTTTGATATTTATCAAAATAAATGTATACGCATATTTTCCTCATACCATAATGAATAAAAATGAAGGTTTTTGCGCATCGTGCGCTCGTTATATCCTAACTGGGATACGTTGATTAATATTTCTTGCAGTGCGGAGCGATAATTAGCATTGTTCTGGCTACCATATTCTGAAAGTTATACACAAAGCACGTCAAAGCGAAATTATATATTAATTTCGGCGCAGTAATTGGTGGTTACATATAGATATATATATATACTCACAGTACGGTTACATTGGCTTTCACGTTTTTCATTCATTGCCGACAGTCCATTATAATGTAGAACAAAAAGATATAACAATATAAATAAAATGATATTTTTTCAAAATTTTTACTAAATGCAGAAATTATAAAGTTGAATTATAAGTTATAGTTCTACTCAAGAAAGATTTGTTCATTAAAACAAGTAATTATAAAAAAAAAAAGAATAAAAAATAACTAACAAAGAAAGAATTTCATACATCTTACATTTCGCTGTAAACTTTAATAAAATATAAAATTATATTTAAAAAAATACATATATAATAATATACAATACTTACGATATATAAATTATATATTAAAAAAAATTGATTATTTCTTAACTGAGCTGTAGATATTTAAATACACCGCGTTATAAATGTTTCACAAAAAATCTAATTATATTATCATTTCCGTTATACATTTAAAAATCATTAAAGAATTTCTTTTCTCTTAACATAAAAATTTTAAAGAAATTAAAAACGTAAGAAACACACAATTTATTCTTTTTTTTATAATGCACACGTTTTTTGCTATTTCTCCAAGTGCAGTCATGTCTATTAAGCTACAGTCGATCGTTTGGCATAAGCTCACGTCGTTGGTTTGCGGATGAGACTTAACATTGATTAATGCCGCGCCGGGACGGCGCTGCTTTAATCCGCTTTGCTAAATTATCGCCATTAACAAATTGCTTGGCCCGAGCAACTCTCCGGCACGATGTCTGACAAGAGCGAGAGTGTGCGAAATCGAGATCCCTGTAGCGGGAGGGAGACGTCCCTGCAGGATGCTGCTGGGATGCGCCCGCGGCAGGACAGGTATTTACGGACGAAGGACGTGCGAACTGGTCCAGGACTTGGCTTTGCCGGTGACTTGGCAGAATCTGAGATGAGATCAAACAGTAGGTGGGATTACGAGGCTTCCCCACTTATCGAAGTTACTGCGATACTCGTTACACGGTATATTGCAACGTGAAAATTATATTGAATGTAGATCAAAAAAATTTTGCAAAAATTTTAGTAAAAATTTTTTTTTTTACTTGGAGTCAAAGATTTTTATTGTGAATTGTATATAGTGGTCTTTAGTAATCAATGCTATAATAGAGAAGAGAGGGAAAAAATAACGAAATAAAGCGAGCGAAATGCAGCAGCGTATTATTTTTCCTGTGATTTGAAGCGATTTTATTACTAGCAGATTGTATTGGTAAAAAAAAATCGTAAATGAATCTCCGTTTTCTCATTTTGTATCGCATTTCGCGTGCCATTTAATCAAGCGTATCGCATTTAGCTTCATTTACAGAAATGGTAATACAGATTGATGAGTATTAATTTTCCGGTAATGGCTTTCGAAATTCCCACTTTATTCGAGCAATTCTCGCGACTAAACACCAGAAATATTAATTTCTACTTTAACGATTATGTTCTCTAGCGAGGTGTGTAAATTTGCGACTTAAAATCATATGATCTAGTTATTGTCACAATTTTGGCCTATGAACTGGACTTTTAAATTTTTTAACCTCTGTTGATCTGAGTGAAAAACAATTTATTTTTGTATTTTATTTTGTATTTTGTATGTATATATATTGTATATATAATTCACAGTATAATATTAAGCGGGGTAAAGCGACGCATAAAGACAATCATCGTTCTATTGTATAACATAGGCGTAAAGCCCGGCGTGCATACGTGCGTGCGTGCGTGCCTATGCTCGCGTGCATTAAACGTAGCTGACACGGAACACAATGTCAGGAATGTACGATGCGCATACATCTACACAAGTATACATATGTACATACATGATGTTTCATTAAGCGATACAGATCGAATTTCCAAACTGAGAAGTTTACATTACAGGAATTCCTCAAACGGAACATTGTAAAAATTTAATAAATAAATATCAATGACTTCGAGCTAAAAGCATTAATTTTGAACAGAAATTTTAATGACATTACTTTAACAGAGAGAGTTTTAATTTCCAGTTTATAAATTGTTAAAACTAACTAATTGTCTTGAGATGTCTTGAGTTCTCGAATGAAATCGCGCAAGCTCTCTTTTTTTCTCCACGTTTTTTCTCTCAATGATTTCCTAGTCTTCCAGACATTGGCATTCTTCTCGTTTACGCCGTTCTATGATTCGCTTATTGTCCTTCCTAATGGCGCTTTTATCCTCTGCTCCTCGAACGAGCACAATCGTTTAATCGAGCACGCGAATAGATTCTTCAAATCGAATATATATCAAAGATCATTCGTGCCAGGTATACGTGCTGCGTATGAGCGTGCGTGCGAACGACAGATTCGATTTCCGTCTTATCTGCGCAAAAGAAACGCAGAATTCCACGAATTTTTCTTGTCATTTTTTTATATTTTCTTACATTAAGGATAGTAAAGATCGAAAAATGTACTAAATTCTTTACAATCAAGATTTAAGTTTACAAAAACGAATTTTGATACTAGATCAAATAAACTAAATGGCATCGAGCGTCTCCTTGTGATCAGGGACAAATAACAAAGTTAATTTAAATAAATACAAAGTTAATTATTATATATGGAATATATGGAATATAATGTACGAAACAAATTCGATTAAAAACTTTAAAAAAAATGAAAGATGATGTAATACTTGGACTGAGCAAAAATACACGGCGGAAAGAATGATTTATACTTCGGCGAGTGTTTCGTGTTAATGAACATTTATTGTTTAGATTTCTATACACAGAAGAAAATAGTTTCGCTGAGGTATCTAAAAACTTAGTTATATCGTTTTCGATCCAAGCGGATTTGCTCTCATTTGAGTTGAATAATGTTCTATTATTTGACGTTACATATTCCACCAATATAAGAGCATACAACGTCATTAATCCAATCTAAGTTGGTGCAAATCCGCTCGGATCGAACTACACTATTAGATGCAGAGCAAAATAATTTTGTAGGACATACAAATTGGTTGCTAGAATATCAAACTTTCTGCAGCAATGTTCATCATGCTTAAGATTTTCGTATATTTACTGTGAGAGTTCAATAAAATTATTTTCAGATCTATATTTAAATTTTTAGATACTTTAGCAAAATTGTTCTTTGTAGTTCGTGTAGTGATTTAAAATCTAGAATATAGATCAGAATCGAATATGGCAGGAAATATCGCGCGTGCCATGCTTCGCGAGCAACGGACGAGTGTTTATCCGATCACATGGTTCGAGTTACTTCCTCCATAAAAGCCAATCAAACCCTCGGCTAAGAGATGAGAAACAAGTAGTGGTCAAGGGAGAATCGAACAGAAGCGATAGCAAGCGAAAGAGCGGAGGAAGAGAAGAGAAACCGGAAGTTGCGCACACGCCCATGCGTGCGAGACGAAAAACAACTTTACGGGAAACAAAGTTATCACAAGCGAGAGACTTATCTGATATAAACAAATGGAAAAAGCCGAAGGGGTCTCCAGGGGAAACTTCGCGCGTGCAACCGTGTTTGTGTGCCGCGCGAAAAGCGATGGAATTTCGCGAAGAAACTGTTTGTACATGACTCGGCTGGCAATAGAAACGCCGCTCGCTCGCTCGCCCGCTGGGGACAAAAAAAAGGTAGGTAAAAAGGATTTGAGGAAGAATTCTCCTATAAAAGTAGATGATGAAGGGTGATAATAAATGTAGCGAACATCACGCGTATATAATAATAATGATCTTTGAAATTTTTTTTTTCTATCAGAATTTCATTATCATCTACTTTCTTCATATTTTATATGTTATGTTTGAATAGTTGTATGTCCGATTATATATTTCATGATTGAATACATTTCCATATCAAGTGTGCAATTTTTTGATCGTATTTAAAGAGTAATGTTTAATTATTTTTAATAAAAATTCAGTTCCTAATCATTAACAAACTATTCTTTATATTGCAGACAAATTATATTCCCAGTAATTCATCTTTCGTTTATCTCTTAACGTAACAGAAATCTGATTATGAATTCACTTTTGTAAACAATTGCTCAAGAGTCCATGGAGAATATTTGCGTAATCCTTGGCGGCTGATTGAACCAGAAGCTCCATAGAGCAGAATTTCAGGCGCTTAAGTGCCTTCTTGATTTACACAATCACTTGGCTCCGCCGCTGTATGCCTCTACAGCAATCTTCCCTTCCGCCCTATCTTGACCTATAATCCATTCCCTCGAGTGTTGGCCACCTCAAACTTCTCCCGGGATCACTGTTCGTTTGCCCATGCACTTTAGGCATGCCCGTCCCTTTCACTCGCTCCTGCCAAGCTAGAAACAAGCCAGACGCTTCTTCGTGCCGTTAAAGCCTTACAGAACGAAATTGCATGAACACGTTCGCCGATTTATCTGCAATTATGCATTTGCAGACTTTACTTGTTCTCTCGTTCTCTTGCAGATTGATTCGACGGAACTTGCTCGCGAACGAATAAATCCTTAACTCAGTTATCTCTCATTATATTAAAAAAAAGAAATTTTATTTTCTTAGAGAAAAACTGGTAGAAGACTGGAATGTATGGGATTGTATTTTTACGTAAAACCGAACAATGTTTTTTTTGCATTGTATCTTTATTGTAAAAATAATTTTATCGGAAAACATGGAACGAGAAATATCTGCAAAATGATACGCGATGTTCCATGTTCTGCTTTGATGAACAAGAACTAATTATACAAATTGAAAAATATTTTGGTCGTTTTACAGTAATACAGCTGTTCAGATTACAAATATAATTATATTATGTTATTTTCTTATTATTTCGTATTATTTTCGTATGTCATGAATCTTGGATGTTTTTCGCTCGTAAAGTATAATCAGTTTCGTAGAAGGAAGATATTCTATCGAATGTATAGTTTATTCTTGAATCCTTCTAGGAATAATATTGCTTTTAGAAATTCTTATATTATGATGAAATTCTCTTTTCTTATCAAAATTATATCCAAAAAGATTATAATAAATAATGTAAAATATTAAAAATTATTTTATTAGATATTTTTAAAAGAATCATGCGAAAAGAAAGAATATTCGTGTACTACAATATATAATATAATACAGTATAATATTACAGTATAATATTAACAATATATAATAATAATATAATATAAATAATAAAATATAATTATATTATATATATTATTATTATGTAATTAAATATATAATATTTATATAATAATTATGTGATGTAATAATTACAATATAACAATCATTATCTTCGATAAAAATTTAAAATAAAGCTTTATTGTTAAATATAAGTTATAATTTCTTAATTAATTTTTTAAAACATTTTTAATAAATGTGAATATTGAATTATATATTAATTATTATGAAATATACAATATTGACTTTAATTATACATACATCCATCAAGAAATCATAAACATAAAGTTTAAATATATATTTATAATTACATATATATTAGATTAAATCGCGAAGTTAGAATTATTAATATTATTAGAGATATTTATATAATATTGTATAATTATTGTGTAGATCAAATTGGTCAAGACAATTAATGCTTCGTGTTTCTAGAAAAGAATTTTAATAAATCCCTCAAACAAATTATTTTCCTTTTGATATAATTACTTCAACGTTTTTTTGTTACCACAAAAAATTTCATTATGATAAATTTGATTGGCTAGTAGTAATGAAATTTTTTACGATTCTACATTGTTAATTAAATAAAACAATAACAACGTACCGTTATATTTGCAAATTCCCCAATCTTGTATTTATAATTTTAAACTTTCCTCTGAATCGCTATTTTATACTCAAGCACTTCTTCTCGCGCGCAACTTTACTCTCATTCTGTAGATCCGTTAAGCGGCGAAGTTAAGTTAAGCTCTCGAACAGCCCTTTTAAATCCTATGACTTGTGACAACTTGTAAAATAAAGTTGAGAAGAAAAGGAGAAGGAATAACAATGACGCTACGAAAGAAGCGAAACACAAACTATCAACGTCTATTATAACGTTTATTAAGTGAACGTTGTCGGTAAGCGTTGAATTCCCACTGTCACTTTTTCATGACGTTAAAAATCAACCATTATATATAATTATACAGTCACACGAACAGGAAAATTCAACAGGAAATATAAATTTTCTTTCTTTTGACAAATGTTTGACAGTTGCAAAATTAATATCGCTGTTTCATTTTAAGTATAGCGTAAATTTAATTGCAATTTTTTATTATATTCCGGTATACCGGTATATGCAGTATTTTCTATTTTCTGCAGGACATTTAACGTATTACAAAATTTCTCCTCGGTTTTTGAAGTAATAAGATAAATATATTTTATTATACGTTAATTTTATTATTAGAATCTAAAAATTTCTAAAGATAGAAATACGTAATGCTATATTTGAATAGAATACATCCATAATTACAATCCTATTAATGACGATATTCATTAGTGCGCTCATTGGAAATATCAGATCCATATCACAAGTTAATGTGATCTATGTTGGATTAAATTTTAACATACCGAAACGTAATAATTGAAGAAACGTATAAATAGTGGTTTATATTACATTTAGTAAGATAAAGTACATTTATAGTACTTTATCGACTTTAATGCTTAATTAGCCAACACGGTAATATGATCTAGTGCGGGCCATCCATTCATAGATTAACTTTATTAAACTCTATTGCACTTCTAAATTCATATACATACTTATGCTGCAATAGGAAATAATTCATAATCTATACAATTTCGTATATATACAAAAATTATTTTGAATATAATAAGAGATATACAGAAATTAAATGTATAATGTAATAATTATAAAAGTTTTAATTTTAAATAATTTTCCAATAAAATTATGTGCAATAAAACAAAAATAAATATAATATTATTCCGACATTTTGAAAAAATATGTCGTTGAAAAACAAATTTGGAAAATATGAAGTATATAATTTGCTACCATGACATTTAGATTAATTTAAAAAAAAGAAGTGTTTAAATTAATTTGCAAGTTAGAAGAGAGATCGAAGAAACTGTTGCGATGAAACGACGCCGAAAACAACGCTTCTTTCGATGAGCTGCCGAGGAAGGTGAGTAGAACGACGCAAAAGTGCCAGAAGGAAGGTGTGTCGAGAGTCGCTCGTTGAAATAGTACAAGAGAATGACACCTGAGAGAGAGGGAACGAAGGAAAGAAGGTGTCGGAGACACCTAACGAATGCGCGTCTTAGACGACGAACTCGACCAGAGATTAAAATCGAGAAAAAAAGGGGACAGGGGTATTTTGGGGAGACTTGAGAAACTGACGCGTCTTAAAATTTTAATTTCGAGGGATTACATGGGCGGTTCCTCCCTGCTTCTTGCACTATGAAGGTAAGGATTCGTAATCCTGTCGCGCGCATGAGAGGATTCTCAGTCTGACCTACTTTTCCTCGACATCTCGTAGATCGAAATGTACTGTAACGCGAATGGAAAAAGTGGACGAAATTGGTTTTTTCTCGAAATCTATTATCTTTGCTATTTTATGGAATACTAGTAACAATATAAACAATCCGATTGCAACTGTAATGTTTTTCGAAGTATTCGTACGTGCGCCAACAAAGTTGAATTTCTTTTTTTTTTTATGATTGGTAATATTCAAGATGGTTTTGTATTTCCCTCGTATTTTTCTATTTAGAGGAAAAACTATTCTTTTTTCCAGAATAATGGAGAAATAGTTCTATTATAAATAATTTTATCCATGACACAATATAAAATTTAGTTGCACCGAATAAGATACAATTTCTTGCAACGAATACGATACAATACTTTTTCTAACAAAAAGATTTAGACAAAACGAGCGAAACGAAACTTAATGGAAGGATTAAATGGGTTGTACTCGCCTTTTTCTTTTGTCGTTCATTTCTCTTAAATGCTCAACTTCTGAAACATTTTGTACACAACTCTAAAGAATTCTTGTTGGATTCTGCGCTTTTACCTTCTACTTTTTCAGTGTGCGCCAAAAAATGAGCAAGGAACGATCGTTAATTAGACGCACACTTTTTGTTTCGTCGAAAGATAAAAGGTCGTGGGCTTAAAAAGGAAGAGAAAACAAATGATACTCTTACAGAAAGGTGTCGAGTTTTTCCTTTTTGTCTGTGCCTCGCTAACGGCCACCAGACGGTAATTAACCGCTGTAATAGGATTAAAAAGCTGCATAATAGCACCGGACGACTTCCGGTATCGTCCGTGGGATCGCGAAGCGATGGGTTTTAAAGACGGAAGTTTCGTGCAAAGGTAGTACCGCGTGTTATTCGCGATATCAAGGTTGAATATGGGTTACATGGATATACAGAGTTGAATAGAATTTTCGTGCGAAATATATATTTGCGGATAGTATCTGCAGAATATTTATCATCATTATGGTATAATATCCGTATCGAAACTGAAACAAAAGCATTAACAAAATTCACAGGAACATAAATCACGTAAATTTGTGAACATATTGCTAGTTAAAATATTTTATGTATGATATTTTATATTCTTGTGATATATTATATTGTAGTAAAATATAACAATAATAATTGCGTTGTATCTTGTCACACGTTATATCAACAGAAAAAGTGATTTCTTATTTTTATTAATAATTGATAATCCTTGTCATTTTTTTTAGCTCTTAATTATTTCTTTAATTTTATATTTAATTTTATATTTAATATACTGAGAAAAATTAAACGTTAATAAATAATTATTTGAATAGTACTAGCTATTTATTTACAATAAATAATATTTACTAAAAAAATTATAATTAAATCAAAATTATTTTGTGTTAAATATATCTTTATATTTAGTTTTTTTCAGTATATTAATGAATTTGTAATATGGAACAATTTCATATACATGCAATTATTATGGCTTACTATTATTACTAATATTATTATATTTAAAAAATGAATATATATCATTTTTATACATATAATATTTTATATTTATTTTATACATATAATATTTAAAAATTGATTAATTCTTTTATTATATGAGCAAATCGAAAGTGTGTAGGCAATTAGAAAGATAAACGTTTCTATTGTTAAAACAGTTAATTCGTCGAATTTATCCGTGAATGTGGAAATTCATTTTGCGAAACATAATTTATTTCGTGGTATATGCTGCGCGTGTCTCGCCTATGGCATAATTGCATTCTGAAACGCCACACGAGTGAAAGTAATATAATAATGTGCATTAGTTCTAGATATACGCAGTTTTGTCGCTGCTTTGCGCTACCGAAAAGATTAGCGTTTCGCTTCGCAAAATTATTTAGAATTTGCAAAACAAAGCTTCATAAACGTGAAGTAAGATGATACTTTTCTATTTCCATATGAAGTGATTATCTTTAATCTGTAATATCAACACGATAAATTTTTGTAAAATTTTCTCGTAAAAATCGTAGAAATGACGTAATGGTAGAAATTAATTTACGGAATTTTTTTAGAAAATTATGAACGATATTCTACACGCTACATAAATAGATTTAACGTTCATGATTTGCAAAAGTAAACGGTGCAAATTGTACAACAGCCATCCGATGCGCTGTCTTTGCATACTCCTGCATAGGAAAGAGCAGCTTACAGTAGCAAAAAGTAACGCAAAGCCGTTTAAACCTTCGGGAACGCACTTTGTCTTCCATTCGTATTCGAAGTCCATTGTTTTGCCACTCGTGACCCCACATATTGTCTTCGGAAAATCCTCCTCGAATGAAAGAAGCGTCTCCCTCGTCAGTTCCCTCCATGGTGCACAACGCAGTGCACCTCCAGAGATTTGCGATAAGCGCATCAAGTCCTCTTTCGAGGTGCATTCCTGAAGGACATTCGAAAAGCAGAGCGTGCGAAATGGAATTAACATTGAGCCGCTTATTTCACAAATAGTCTTTCGAAAATTCAAACATTATTAGTTTCAATTAGATTAGAAAGTTCATCTCACTAATAATCAAATGAATTAGTTAATTAATGTTAAAAATATAAAATTTGTAGACGTTTCGGTCAAGATTTGATCATCATCAGTACAATATAGCGCGTGTTAAAATTAAATTAACATTGGATGTCTTCCACGTGTATCTTTACTTTGATGTTTATTGTCTAATTGAAAATTAATATTTGATTATAATATATTGTCTTGGTCAATAATACATTTGTCAATAATACATTTATCTTGGTATATAATTGTTGAAATATAATATTAATAAACCGTTGTTTATCAATCAATACAGAATTTTCACATTCTGTGTCTTTGAAACAAAGATCCTCACAATTATTGTATGAAGTTAAATTATTTGTGTAAGTTAAATAATGATATGATGATAAAAGAACTCTTTTGACAGAAATTAAAATAATAATATCTTCTGTCAAAAGAGTTCTTTTACTGATGATAGTCAAATCTTGACCGTCTACAAATTTTATGTTTCGTATTAATTTGAAATACATTATTTGATCTCTAAAAACATCTTGAGTTATGTATATGCTCCTTAATTATATATTTATATTATCAAGCCACCTTTAAAAAGTTTAAATTTGTTTTAAATTAAACTTACACGCGATATTATATATAATTTCCTCAATTTTTAACACTTTTGGATTTGAAATGCAATGTTGCATTAATTAATTAAACTTATAGTCGAATTTAAAAAAAAAACCTGCGAGCTATGAAACTACGAATATTAATGTTTCACAGCAAGTGAAAGATTCGATCAATCTAAATATTCTTGCGAGTTGCAAGCATATAAAACTGTAATGCATCTTCAGTTGGGTGTCAACATTCAAAAACAATAACTACAATTTGTTGAGAAAGAGCCGTGGCTCACAAAGTCTCACTAGAGACGCGTTCCGTTTTCAGTCTTTCTCTGTAGTTTGTTAAACTCCAACTCTTCCCTACCTGTTCCTCTTTTCAGCTTTCATCTCGCGGACTTCCCAACAGGTTCGCTCGCGAGAGCTTAATCTCAAGAGCTTACGAGAGACAGTGGCCTGCATTTCTCCTCTATCTAGCTGTTGAAAAAAAAATTGAATTTACTTTTTTTTTCAAAATTAGGCATAAATCCTATTATATTATAATTAATTTATGTTATATGATCAATAAATTAAATTCTCTCAGAATTATTTTATTTTTTATATAAAAACACACAAAAAAGCACGTTTGCCCGAAATACTGTACTCAAAAGAAAGGATTTTGAAATTCTTATCTAAGTTTCAAGTTTTATCAATATCCACCTAACTGTCGCTTTATTCAAAATCTACACGAAATTTAAAAAGAATATTTTTATTCCTACTGTGCTTTTTAGAAAAAGAGAAAGTTAAATCGAGAGATCCGCTGAAAGCATTCAAAGAAAGAAGAGCGCCGACTACGAGCTTTCATGCACGAATGATCGAGGGCTTTTACCGAAAGTCGGCCGAATGTCCCTTTTTCCAGCTAGCTGCTGCAAGCTCTCCTAGCAGGAAAGCTGCACGAATTTGATGTAAACGTGCTCGCGCGCAATGCTGATTCACTGTTTGAAGTGAATGTTACTATATGGCGATATGTAATTGTAACAAACGAAATTTCGAGAATTTTATTCAAAAATTTAAATAAATCTGATAAATCGGTATAATCGAATTGACAGTTAAACTTTATTTCTTATTTAATATTACTTGGATTTTATCTTTACAAAGAATTTTACGTACCAGAAAAGATATTTAACGTCAATAAATACTAAAAAGTTTAATTTGACAAACTCAATAATTAAAATAAATATACGTAATAAGAGAATCGATACTTTTTAATTAATATCTATCATTAATTAATTTAGTTTTAATAATTTAAAATTAGTTAAAATAAATTAATTCTTATTCTAATAATTGTAGAAATTTTTCTTTTTTTTAATATATTGATTTATATATTGATATTTATATATTAATATATTGATTTTTAATATATTGAATTATAAATAAAATGCAACATAGAGAACAAGTATAGATTCTAAAATTTATTTTGAAATTTTTGAGGTAACTTTTTAGGAAAACTGGAAGAGCATAAAGGATTGAACGTACATCGAAGGATCATTTTAAAGTTCGCAACATTCGTATTTCGCGAGTAATTTATATGTAAGCTTAAAAGCTCGGGAATCGTGATAGTTCTGCTGGAGAACATTAGGCGAAATTTTAACTTGTTGCCAGTAATGCTTACTGAATGCACGCAAGATAATCACGGCTGTAGTATTTACGAGCGCAATTGCGAAACAATGCTTAATTTTCGATCCTAGCACTTGATTGACGCAAGTTCATCTCTTGTAAGTGGATTTGTGTTACATTATTTGAATTGCGGATTGTCAGATATCACAAAAGCATAATCTTTAAATTCAAAAACACATTTGCACACGCGCACTTATACGCGTATGTTTATTTTTATAATATATTATATATTATATATGTTATATATATTATATATATATATATATATATATATATATACATATAGTACACATATTATATACATATATACATATATATATATATATA
>NW_012130086.1:3844302-3846080 GCF_000143395.1 Atta cephalotes
TTTATTATATATATATATATATATNTNTATATATATATATATATATATATATATATATATATACATATAGTACACATATTATATACAATATATACATATAATATATATTATATATATAATATTATATTATATATATAATAGTAATGAAAAACACAACATTCAAATTTCAAGAAAACATAATAAGAGCATAATAAGTGCTTTATTACATTTATTGATGCCTCTCTTTTAGAAAATAAATTGAATTGTCGAGTTTAATCCCCGATATTAAAAAATATTTTATACTATGATCAGCTTAAAGTCGTGTATGAAATTTTTATCAAGGAAAAATTAACTTTGAATATTTAAGAAATTTTTTAAAAGAACATTCCATATGTAAGGTAGAGATAGGGGAAGATATATCTAGTACATTCGATATATCTAGTACACTATATTTGCAAACAAAGAGCGTAACCGTAGACTCTGACGGGCGCAGCCGAATTCTCGGTTAGCAAGAGTAATTCCGAGACATAATGAGGCCGCGACAAAGTGAAGAACTTCCTCTGCTCACCATCAGATCGGACTTCGACGAATCCTTTGAACTTTATGCCGTCTCCGTTTGCAAGCGGTTTACAGACGCAAGCAAGGAAATCTTCTTGCGGAGTCGCGTCGCCACCGCGGCGCCTTCATACGCTCATTAGAAGGAGTCGGCTATATTGGAGGGATACGCGTTGCTTTGACGGAACTTGGTAGACTTTATCGTGACCAAATACAAATTCAATTAAATACAAATCTGTCGACGAAGTCGCAATACAATTAATGAAGATGGCCGTGTGACTTGGCAAGATATATAATGATATTCTCCAGAAACTTGAACTCTTAAAAATCTCTGCTGAATATTATGAAGATTGTAAAATACAACACAATTTACAGTTAATATTTTGTATTTGAATTAACGATTTTAACCTTCCAGTAACTGGAGTTGGCACCATCAATACTTTGATTATGAATTTTGATTTTAGATAAATTAACAAAGTAAGTCAAATACAATCCGATTTCTGCGATGATAAAAACTCATTGTTAAAACTTTGGCATACCAGAATTTTTTCAGATTTTTATATAATCCAGAACAATAAAAAATTTGCTTTGCTTTTGAAAGATCCGTGACTACTAACTAAGAAGAGTTAAAATTTATATTGCCGCGAAGGACTAATTTATATTTTTACCGCAAGAAAATAATAGTAGAAGATATAATAAAAGTAAATAAAATATAGAATAGTATTTTTATCAATTTGTCGTCAATTATATTTTTTTAAATCGAGATGCAAAATTATAGGCAAAGCTCTTTCAAAATAATCTATTGTAAAATGATTTGATTAGTTTGATCATGGCGAAGAAACATGTAAGAGAGTCAATTTCGAGAGAACGTCACTACAGTTCTATCGCAAATGTTTGATATGCGAAGGTCTTGCGAGTAAGCCGCAAGCTCTTGTCGACGGTAATCACAGGACTTGCGCTTTACGTCGTGATAGCGTGGCCATGTACATAGTGTCCGACCACAGAACTGCTTGTATCACTTGTTGGTGGGTCTTGCCACCAAACTACCTGTACGAGAGATCCAGAGCGCGGAAATACGAAGTACGAATTCGCGAGACGTTGATGAATCAATTCAATGCCGCGGCACCGAGGACGCACGCAGCTTAAACTTGCAAAATCAAAGTAAGATAATGTCCTCGGAATAGTTGCTTGTTACTAGTATTCTTGATTGCTATAGGGGGATTTAATTAATCTCTCTCTCTCTC
>NW_012130086.1:3848405-3855148 GCF_000143395.1 Atta cephalotes
GTCTCTCCTCTCTTTTTCTAATGACCTATTAATTAGTTTAGTTACAGATACTGTATAAACATATATCTATATTTACTTAAGCATGTACTTAAGCACACATTTATTAAGAAATTTCTATTATTGTGATCATAATTATATTATTTTGACATTAACAAAAAATTTTATAAATTTCTTCATCAAGAACCCAAATCTTCAAAATTCTTTAAATTAGATATCTACTACTACTAGTACTACATTTTCAAAAAATTGATCTAGTAAACATACCACTTATGATAATAAAAAGGATATATATATATATATATATATTTTTTTTTATTTTAATAAAATATCCAAAGAAAAATATTAAAAAATAGATTTATATAATAAATATGCAAAAATATATAATAAATATAAAAAATTATAAAATAATATCGAATAAGTACAAAATAATAAAAGAATTGATAAAAAGTTTTGATCAAACCACAAGAAAAAATGAAACATGATTCCCAGACTTCTTTTTTAGTTAATCTTCTCATCCTTCAATTCATTCTCTAGATTTTTTCTCAACAATTTTATTCAGCCAAGGACACATCACAATGAAAACCATACGTTTACGTTGTTTACGTTGTTCTTGCAGTTCTCCGAGAGTCGTGTGACTCACGCAAAATATCGTCGAGTTTTGCATAAAGTAAAAAAATCTACTCTGTTCTCCAATTTCAAAATGAGTGCCGTGTAACGAAGACTTGAATTTTTTAAGTGAACTAACAAGCATCTTTTAACAAGCTGACATAAAAATATAATGTATGATAACATTTTTTGCGAACAATAATGTAATTTCTAGACAAATACAAACTGTTTCCTTGAAACAATTACTTTTAATTTTTTAATCCTTACTAAACGTATTTACACGCAAAATCTTAATATTCTTTTTTAATAAATTTTTTACATAAATTTGTAAGTCATTAATTTATTGAAAAATTTTACTTTACAATACTAATATTATAAGTGTAAAAAAATTAGTAATATAATAAGTGTAAAAAAACGAAAATATCTATATGATTTGATGATAAAACTGCAAGAATGGTTACATATATATATGCATTTAAAATAATTTCAAAAGAATATTTACGTATTACACATTTAAATTTATTATTTTATCTACATAGTTTAATGTTCATTATAGCATTTTTAGAGTTCAGAGAATCCCATATTAATTTATATAGAAAATTGATGAATTTTTTTAATAATTAGGACAGGATTCTTTCTTACTATAATTTTTTTATTATATACGTCTTTCCAAAAACTAATCTTATTTTTAAAAATAGAAATAATTACTGTAGCATGTAATAATTACAAAAATTTTATTGTATGTGTGTCTATGTGATATAATGTACATCTATAAATATTTATTTATACAAATAATTTACCTTTTTCGTGATACTCTTCCTACTCTATTATAATTAATTTATTAAATAATAAATCTATTTAAAAAATCACAAATTTATTTGACGAAAATTGTATACACGGAGGAAACTTTTTCTTAGAGTTTATCCTAAAAATATAATAGTTGTGACAATAATATATTTCGAAGAATTTTAAATCTCTCTCATTCACTAATAAAATTACAATAAAATATAAAATAAGTAAAATATAAAATAAATAAAATATAAATAAGTTTGATTAATTTTTCTGAAGTGCGTAATAAAAATCTTTAAAATAGTGATAATACAACTCATATTTTCAGAGTAAATCTTAAAAGATAATTCTTTTCGTATATATAGTTAAAAATAGTAAAACTGCGCATGTACATTGCTCTGTAATAAGTTTTGTTTTTCTCCTAAAAAAAAAGAGTTTAAAAAGTACCTTCTGAGATTTGTCTCTAAAGACGCTTCGTATAAGTCTTTACTGAGAGAGATTTTAAGAGAAAATATATAGAATAATAATGAAAATTTAATAAAAATTTATGATATTATGATAATTTATTCAATTATAATTGGATAAACTATCCAATTATAATTAATATAATTTATAGTGGGGTCAAATAGTTTTCTATCTATTGTAAATTTAATAAAAATTTATGATATTATGATAATTTATTCAATTATAATTGGATAAACTATCCAATTATAATTAATATAATTTATAGTGGGGTCAAATAGTTTTCTATCTACTGTACTTATACGAATATTCTGATTTTCTTTTTTCTGATTTCTTTTTTTACCAAAATACAATTTCTTATTACAACATATCATTTACTTTTAATCTCAATCATAATTTACATTTATTAACATTCTGTAACCACTCGATAATACATTTAGGATTCTATCTCTTCAGCTTTACTCCATTGCACTCTATTATAATCATCCTGTTACGATGATAATTATAATTACCCATTTATGTGAAATAATGCGTTGATATCATGAATATTGCCAATTTCGATCTATGAGACAAAAAGGGAAAAGCATTTAAATATCAATGCCCAATTTTTCTTGAGCCATGTCATCAAGG
Organism: Atta cephalotes; assembly: GCF_000143395.1. Classification (NCBI taxonomy): domain Eukaryota; kingdom Metazoa; phylum Arthropoda; class Insecta; order Hymenoptera; family Formicidae; genus Atta; species Atta cephalotes. Next base: position 3,850,893 of record NW_012130086.1, read on the forward strand.
AGCAAATTTATCATAAAAATAGATAAAAATAGAATATCCGAAGAAATCAGCAAATAAAAAAACATCAAATGTTTACATTCGAAAAAAAAAAATAAAAATCTCAGAAATGATACATGTGATTTTAAAAAATTATCTTTTTTCTGATTTTTCTCTTTAAATTTTCTTGTTTACGCATTTCTAATTTTGCGATAAATTATATATGAATTTTTGATAAATCGATGCAAAGAAAAAATTTGTTTAGACGTCTCATGATCTAAATTGACATTTAAAAAAAATTACTTCTAAATTTTCCTAAAAAACATAATTAAAAATCTGATTATATTATTCTGTATTAAGAGAATATTTATGAACACACTTCTTTCCATATTTGCGTATTAAAAAATAAAAATAATAATCTTTAGAAACGTTATGAAATTAGAAACGTATATGAAAAATAATCAATAAACCGATAATTCTTGAATAATTCATAATTGAGAACTTATAAATTGTTATAAATTCTACTTTTCTTGGATCAAAATAAGAAATAAAATATTGTTGTTAATTATTTTTAAGTGAGCTTTAATGAGATTGTAATTAAAGATTTTATTTTTTAAAACTGTAAAAAATCAAAGAATCAGATTTTGCTAGGAAAAATTAATCTCAAATTCTTTTAAAAATCTGAGGGAGTTTGTGAAATAGCCTTGTGCTATTATTTCCATCGCAAAGTGAATTTTTAATACAATTTGTTGTTAAACTTTTTTCTCAGTAATAAGTAATCTGCTCATCTGCGAGATTTTCAGCTCTTCGATCCTTTCGATTTCATGGCGAGCGATTTTTCTTGTATTCAACATGCGCGATACCAACGAAAAGCGCAAGAAAAAATCGCACGCCACACGCGTTCATTAATCCCGAATGATCGACGAGCACCGGCCGATCGACACGCCATTGTGCTATCGTGAAGCTAAAAAAAAAGCCGGCAGGAGAACAAGAACGAAAGAGAGAGTGAGAAAGGGAGCGGGGGAGAATCTCGCGAATTAATTCCAGGGTGTATCGAGACCCTCCTCTCGCTGTGGTTTGCTGATAAACTGCATGGATTAAATACTGCAGCGAGAGTGCGGCTGGGATGCGGTGGCGTAAAAGAGAGACAGCGAAATAGGGACGAGTGGAATAAAAAAAAAATCGGTCTACACAGAATTTACAGTGCTGCAAATGGAGCATTTTGGATGTACCGGCGCGACCAGTCGAATCGCGAGTAAATCCTGAAAACGGGATTTATCGAACGACTGATTTCGGAGCGAGACCGGCGCCATTATTTTCCTCGCCGTTATTCCGCCGACATTTAAGTGGACAGAAAAATATTGTTTATAACTAAATAAAATGTTCGCATAAGCCTCTCTCTCTCGAGATACTTTACAAAAAACTCCGTTAAATGTACCTATTGCAATAAATAAAATGTTATAAATCACGACTTGATGTATTATAATATTAATAATACTGGAAATTTTATGTTGATTAAACGATAAAGTGAAGGATATACACATTATTATAAATTAAATAAAAATATAAAATAAATTTTATAAGCAACAAAGTGCATATAATAATCAAATATTAATAAAAATTTGCAAACGTAAAATTTATATTAAGAGACAAAAGATACTATAATATATTATAATTTCTAGTTTATCAATTTTATTTTTCGGTTAATTCGTACGTTACAATTTTTTAAAATGAGTTTGCGCGAATTGTTGCAAAATTTCCCGATTTTCTCTATCGAATGCCTTTAGAGGCAAATACTCTTTCGGCCAACATACCGCTGGTACAAGCGTATATGGTTGTGCATTATAAGCATGCACATTCACACGCATTTTGCGCATACAATCGCTGAGATATCCGAAATTCGGCGCCTGACAGCTCGGCCATTATTTACAAGCCGCGGGACATTCTGTAATATACCGGGTGTACGCGATGGGTAAATCGAGAGTGGGTTACGCGGATCGCGTGGTCGTGGCGCATACAATATCACGGTCGTTTATTTGTTGACCTAACTCTCAATAGAGGCAACCGCAAAAATCTGTCGGGTCAATTTTCTCGCGATTATTAACTTTGTGACATCGACAGACTTCATTTAATAGACATCTAAACAGAAGAATGTAATTTCGCAGAATTTTCAAGCTTTAAATGTAATTGAATATTTATAGATTATTATGTTTTGTATGTGTAAAATGTTTTCCTTTATTTTTAAAAATTTTGCTTGAGTTTCTATTGTTTTAAATATTAATTTCTTTTTCTAAACGTATTCAGAAATTTTGTAGACTTTCTCCAAGAAAGAACTAACTAGAATTCAATTAATTATATCAATATTTTAAAAATAAAATAGAAAAATTAATGTGAATGTAGATGTGGATGTGAAACTATAAATATCTTTTTAATAACGAGAGATTTTAAAATTTAGTTTGTGTGGCTTTTATGTAAATCCAATGTCTGAACGTCTCACGGAGGATGCAAGGCGGTTGCAAGGTGGTTCGTCAACCCCTTTTACAAGAGACTGGTTTGCTTGTACTGGAGACGCTGAAGAGAGACTCACTTGAACTCGAGGATCCTCCATCCGGCACGTACGTCGAGGTCTTGCTCGTCGCCTCGTCTATGGAGCCTATGGAGCTCGACCAGACGGACTTGACGACAGTTGTTAACAGAGAAGCACGCGACACACTCGATCATACGTGCGACCGACTTTCCACATAGAAAAAGAAGTAAAGAGAGAGAGGAAGGGGAACAGAGAAAGAGAGAGAGACAGAAATGAGAAAAAGACAAGAAATTAAGTGGAATCTTCGAGACAAATATTTGAAATAAATCGGAGGATTTGATATAATCTATTTTTTTAACAATAAAAGTATTTTATTTTCTTAGCTTAAAAAATTTTTACATAAAATATAAGATATAAAAAAATTATATAAATTTATTTGTTTATTAAACTTAAATTTCTGGAATGTAATTTTCTTTTAAAAAAGTAGGTCAAACACACTGTTATACTGCATCCTTTCATAGAAGAACTTAGAAAACCGAAAGTTATTAAGTTACATGTAGCGTATTTTACTTTCGGAAAAGCTCCAAATTAAAGAAATCCTGCATGTGAACATATTAAAAACCTATCTTATATATTTACGTTTTTGCTTTAAACATATTAAATAACGTGCAAATATATATATAAATATGATAATTATGGCCGAATGAATGATAGAAAAAGAGCTACGATAAAAAACGAAAAAAACGCGCGTACAGTTATATCTAAAATATAATATATATTAAAATTATTAAAATTTAAATCTCTGTTAAATTATAATCTACAAAGGTAATGACACGTATGTCAAAATAGGATGAAAACGCTGTTCTAGATGTAACTCCATTAGGAAAGCTTGAGCACTTTGTTCGATTTACACGAACAACGACTACTGTGAGTAACATTATCACTTTGTAAAAGCTGTTATCAGTGAATTAAGGGGCAAAAGTCAAGAGCGAGAAACACATAATCCTGCATTTCATACATAACCGGTCGTAATGGGGAGCGGAAGGCGGCCGGCGGTGTTTTTCCCCGGGGTCCTTTGGAATAGCATCGCCCCGGCTTTAGCGGGAAATCACTGTTGGTTATGATATCATGCTACTAAATCCTTCGGGGTTATCCCCGCCTACACATTTCCAAGCAGACCTCTTTTCCTTCCGGCTCTCCGCCGTACATGTATCTATCTTACATTTCTCCAGCCGTCATGCTACGGCTCTCACTCTTCTGAGCCGACATCTCCCCGTAGACAGGACATTGCCGGAGGCGAACAACCCACTGGACAAGAAGGTTTAATTAGACAGATACTGAAGAATATGATAAATCAAAATGCGAGAAGAATAGAAAGCTCTTTATGCGTCCTAGCTGCGGCTTTCATTTTCAAGTAATGTAGTAATTCGTAGCATAAAGTTAAATCATGTTGTTAATAATTATTCGAGAAATTATTTCCAAGCTATATCGAATCTATAAGAAGTAACAGTTTTAAGATAATATTTTGCTACGCTTTAATTCTGTTTCTTGTGAATCGAAAAATAATAACTATATTTAAAATCGATATATGTATTCTATTATAATTTATGATATACCATATAATATTTATAAGATTTTACATTACTTTTAGAATTAAATCTTTAGATATTTACTTCCAACTAGTATAAGTTATTCGATACTTTGAAACAAGAAAAGCCAATGTAATCCCAGAACTTGAAGATAAAAGGAAGAA
>NW_012130086.1:3856384-3863066 GCF_000143395.1 Atta cephalotes
TCTCTCTCTCTCTCTCTCTCTCTCTCTCTCTCTCTCTCTCTCTCTCTCTCTCTCTCTCTCTCTGCTCTCCCCCTCTCCCCCGTTTCTCTCTGCTTTTTCACGACTTGAGATTCAATTCGCGTTTTATCTGTCAGACAAACCTATTTCCTATATTGCTGGCATTTTGCAATATTATTTTTCTTAAATAAAAAAAATGTTTATTACTCGATTGATAGAGTGCAATTAATGACTAATAATCATTTAAAAAATCGATAATATACAAAATATAGAAGTGCAAAATTCAAATTTTATTTTTTAGGAGATTCATGATAAAGTTGAAAGTATTGCTTATATATAAAATTTTAAATTATCTGATCAAATTTAAAAATTAATTTTAAAATACTAATTTTATATTACGTAACTTTTTAAGAATTATCTAAGAATTATATAGTAAAGTATAAGATTTTTATTTTTAAAGTTTTCTTATAAAATTTACAGAATTGCATAAATTATAAAAATAAATTTATTTTTGAAAAAACTCATATGATAATCTATTCTTTTTTTTCTCTCTACAAGAAAAACTGTATATAGTGCCAAAAGTCCCGAGCCACTTGAATTTCTAAATGGTTTGAGATATAGGATTTAAATTTACAGGGATACAACGAGATCGTCTAAAAAAATCTATCAAAACACCCACCTTAACATTCTGAGGAGGAGGAGGAAGGAGGAGAATGGAGCCTGAAAAATCTTAAATAGCATATGGGATTAAATGAAGACTCGTTTGAAAGAGCTTTTCGAGACGAGAACAACGCGAATTGACCGAGGTCTCTCAATTTTTTTTTTTGTAGAGTTATGATCATTTGAACATTATTATTCAGATGTATGGAATTAAAGATGAGCCAAGATGTGCACGCGTGCGCACACAAGAGATGTAATTCTTTCTTCTAAATTGAATCTGGATGGGTGACCGCTTGGGAACATCGTGTGATGTTGTTCTTCAATTTTTTATTTTTTGCTCCAAGCTAGAGAGAAATCTTTAAAGAAGACTGATAAAATTTATTCAGGACTAATTATTGACCTCGAAAAAATTTTCAATCAATGAGACTTAGGGAGGGGAGGGGGGGGAAGAGATAATAGAAGAATATTGTCATTGTCAATATTATACATACAAATTTTTCGATTACCAATATAAATAACTGAATAACTTTTACTAGACAGACGCGCACTATTTTCATTTTTTATTTTTTACTATATTTACTTAAATGCTTGATACTTATAAATGCATACAATTAATAGTATGTTGCGCTATTAACTCCTCAAACACAAACTGTCAAAATATTTAGAAAAAGACAATATTTCGAAACCTTTCAGGTATCAACATGCATTTAAACATGCATTTTTTGATCTTTTTAAATAATAATCTTATAAACATTTAAATCTTATATATATCTTACAAACATTTACAAAAAAATTTGAAGTTTTCATACAATTATGAACATTATTATCACATTATTCGAGTCTTCAATTTCTCTCCTTTTTCACATCTTTATTACTTTATAGCCATCTTACTTCAGAGAGTTTCTTCGTCATAGTTCGCCCCCTTTCTCTTCCTAACTCTACCTTTTCCGACCGCTAATGCATCCCTCAACGCTTCCATCTCCCCTGCAAAGGGCGTACAAAAGCTTCTCATCTCCTCCTTCCTCATGTACATCCATGCTCGTCGAAAGAGAGAAAGATGGAAGCGAGAACGAAGTGATTCGAGTTTGCCTGCTCCAGATTCCTCTTGTAAATACCGACCGGAGTGCGGTAGTGGGTATACATTCCACTACCATCACCCGTACAGTATCGTATCTATGTACTTGTGTCTGTCGTCTGTTTCCATTTTCACGGCTTGCCAGCAGCAACGGCTTCTCGAATCGTTCAATTCGAGACGCTGATTAAGGTTAAAAGCGCTTGAGACAATTAGATTCCAAAACACCTACGAATGAATACAACAATCGCTGTTCGTTTCATTCATCAGAATGCTAAACACATCGTTCGTGCGTTTTTCCAGTGATTTAATAGCGTATCGTCATTCTTAAGACTTGGCATTGATTTTTATAATATTTATCTGTATAATATTTACTCTTTTAAATGTATATAACTGTAATCTATTTTAAATGTCTAATGCACTAAACTACCTTCATTAACGTATCAATATTAAAGAATAAGTATAATTAATTATAATTCTATGTAACTTGTAAATATATCTAAAAATGTATTAAAATAAAATCTTTTTCTAAAATATGGTAAAAATGTGAATGTTAATGGATTATTTATTCAAATATATTTTTAGCTTCTATAAGTTTCATATTATTAAGCATGATTAATTTGCCTGTTTAAACAGTTATTTTTATTAAATTCTTACCGTTTATATTCACTGTGAAAACAGAGTTACAATAAATAATGCACGAATAGTATAATGCATGCGATAACAAAGACAATATATCTTCGTAAAACTTTAATTATGCAGTTTAGCGAAATGGCGATCAATATTACTGTTATTTCGAAATCATGAACAACGTGTTCCATTTATGTTCACGGGAGACGAGGTTGTCTGCGCCTATATAGTATCTATGGATGTGCGTGAGAGAGAAAAGAAAAGAGGTAGCGAGGCTGGGCGAAATCTTGTTAACTCAAGTTCCAAAGTGTAATAGGTGCTAATGTAATATATATTTACGAGTGCCAAATCAACCCTTTCCATTGTCCAACAAAATTTGCCGAGGCGTACAATGGAGACTGCCAACCTTTGTATGCTCCATCATCCTTTTATCCCTTTTTTCACTCCACAACTCCTATATATGTCTGTCTCTCTTTTTCTCTCTTTCTCTTTTCATCATTCTCTCGCTTTATATCTCTGTGTCTCTCGCTCGTAGATTCCATTTCGCTTCTGTCTCGCAACAGTCATATACTGACCCGAAAACCCCTCGTAGATTTATTTGCAACGTGTAATTGGCCCATTTCTCTAGAACCACCCTTGAACAGGGAAAAACTTCCAACAGTAGTGGCCAACCTCTCGCCAATCCCTTTATGTATTTAACTCTTTTATTGTGTCCAAATTTCAATCCACACATTCACTTCTCTTATCCAAATAGTATTTTATCGTGATTCTTCTCACACAAATCAATAGTTGCTTTCAAAGAAAGAAATTGTTTGATAATTAAAAAAAACATACTTTTAGCTTTTTTTATTTAAAATTAATCTTTCTAATGATGCTTATATTTCAATTTAAAAGACATATTTAATTTTTTTGTTATACATGTAGTAATTATTGTAACTATATAATCTGACTGTAAGAAAAAATTATTTAATATATAAAAGAGGGTTTACGTGACTATTTCTTTTTTGTCTAAAATTTTCTAAATTTTTTCAAGTTTTTACATATTTTTTTTATTATTTTTTGTAATATTCAATTTTTTATAGTATAAGAGTTCCTCTTAAAGTTGCTAGTTGATGACCTTTAGGTCACACTTTTAAATGGTGGCGTTACCTACCTAGAAAAGTTTTTGTTAACAATCATGGCAAAAAAATATGAGATTCTTTAATCCTCTATTCACGTAGTCGCACCTATTAATCACAGAATCTGTCAACGAAAGAACGACGCAACAAACATAAAACTTTTACGACGGTTTACTTTTTTGTGCGCACACTTAATTAAACAGCGCGACGTTTCGCGAATTATCAAAGTTGCGGGGCAATATGCAAAACGTGACAACAAAGCGCACATTTATATATGCATTTAGCTAAAAATAATTTTAAGACTTCATACAATTTAATAAATAATAGATTTTGAGAGTTTTTTTAATATTTGTTGTGTTTGTCTATATTTGTAATATCGATATCATTGCGGCATTCAAGAAAAATTCGTCCTGAAATAAAACTTTAATTGTTTTTCACTATTTAATATCGATTCTTGAGATTACACTATGTCTATGTATTAATTATTGTAATATTTTACCGAATCCTGAACAATCATTTTTGCGAAAAATTTGTATTAAAAAATCGATTAAACGAAATCTAAAGCATTTTAAAATTAAGATTTAAAATCCTTTGTTATGACACTTCTATATACTGTTAAATTTATAATGTCAAATTATATCAATTTGAATTATTTGTAATCATTTCTATAAGTCACCAATGTGTCGTTAATTTAATTAAAACAATGGTTAAATGATTTAACTTAAGAAATATATTAAATTTGAAATTTAATTCATTATTTTTTAAATGTATATATTAATATGGACGTTATTTACTTTGCTAATCACAGAAATAGATTAATTTATATTTTGACATATATGGAAGATAAATATAACAAAATGTTATTTAACTAAGAAATTGTTTCTTTGATATCTAACTAAATATATACTTTAAAAGATAATGCTATATGATTTTCTTGTATTAATAAAATAACTATATATTTAAAATTATTTTGCTTTTACTCCTCCAAATTCAACATAAAAATATTTGCAATATATGAACATACAATATTATATTTAATATTATATTTAATATTTATTTTATTTTTAAATTTTATTTTTAATTAATTTAAATATTTAAAGTTTAATTTTTTATATAATACGTTTAAATTAATTTTTTTTAAGTGAAAGAATTCAATATGCGTCAATTATTAAAATTATAATTAAAACTTAATATTATCATTAATAAAACAAATCGCACGTAATAATTAAAATTTTTATTATAGTAACACAATTTATATACACATCAAAATTATTTTCAAATATAAATAACGGAATATCGATAGTTATTTTGTAGAAATATTAAATTATTTTATAAAATTATTTTACGAGATTATCTGATGTATAGCCTTGATGTTGTTTGTAGCCTTTTATGTAAAGACGTCGCATGTTTCACTCGTCGAGTCAGCAAGTAACAACACGTACTACCATCAAGTAGTGGTCCAAAAGTGATTTTTTTTCTACGAACAATTAACCTGTCTATCAGCTCAAACAATTAATTAATTCCCAATCAACATATTGTATGTAAAATCAACTATTTTTACTGAAACAAATGTTTCGCATGATTTATTCATAATTTTTTCGAGAATCGGAGCAACAAGAAATGAAAATTATAAAGTAATATCTGTACATTTGCAATATCTGTACATGCGAACGACAATAATTTCTTTGATGATAACGATAAAATTCGAGTGCATTTTGTATTCGATGTTAATATTTTCGTGAATGTGTTATACGAGTGCACTGATACCAACTATTGAATCTACAAGGGAGAAAAGAAAAACCGAGAGAAAAACTATATGATTATTATTTTTTTATTTCATTTGTCACTTGCAAATTATAAATAATTATTTTTATACAAGTTCTCAAATCGTTTGGCATTTTATTTATCGATATCAATCAAATTCTATCTTTAATTAAAAATTTACCTTTAATTAAAAATTTATATCTATCATTGTAAAATATTTATTAACTTTTTATATTCTCTAATTTTATTAATGCTATTTTAGATTTTAATTTAATATAATATAAATATTTTAATTTATACTCAAATGTATAAAGTTGATTTCTTGTTCCACACATTATTTTAATTCACACATTATTTAATGATTTTGAAATGTAATAGTGGCTACATAGAGGAATATCAATCGTAATATTTGTCTTCATGCAAAAAGGACCAATACTAAGTGTCCTTCCAAGGCAATATTTGTCGCCGTCTCTTCCCGTGCACACAACGCGTACTCATTGCAAACGACTGCATGTGTGTGTTTACCATGTAAAATCATAAATGATATAATGTCGAATTTAGTCGTAAACGTAAAATCATATCATGACAAACCGCTCTTTTGCGACATCAGACTATTTTTCACTTTCGAATCGTAAACGCAATTCCACGTTCGATGTGGCTGTAAATCAATTTCCCATAGTCGCAATAATTCCGGACGATCTTGTTGGCAATAGACGAGAAACTTGTCGATGAGAAACACCGCCGTCTCTTTCCCTCCGTTCTTTTCCTCTCACTGTCCCGCTCGTGTCTCGTTTTACCCTGATTTTCCACTTGCCGTCGCCTTTCCGCCCGTCCGCCTTTCAACTCGCACCACCACCGAGGAGGACTTAAGCCCATTGATCACGCGCTCGATTACTCGGGACTAGGAGCTTGCCAGACACTCTCGGGGACAGAGCCATTCCCTTGCATTTGTCAGCCTGCCGCCTGTCTCTCTTTCTTCCCGACACTCTTCTCCTTTCGGCCTCAGCAACAGCCGGACCATTTCTCGGGAACACTCACGAATCAATCCCATCGAGCTCGAAACGTAGTTTCCGTGCTGCTTAATGGCAGCGCTCCTTATTATCAATTTTCCTTCGTTCGCCAAGAAAATTGCCAAGAGGTGCAAGATTTCTCTTCTCCGGCGTTGTCGATCGGTGTTATTGAGCTCGGTTTTCCGTGAGAAATATAGAATTAATTGCAGGAAGATATTAGTTTAATGTGTGCGTGCGTGCGTGCGTGCGTGCGTGCGTGTGTGCGTGCGTGCGTGCGTGCGTGTGTGTGTGTATGTGTGTGTGTGTGTGTGTGTGTGTGTGTGTGTGTGTAGTAGTTAGTTAGTTAGTAAGTAGTTAGTTAGTAGTGTAGTATAGTTAGTGTAGTGTAGTGTGTGTGTGTGTGTGTGTGTAGTGTGTGTGTGTAGTGTGTG
>NW_012130086.1:3863231-3873181 GCF_000143395.1 Atta cephalotes
TAAAATAATAAATCCTTTAATTAAGGTATACCTATAATAATAATTATTTTGAATTAATGATGTATTTTGTAAATTAATAATGCATTTCTTTTCATTAAAACATGAAATAAAAAAATGATCTTTTATTAAATAATAATTTAATAAAAAAAATTTTTAATTTGTATTACAATCTATTTACCAATAAAAACATATAAAAAATTATTCAAATACTGTTAGATAAGAAGCAATGATAACCCAATCCTTTGAATTAAATACATTTTGTTATTTTTAACTTCCATGTGTGTCAGAATGTAAATTAATCCTATGTAGTTGGCAAATTAAGTAATGTCCGGATTAATATATGTGCTTAGTAAATAATAAATTAAAAATTTTAGTAAAAAATACATTTTTTGAAATTTTGTTTAACTTAATTAGTTTAATTAAATTAATAACATATTGAATATTAGCATGCAGTGATAAATTATAAAATTGATTAAAAATAACTCAAATTGTAATTTGACATTATGAATTTACAGTATAGAATACCGTTGTTTAATGATATTCGTAAATTTACAAAATAACATCAATTAAAATTGTTTTAAACAATATTAAGAATCTTTATTTTAGACCGCATATGTGAGAAATACAATCAATATTAGAAAAATGCTTTGATGGTCTAATAGCTTAGGACACTCGTACGGAATACAAGAGATCCGGGTTTCAAGTCCCGGCCGAGATAATATTTTTCGCAATAAATAAATTTATTAACAGTTTAAACATATTAACATCTTTATAATATGATGCTTGATGGTAGCATCAAATTATTAAATTGCTTGTCAATTTAATTCGCGATTACTAGAGTAGTTTTATTGTGTTTATAGTCCGGAAAAACAATTCGGCGCGCAGTTCTAAAAAAATTACAATATTGTTTATGCAAATACATATATATAGTGTATATTAGTAATTCAAGATTGAATTATTTAGAGCAATGAAGATTCGTTTCAATCATAATAGATTTTTCTAGTATTAAAGCTGTTTTAATATTTGCACCAATTTTCTTTTCCAAACAAAAGAAATTTGTTTCTAAAAATTTAAGATACAAGCCGCTATTTATACTTTGTGCTAATTTCAAGATCATTTTTAATCTTAAAATGCGTGTTAATACACCTCTATACTTAATATAAAAATCTTACATTTGAATTGGAATATTAAATAAAAGTAAATATAAGTAAGTCTTAAATATAACCAGTCCTATCAAAAGTTCTATCATAAATCGCTATATTCTAGTTTCACGAAATTCGGTGTACATTGTACATCTATTTAAAAGCTATTAAAACCTATTTAAAACCTACCAGTTAAAAAGCTATTAAAATCAACGAACATATAATTGTTGAGAAAGATGTAATGTTGCGTTTTAATGAAACTAAATGGAACGGGCGATGAATGACAGCATTTTTTTACTTTCAGCGAGCGTTGTTAATCACCTCTTGCGTTCTCATGTAAGAAGAGGATCCGAATAGAGGCAGCGAATTTAATCCCCTTCCATTTAACGAGCTGTTAATTAGTGCGCCACGTTCACTACACACATTTGGATGACACAAAAGGCTCCGCTGACTCTGTTCTCCCTCGTCCCGCTATTTATCGTTGGGTATTTATTGCCAATAGCAAGGCGTTTTCGCTTCGCATGCGGTTTATTTAACGCGTTAAGCTGAATAATGATCAGTTTTACAGTCACTCTAATTATAACAAGCATATTATGCTCGTGCAACGTTGTTTCTCGGATCATTTAACTTTAATGTACCACATAATGTAATATGTCTATTTTGCTTGGATAGTTTGATATACTTAATACAATTTATGATGTTATCGTCTAACAGTTTTGTTTCCATCTAATTTCGAACAGGCTTTATTTGATACTTTCAAATAGAAGTTTAATTGTTATCTATTTTCTCATTAATGAAGAGCAATTATGAGATAACAGTAAATTTTAGAAAAATAATTCATCCACATGGAAAAAGGAGTTTTCCAAAAGTATCTACAAATTTAGTTAAATTTAGATTCAAAAATAATTTTGTTAGACCATCAAAATAATTATATAGGACGCTCAAGCCAATTGCTAAAATGTCAAAATCTTTTGCAACATTGCTCGAGGCATTCTGCGTAATTATTTTGATAATACAATAAAGTTTTCAAATCTGTACCTAGCTAAATTTTTGAATACTGCAGTGAAATCGTTCTTTCCATGAAGTTATATCTTTTTTCATATTTATTAAAAAAAATTTTTTTAATAATTACGTAAAAAGAATTTCTACATTAAACAATAATAAATGAAAATTGACTAAATAATAGATAAGCGAAAAAGATAGATTAAAGCGAATCTTGGAGTCAGATAATATTTTGAAAATATTTTACAAGTCCAGTTTATGCAAATTCCGCGCTGATTATTTAACAATTTCCACATTATTTATATAAAACTAAAGTTTTATTCTTTGCATACGTTATTACAATGTTGTTTTTATTATGAAGAAAAATTATACATAAATGCTGAAAATTCCTTTATCTTCTGATTCTGCTGTGCGAATAGCAGAAGAGTGTTGTAATTCGACGTTCACCGGGACCTTAGGAAAGTTTAATGTTCTCCGAGCGATTTATTACCGTCTCGAGATAGGAATTCCTCGCATGCTTAAGCAAGCTAATTGACAAAGTAAAGCATTAGTTTCTGATTACTTCGGGCGACGCTAAATTTTTGATTGATGTCTGCAAGTAGTCTCGGTACCTGGGCGGTTATTATCTACATCACGTTTTACAAGCAAACTTGATCCGATGAAATTCCAACATTAATCAACGGCTAAGTTCGTATATAATCCCAATCTTTGACTCAAACATACGTAGACGCAAAAAAACTTTTATTTCTGTATTAAAAATTAAAAAATGTATTTTAAATTTGAATATATTAGAATCTTGTAAATTAAAAATTACAACTTTTACGAGTTTTATTATTGGATGATTTGCCTTTTTTCCTTCTCATTTATTTTTAATTGAAAATCTCATCACTGCAAATCCATTACGTCTTGGTTAGAATTTTATTATCTGATACTAATTTGAGAAAATGTAAAATCTGATTTGTCAATGTCTTCGAAATATTTGTTCTCGTTTTGCAGCTAATTCGAGACACGCACTCTGCAATCTAATTTCGTATCATTTCTAAAATAGACATTTATCCGAAATAGTACATGACGGGAATTATTTATGTGATATTCAGTGCAATATCAGTAGCAACTCTCGCTTCTGATTCAGTTTCGAATTCGACTTCATGGAAGAAATGACATTACACCATTCGCCCTGCACGTTCCTTTCAAGAATTTCATGAAGCGACTCCATCTCTTCGTAAGATGAACTTCCCGGCAACAAGGGATAAAGTGAGGACGGAAGGCGGATGCAATGACAACGGCAAAGCGAATCGAAATTCGCAACTTTTACATGTGTCCGGATCGACTTTCGAATTTGTCGACATCTTCCTTCCGCTGCACCCTTTCTTTTTAGCCTCCCCTGTACTCTCTTATTTTCCAAACTACAAAGTCCCGAGGCATTCGGAGGAAAGAATAAAAGTATCGCGAGAGGACGAAGAAAAAGGGAAAACTGTAGAGTTTCTATAAGGTGGAAGTCCGTAACAACAATGTGTTAAGGAGAAGAAAAGGAGTACGAATTCGGGGTCAACCTTGTGGAAAACGTCGAAGCAACGTCTCGAAATATTACGATTCCGGTCACACAGCCGACTTCCTGCAGTACGCCGAGTATGAGAGGGAATCGGGCAGGGAAGCAGATAAAGCGCACACACGCACGCCGGAAGCGAGAGGACGAGCAAGTTTCCGCGAAGCAAGAAATCGAAGCTAGAGTTTCGTGACTGACCCGGTCGTGTCTCAATATCCTCCATCCCTTGGCCCTCACCGCTGCTCTATGACGGGCAAAAACTTCAGCGGTATCGTTCTGTAAAACACGCCGGTGCCGAGTAACCCCGATCCACGTACCACAGTTCGTTAGATCGTCAAATCACACGACCTGATTTTGCAGTAAAAGCGCGATAGCGACGACTGGGCGCATTGCGAACTCCCGCATTTTTCCGGACTTTTATCTCTTCTCCTAGTTCCTTTTTTCTTCTTATTTCTCATTATGAATGACTGACGTGTAAATCAGTAGAGATGATAAATAACAAGAATGATGTAAATTCAAGCTATTAACCGTAGTATTTCCCAAAAGAGACGAATATTAAAGGAAGGAAAAGAAGAAAAAATTCGAGATTAATTTCTCTCATATACAAATACTTTTTTTTGTATATTTCTATAAATTTACAATTAAACTTTAATTAAGTTTTTATTGTTTTTATATATCATTTTATATATCATTTGTTTTCATATGTTTGATATTAATTTTTTTAAAAATCACACGTTTTTTCTAAAAACGTTTGTTTAAAAGCAAAACTTAACACAGATTGAGATTCGGTTCTTACATTTGAGATCGTCGTCTTAAGTACAGTCTTAAAATCTTAAGTCGAACTAATCACAGAGCATTTTAAGACATTACTTAATATAATCTTGAAGTAAAAATAGATTAAAACTACAGACGTAATTAGTTCAATCGATGTTTCTTGAAAACTGAAGATATGCCGAAGATTGCGAAGCGTAATTCTCGTATCGTTTTGTAAAGGCGTGATTTTACCGAGGTGCTCCCTATCGGGAAGTAGATAAATGCGCAAGTTTCTGCCCAGCGGAAAAACAAACTTCGTTGCGAGCTCGTCCGTCTGCAAGTTTTCCGCGTAACCTAGCGTAACCGCAATGCAAGGAAGAAAGGAGAGAACTCGGTTGCCGCTGCCCGATTGATTCTTCTTCTTTGTAGAAAAGTTTCGACAACGAAGCCGCTAGCTGCTCCTCCCCTGGGAGTTTTATTACGTCGGGGACACGCTTATCTCGACCACAGATCCGCGCTAACATATCCCTATCCCGCTTCTCCTATTCCTCGTACTTTCCTTCTTCTTCGAACCATCGATCATCGATAAATTTAAGAGCAAGAAAAACTTGAAGAACCTCATGGAAAAAAAGGATCAACTGGAGAAACAAAAATTGTGTTGAGGCACAATTGATGTACGTGGTGAACCAGAACTAACTGGTTCGAAAACTCGCGTATGTTACGGTGAATATAATTATTGGTGAAACCAATTAGATAATAAAAATGTATTTGTATATATCATATTTAAATATATTATATTTAAATATATTATATCTTATGAATAGGAAATTAAAACAGGAAAAATTTAGATTATATATCTAAACTTTTTATTTAAAAATTTATATTTGATACAAAAGATAAATATTTTTTCTTATAACATTAAAAACACATCATAAGTTTCTATTATTACAGTTAAAAATAGATAAAATAAATAAAAACTTTAAAGATATTTATCATCGAATTATATCGCCAATTATATGCTTCAAATCATAATATATGTGTAGTTAAAGGATACAAAATCCTACCACTCATTTTTGTCAAAAACAAGAATCATCATGTTCTTTGAAATTTTTCTTTAAATTAATTTTGAAATTTTTATTTAAATTAACATTTCTATTTCGATAAATTTTAGCGTACATTGTTGCTAAATTAGCACATATTTTTTTTAATCATTATTATTACCAAATCACACAGAAACAGGCCATTTCGAAATCTCGCTCACATGAGAGTCTAGCTAGTTCTCACGTTTCTTCCTCCTTCAGTTGTTGCACTACTTGCAGAAAGAGGTACAGCCTCATGTGGTTTATGTGTGTTGCACACACGTTGTTGTGTTATAAACCCACACGTTATAAACACAAACTACATGCAAAATGTTGTCGCGATAAAGCATGGCACTGCAAGGAAGTTGCCGACGCGTGAGAGGCGAGCTTTTCACAAGAGCAAAACACAAAGGGGATGTTACTAGAAAGAAAGAATAAATAAATAAATAAATAAACTACATTGAATGCCGAAACTAGAGAAATGTTTTAGGAGAACCAGCACGGAGAGGCTGCTTAGACTGGAATTCTATGTTATGTGATGGATGAAATTCACTCGACGCCGCATTGCGAGTAAGTATAATGGAAGTGAAATCGCGGAAACGCCTCGGCCTACTACTGTCATTGTGAATAGGAACTTCGTTAAGCTTTGTCTAAGATGAACTTTGCTCTCCCTGTGTCTCACCACCAGTGTTTGCATCTCAACTTTAACCTTGTAACTCTCCCCCGTAATCCTTTCTCTTCCTTCCTTATTCTAAAACTCAAGTTAAATACGTTGTTTACACTTACTACAGTAAGTACAAAATTCATAATGTAAACACAAATAAATTAATTTAATCTACGAAATCACAACATTTTAGATAAGCTTTTGATCAATCTCAGTTAGATTAATGGAATTGATTTAAATTATTGTTCGTATTCATACGTTTATAGATGAATACTCATCATGACCACATGAACCGATAATGACGAAGCCTACAGAGAGAACGCGATAAGTGCACGTACACTGGTACCATCTATGCGACCTATTGTACAGTCATGTCTGAATGTAACCGCACTCTCTACCATTGCGATTGCAAAACGATAATTGTTATAGCGCTCTGATGACCTGATTCGCTTCCTCTTTCTCTGTAGTCATGTTTGATAAACTAACAATGGTGTTCAAATAGATAGTGAAGTTGTGTCTTTACGCCCAATTCGTTATCTCTAATTCCCATTCCGTTTACGTATTTAAAAATCTTTTTAATAAATATATGATTCATATTAGAATTTTCGTTCGAGTATTTCTCAACAATAAAATAGCGAATAATTGTATTTAGAATAATAGCGCAATAATTGTAGTAAATAATATTTAATAATTTAGTAATAATTTAGTAATAATAATTTTATAATTATGTAGTAACAATAATTAAGTAATAAAAAAAATTTTATAATTTCGTAATAATTTAATATAATATTAATTGATTGAAATAATAATTTAATTGATTTTTGGAATATTCTAATACCATATAAAAATATAATTAATATCTTATGAATTTTAATGCAATATAATTAAACGACAAACACATCAGAAAGATTTAGATGCAATAAATGAGTCTTACGGAAACAGCAGGCAACATTAATAAGATCATGATAGGAGCTATTTGCAGATGATGAATACTTCTCCTTTGTTCCTTCTTTGTTCCTTCTTTAGTTGGTATGGATATCTCTTCTTGCTCTCTCAATTATCCAGAATGATGCTCCGTCTTTAAAGCGCGACAGTTCGTTCGTCGCAGAACGAATTAAACCACCATTAGCCTTAGGGAATTTCCGAGAACCGGAAATGTGAAAGTAACGGGATGGGTAGTTATGAGTCAATGACTCTCTTCTTCCGCCAGTCGATAAGTTCACGACGAAGAACCTGAACCGACGTTCGGGTTCAAGTTCGATAATCTTAAAGTGGTTATTTGAAATACGTCGATCGTATTACGAGAAAGATGGAAAATTCGCTAATTTTACTAGAGAAGATCTTAAATTAGATGCAATTAAACTTGGATTAAAGGAATTTAAATTACATCTAATTATTAGAAGATTAAGAAAATTAGATTTGCAAAAATTTGAAATTTATGAAATTTATCAAACTTTTCTCTTAGATGTATTATCAGTTTATTTTATTTTATTTATTGTACATTATTATTAGTTAATAAATTCATTATTACATTTATTTTTAATATTACCAATTATAGTACTATTTTAAATCTTTAATATATTGAAAGAGCCACATACATGAGCAAAAAGAATAGTTACATTCAGTAAAGTACATCATTAATCAATAATTATTTTTCCGTGAGTTTTGAATTTAAAAATTTTTAAATCGGGATTAGGATTAAGACTTTACTAAAACGAGGTTAAGACTTTATATGTGTGTGTATATGTGTGAAAGATTGCTGAGCTTTCTAAAAGACTTTTCAGAACTTTATATTCATTTTCTTTTATATTCTCTTTTTTCGTTCTACTTAAATTCAACTATCCAACTTCAACATATATTTTTTAATTAAGTAGAAAAACAATAATAAGATTATTTCTGCTGCAAAATTATTAATGATGCAACATAATCAAATTTTGATTTTATATTATCATTTTGTCTTCCTTATCCATTCTTGATTTTCTCTTATCTTTCGTTTCATTCAAATTCTTGACTAACATCCAGAGTTCATAATTTTCATGAGTTTTGCAACTCCCAGCAAAATACTTCCGACATCTTACAGGCAGGCACAGTCATCTTTGCGTCACGCTGCAGAAATCTTCCGCACTTCTTCCTCGTCTCCATCATTCGCAGAAGTCGAAGTTAACTTCCGACTTTCGTCGGGACAATGACGGAGGCTGCCGCCTACATCGTGGGTTGTGCTACTTACAATTTAAATGTAGTCGCGTCGCGCGCATTTCGTATCTCGTAATTCACGTCTTAACATCGCCGAGATAGCGTTTAAGAGAGAGACTTCGCGCAACTTCCGGTCAGGTGAAGTCTCTCACTTGGAGCCCACGAAGAAGGAAATTCCTGAAGGATGTGAGTCACGAGCGCGCCATTAAAAGGGCGCCGTAACTCTTCATCGCCGCTAGTTGCAAGGCAACGAGCTGATGCCCGAAAACTTTCTGAGTATCCACCGTTCTCCCTGTGAACGTAAATCTGGGTCAAAGTAAACGACGATAATACGATGTAGATATGATGATGTAGATAGAGATTACTCGTAAAACGCGAGATCCTGACCTCTGTGAAGCTGGCCCCTCCTCCCTCTTTTTCAAAGCACTAAATCCTCTGTACATTATGTTGGCATGTTTAATTAGACATTTCTGTTAAACTGGCATACCAACGTGAGTATAATAAGGTGAAATGTACAGAAGATTTAATGCTCTTTATGTGCTAATTTATTACTCTAATTTTGACTTTATGGATTTAATCATTGAGGAAGAAATCAGTTTTGTTGCTTTTAAAAAAGTTGAATTGCCCATTAAACATAGTAATGAAAACATAGTAATGAAACGCTTATACTATAATATAATGCTAATTATGTGCTTTTAATATATCCCAATTTCGGTGCGCTTCCCGTCTTTACGCTTGAAATAACTTCAAAACGTGTGTCACATAATAGAAAACTATCAAATTAGCACATAATTAGCTCTAAATTATAGTAAAATTTTGTCTTATATATTTATTATTTTTGATATTTTTTTCTTGAATGATATATATGTTTTGAAATGTTTTAAATATGAAAGGTAGCGATTTGAATTTTAAACTACCATTTAGCAAGAAATCAGTTTTATACTAACTTTTAAAATAGTTAAAATGCTCATTAAACATAGTAACGATAATAATAAAATGCTTATACTATAATTTAGTGCTAATTATGTGCTTTTAATATACTCCAGTTTAAATTTTGGTGCACTACCTTTCACACTTGAAATAACCTTTCCAACACCGGATATTTGTCAGATATCTTGTACTATATTTCTACAAAATATATTAGTGATAATAGATTTCAAGTATTCGTACTATTATACACAATTTATTGTTCCTTCATTTGTTCCTTTTCCCTTTAAGAAAATATTTTTTGATTTAATTTCTTCTCTCTCTGGTATTCGCTATTGCCTCTGTAGTCTTGTTTAAAGAAAGGGATTTAACGCGCTACCAAACCGGAAGATAAATGCACAGGCGAGTTGCCGCTGAGTGACGGAACTCAGAGTAATTGCCTCGGGGGCGATAACTGACAACGAAATTCGCTGTAGCGGTTATCCCGGTTTACGCCGACCGATTACATCGTGCGAACGAATCGCCCGTCGACAGATACCGGAAACTTTCAATTCGCTCCCGACCACGTCATCAGTCGTGTAACCTTGTTAGTGTTAGTCAGGTCGTGTATTTACCTTGAGAATAACGTAATCTCTCTCTCTCTC
>NW_012130086.1:3873608-3895673 GCF_000143395.1 Atta cephalotes
ACTATATATATATATATATATATATATATATATATCTATTTACTATATATATATATATATATATATATATATATATATAAAATGGATTTATTATATGTATATTTTTATACGCAATATACGATTACATAAATTCAGAAGGAGAAAGAAGAGAGAAAGAAAGAGAGAGATAAATTATCAACGAAGCTATCCGTAACGTATGCTGATGACAGTTTCTCGTGGAACAATGGGAAACGGAACCGTTGAGAATCACTCTAATCCTCGTAAAGGGATTCCTCGTATGCGTATATATCTCTGTCCTTTCACGTAATCTGAGCTTAACTAAACTCAGTCTTAAACTTACTCGTGGTAATAGTCTTCGCTGTTAATCGAAGCTCTACTCTCAGCGTCCCGTTCCCGGAAGTTGCTCTGGACGACGGCATGCACACGGAGCGATTTTGTCGTCGGACTTCGCTGGTGACCCTTTAGCACGACGCAAAGGCTCGATTAGGGCGTTATCCAGTGCAGCATGAATATCAAACTTCGGCCGGGAAAGTGCTGCGCCGTTCCGTTCCGTTTATGTAACTTCAGCCGAGAACGGTGTGCGCAACGTTACCTTCGATCTCAGTGTCTTCGGTGGAAAACCGATATCATCTTACCTCCTATTACTAAATTAATAAACAAATGCTTTTTTAATGTATCGACATATCTGTAACTTTCGAATAATTAACATTTAAAAATATATTTAAAAATTCTAAAATTATATTAAAATATATATACATATTCTTATAAGTTAAATTTTACATCCTTCTCTTTGATGTGGAATTATCCCAGAAGAGATAGAATGTGTGAAAATAACTTCTTCACTTGCTTTAGTCATGTATTCACATCATACAATTAGCTTTATATACACCTCGTGAAAGGATGCTTTAATCGCCCTCGACCATCACTGTCCCATCAACATATCATTCCTCGTCTGACCGCATAGAGCTCGAACTGGGGTAGTATGAATTCCAACACTCGCTCGTTTATTCAGTATTGGTAAAACGAGGTTTGCGCGAAAATGGGGTGCGGAGCGTAAGTTTGGCAGCTCATTTTATCCCGTCCGCAAACGTAACCCGTCGCGTCGGCGCAGCGCACGGACGAAGAGAGATGTTTCCTGGACGTTCCCGGACGGTTCGTCGGCGTGCTGCGGTATGAATACGTATAAGGCTGTACTAAAGTTGGCGCCGGAACGCTGTAATGCGTCATAACGGAGCACGCATACATGGGTTTGCCCATGCTAAACACGAGGAGATGCAGCGCCGCTGTAACTTCAAGTCGCATCACCCATACATTCGCGTTGCATATAATTTACATAATGAGCATCCATCTACCTGGAACGTTCGCTTGAAAGGGGTCGGACGAAAGTTAAACGTGCCGTCCGTCCGATGTACTTCCTAATGTTGCTCGATTCGTTTTGTTTGTGCATACAGAACGAATACGCCAGGCCGTGCACGCGATATCGTTCAACGAATTTAATGAAATCTGAGCCGAACGTGTAAAACATCCCTTTCCGAATATTATTTTTTTAATCCAGATTGAGAATTATCCTATCAATTGAATAAAACCTTTTTTTTTAATATTATATCGTATTGAATTACTATCGCAGGATACTTTTTTAATGACTGATGTTTTTGTTATGCGGTATTTTTATAAAAATTTAATTTAAAATATATTCAATGTTAGGTTTTCGTGTTGTTAATTTTGCACGGAATATTTGATAAGGAAATTCGCATATCCTTCTAATTTAACATACTGTTAATAGTGCGCACACTATGAGTACCATATATTTTATGTGTTTATATTAGTATTGCGGAATTAACACGGATCAGCCACTGTACCGGTTATAGCACTTTGCGATCGACAGGCAAACAAATCTGAGTTGCAACGAGGTACGCGTTACCTTCGTTTACACAGCTTTCCAATCTGTCGAGCTGTTCGCAATTTTCAGAGAGTTCACTGTATCCCGTTTACATTCGTGGGACGCGGGACATAAGCTCGTTTCCACCTAAAAGGACCCGGACCCTCTAGCACACTGTATGAATACGTATAAGGCAATATTAAGCTTTGCATTATAGGGCTATCCATCACGATACATATATCCCTTCTGCTTCAACGAAGCGTACAAGTGGATAGGATATATGCATATCCCAGTACACGCAAAGTTGATCCTACAAATCTTTTTCCCTTGATTGCGTGTCTTGTTTTTATGCTATATTTTTAACGTGTAGATAAAGAGACTCGAGGGCTTTGTCTTACATCTAAATTTATATTTTCAAACTAAGTATATTTTAAATATATACTTAAAGGGTCTTTTTATAAATGTGCGAGAAATAGCAATAAAAAATTTGTTAAAATTAGTTTGTAAATTTTTAAGATTCTGCGAATAAAGTTTTTATTAATTTTCCCTTTTTAAATTTTTCAGTAAGTCAAAATTTTATAAATGTTTAAATATATATTCTTCATTGATGCTGAGAAATTTGTGAAAAGACACTTATTAATCGATTGAATGTTTTATACATGTTCTATATTTTCGATATTATATTAACAATTGATGAATATACTCACAATCTTTTTTTGATTCTACATTATAAGAGGAATTCATATATAGTCTAAAATGTGGACTCGACATATAATATTCATACATATGCAAAGTACTTCATATATTTGCATTGTTTTAGCTACAGAAGATCTTTTATCCTATTGTAAAAAAAATTACTCTGCGCAATTTTATCTTTAATGCTATAAGTAAGATTAAAATCCAATTAAAATCCACTTAAAAAATTAACTTAAAAATTTAATGTTATGATCTCTGTGTTTCATTATCTCTGTGCTTAATTCGTCAATGAACTCTCTTTATTCTCAATTACTAAAATATTGTAAAAAAGTCTGCAAATATTCCGACATTTCCATACGAAATGAATCATTTCCTGAATGGCGAAGAAAAGTTAGTTATCGGAAATAACGTGTTAGAAATAGAAGAAGCCCTACGATATGCGCGCACGTTGCACGAATACTTAAGCATAAAACACATAAAATGAGTCCATGCATATAACGCCAGCGCGTACATTTGGCCGGTGCACAGTCAGTGAGTTTTAGCATGCAGAGCAGACCAACCTTTAATGCTGAAATATCGCTAGAACGTCGCAATGTTACCCCGTCATCATCGTCGTCGTCTTGCCGCGCGATATTTCGAGACCCAAGTACGCAAAACCCTTAACCGCACATTCAAATTTACCCCTTTGCTGTCATGCTGCTTTGTTATGTGGCGTGTACATAAAGTTACAACTATCATTGTTAAGTAACTAGAAGAGTTCTAATGCTTTAATATTATACAACAGCTATTATTCTCTGTGAGAGGTGTTTACCAAGTAATTTAGCAATAAAGCCATTGGCAGTGTTAAATGAACTATATATAGAAATAGATTACATGGACAGAAAATTAGTAATTCCATCGATATATAGTTGAATCCCTTTTGTGCTTAATCAATGCCTATTTAAGTGGGAGCAAACGTCTCGAGTTCGAGTGTTAGTTGAACGACAAAACAACGAGTCGCCGAGGCGGAAAGCGGGCGGAAAGGAAGTTTTGAGGGCATCTGGAAGCTCCTAGTTAGTACTCGGAAAAACAAGCTGGCTGTCGTCAGGATAAGGGGATTAAGAGGATTCTGAGCCAGCAGCTGGCAACTAACGCTCGAGCCAATTCCTCGGAACTGGGTTGGTCTATAGTCGCAGTATTCAGACTGCGCGTCGGCTTCGACGAGCCAAGAAAGAATCTGCCGTCGTCGTCGTCGTAATATATCGCCGGTATTTTGCGAATCACGTACACCTACGTGCATTGGAAGGAAAAAAAATGCGAATTATATCGAGCGAACGTTGCTGGAAATGATTAGAAAAAAAAACTGACAAATTAACATACTTAAATGAATTCTTAGAATATTATTTTTAATAATCTTGTAGTGTAAAATGGAATTTTTAAATAGCTTGAGATGTTATTTTTCTAAACTTCTTAGTTTCGTAAAATAATTTAAAAGGATTTATTATGGTTTTTATAGAACAAGAAAACATCTTTTGAATTGATTTCCTATTGATTAAAGTAATCATTGGCTTCAAAATATTCTCTTTTATTCAGAAGAAATAGAGCTCGAAAAAGAAACTTAAAGAAACTGGAATCAGTAACTTTATTTGAATATTTTGTATAATGGAATTTGACAGCGAAACCATAAATTTTCTGCGCCATTCGAATACATCTTACACTTGGATCACCAGACACCATCATGCAATAGAAATCGCGGAGGGTGCGGTCAGCGGAGCTTTCGGTTAAAGTTGAAGAAAGTCGTAAAGCGCTTAGAGGCAAAAATTCATCTTGCTACGGGATAAAGTCCGTGCGATAACTTTAGACGGAAAAATTTCTGCCGATCATAAGGATGAAACCCCGAAGTTGTCGGACGATAAGTAGCGGCGGCCGGAGTTCGCTCGATTTCCTACAGTTTTCATTAGAGAGCGAATCGTATTTCTCTCCCCTTCACCACGTCTTTCACCTTCTTTTTCTCTCTCATTAACGACCCGTCGAGTTACTCTACAATTTCCTCGACTAGACAATAAGCACAGCTGTGAAAAGAAAGAGGTACGAGGATGAGGAGAAACATCGCTTCCCCTTCCACTTGCCCCAGCTTTTCATAAAATCCAATTTAAGAACTACCCTGATCCCTCCCCTCCTCGTTCGTCCTTATTTCTCTAAAGTAGTGAAGATCCGACAGGACATTTTTCTTCAAGATTGTAGTTAATGCATAATAAAAATGTGCAGAATATTGGGAGCTATGAACTCAGTATATTTTCCTTTTTTGTCTTTTTTAGTGTAAAACATAATTATTCAAAAACAAAAAGCAAGAATTTTTAGTTTAGGTATTTATTTAATTATTAAACTAATTATAATAAATAATAAATCACTTATAGCACTATTTTTTGTTCTTCGCTCATTAAATTCTATGTAACTATTTCCAGAAATAAAAATAGATATTTTATATACAAAAAGAAAATAATGTTCCTCTCAAATAATTACAGTATTTATATATTTTCTGTATTTTATTAATTTTTTTATTTTCGACATATATTTTATCTTTTTATTTTATATCGATTCTTTTACATTTCATTCGCATTTCGTAATGAGGAGACCTCTCGTGTGAAATGTTACAATTCTGCATCAACAAGCTCCAAATCGTCGGTAACATAGTCTCAAGAATCTATTGATAAGATTTTAGGAATTAATAAAAATATATTTTTATAATGTTTTTTTTATTTATTAATTATAGTTCAAACATACAGCTCGTTTTGTGTAGAAAAATATTATTTTCTACATCGATTATATTGATTACTTTTTATATTAGGTTTGTTTGTGTCACATTCTCTAACATGCTCTAAAATGCTCCATACCATTTACTCACTCTAACGCGCTCATTGAAGTAAGTAGAAGTTATAGCAAGAGCATATTGGAGCATGCTGGAACATGCAACGCGAACAAATCTATTATTTTATTGTTACTCGCAATATATCTATATAATTCATTATTATAATATATATTTCAATTATACAATGTATATTATATATATATTTCAATTATATACAATGTATGCATTCAGAATGACAACTGTTCACTGAGCGCTTAGTAAACGATTGCCATTCTGAATGCATCCAATGCAGTATATGCAGTGAGAATAAAATTATTAGATCTTCTAGAATCTATTATTCTTTGGTCCAAATTAAAATTCGTTAAATTAAAATTGTCTTATATTGCTTAGGACATGGTTCCACATCATTCACCGCTTTTCGATAATTATTCCAGACGTTCCGATTGTTAAAACAGACAGTTCCACCGCCTCGTATGTATTGAGTATCCTGGAAAATAATAAAATACAAATCATGCATTATTCTAAATTAGCTTTAAAAATATAGAAGACATAAAAGAAAGAAATATTATAAATTAAATTATAGCCTCTGTTACTTGGAAAAAAATCTAATCGATTTAATTAATTAAATTTATGTTTAATACTTCGTTTAATAAATTTTTCTTATTTGTAAACTAATGTTATCAGCCCTAATCTCTACTTTTTTTCTATAAAAAATATGTACTTACTGCTCGATTAATATCACCTATGCAAGTCCAGGTTCGATTAGCTTTACCTTCAACAGCCACCGCCCACTTGGAATGATCGCGGCTACTTTTAAAATCGATATTAACTGATGCCAAATTAATGGTTATAATATTGTATACTCTAAAAAAAATAATAAAAATTTAATTTAATTAAAGATATGGAAAAATTTTTAATTTAACAATAAAAATGAAAAATGTAACATTACTTTACTCGTTCGCAGTCCGATGGCAGTCTGCCTCGTCCGTTTAACCATGTTTCGGTAAATAAATCTGTTTTTAACGTCGGTGCAACGAAATCTTCATACAAATCTATAAATAAACATAAATAATAATTATTTATTGACAAGATTTTGTAAAAAATATATTATAATTATAATATAAAAGATATATTTATTCTACCAATTATAAAACAAAAAACTTTTATATAATTCAGCAGGCATCCAGGCGCTCCCTATTTAAAGATATTATTTATTAGGTTATTATATAATGTTATATATATATTAAATATATATATATATATATATATATATATAATGTAAATATTGTATATGTATAATATGTATTTTGCTAACAAGTATGTAAAAAAAATGTGTAAGGTCACAATTGATTTTTAAGACCATTTTAAGAAATGTCTTAAGATATTAATATAGCTCTGTAATTGGCTTATATTTTAAAATTATATTTATAAAATAACAATAACAATGAATTCGAAACTAATAAAAGTTAGCGGAAGAGAGTGCGCAATATTACATAGAACATAGGTCAACTTAACCATTTCTGTGATGTCTTTTTTATTTAAGTGTCAAACGAGTTTAAAAAACGGTTAGTCGTACACGCACCGACTTAAAAAAAAAAATTTCTATGCAAAAAATGTATGCTGCATTAATTTTCAAGATAGTCAAAATATTATATTTTGAGTTTCACTTTGAAAACATCACTTTAAATTATTTCCCGCAATATATTATATGAATACATAAAAATATCAAGGATATTTACCTTTCTGCCACTTATCACTCTTAGCAAATGATATGAATTCAACACCGCCAGATGATTTTAACAAGGTTTTGCTGATGAAAGGTGCTTGTTTAATACGCTTCTGATTAGCCGCGTCCGTAAGCACCGGAAACATCATGGCGAATGTAGCGGGGATACTTCTCCTATATGCTATTATTTGATTATACATCAATTGTCGACCGATAAGATCAAATTGATCATCGTCCACGGAGATGCACAAAAAGCTCTGTCCATACTGCATTCCGGATGTCGGATAATCATATTCGGATCGGTTTCCCAAAGTCGAAGTCTCATTCACTGGTATCTGAGAACATTTTAGTTTAAAGAAAATCTACATCTAAAATATCTTGTATATTATAAAACATTGCCATAAAGTTGAATGAGCTATTCAGATAAAACATTGCTTCGGTCATTAAATAATGACACTCGCATGGAATATAAAATATTCAGTTCGACTCTCGGCCGAGAATATTTTTCAAAAGAAAATTATTTACAAATACTTATTAACATCACACATCATTAAGATCACACATTATTAAGATTTCAAGATGCTTATAAGCATCAATGCAAATTATTAAATTGCTTGTTAATTGTGATATTATTACTCCAGCTTCAATTCAGGGCTGTGTTTCAAGACAAATTATGACTGTTACAGTTAGCTTGGAAATTGTATAAATTCATAAAAAATATTATTAGATATGAAAAAGCATCCAACCGAATATGGTATTTTTCACATGTTCAAAACATTATTATTTTTAATTATTAAATTAATTATTATAATCAAAATGTTAGAATGACTGATAGACTTTAAAAAATCTATGAAAAAGAGACTTTTTCATTAAAGACTTTTTTTTAGAAAAAACGAAATTAATCAAGATAATCAATATTTGTATATAATTTGTATATAATTTTATCTAGTTATTTTGCCTATTAATAAAATTATCAGGCATTTATAGAAAATACTGAAATAACATAAAATATCGATATTCTTAAGGCTCTTGTACATACTCGTTTTATATCGTTGCCGCTGTTGGGTACAGGTGGATAATTCGGAACGCTATGTATTAACCAGAAACCCTCTTGTTTGTGTGCCATCACAGTGCCTTTTGTATGACCATATTTGGCATTGGTAGATCTGTTAGGTGGATCATCATTGTATAAGACCCAGAAAGTCTTCGATGCTATTGACTAAACATATATAATTATATAAAATATTATATATATGTATATATGTTTTGTTATTTATAAATATTATGTATACACTTTACAATATAAAATAATTTAAATAAATAATGTATAATATATATTCTACAAAATTAGAAGTTTTGTATTCTTATAATTTTAGAGAAAAAAATTTTTAGAAATAAACTATAATAAATTAAAAGTTAATTTACAAATTGTGAATAAAAGATTATTTTATAATTAAATTAATTTAATAAAAAAATATAATTTTATCACTTATTGCGCAGCAAATAATAGATTTAAATGGGTATTAGAGCTATATATATAATATAATTGGCACCAGACAAAATTTATCTGCCAAACACATCTGAATAAATAAATACATTTTTATATAACGGTTTATTCTTACGTCATTGTATAAAGGTGCTAAAGTATTTCCTGGTATAGAATTTTTTGCGCTGATTTTTTTCGTGGATAACTGCCAACCTTTAGCAACAGTATTATTGGTCATATATAAATACGCTGTTCCATTTCTAATCATAGGATTGCTGCTTTCTGATACCTTCGGCAATTTGTAAAGTACATACCTGAAATCATACATTGCGGTAATTGTTATAAAAGTTATCGATAGCGAAAAGCACAAATACAATATGATTGCAAGATAAACATGACATTATAATAATTATAATTATTAATATAAGACTAATACAAGGTTGACAAAAGATAACGTTCTTTTTTAAGAAATTGTTTTTAAATATGTTTTTAATGTTTCATGCTTTAAATAGTATTATAAAAAAAAATATGTTTAAAACATTAAAACATGTTAAAATCAATTAAGCCTCTTATAAAATGTTTAAAACATGTCTAAAATATGATTTTTATCAACTCTAAATACAGAAGCATTTCAAAATATAATTATTCTTGTTTAATATTCATTATAAATTTAAAAAAATAATAATTGTTTACACGTTATTATTAAAATATATTTCATTCTATACTCAGTTTTTTTTCATAAATTTAAAAATAAAATTGATTTGAATTTAGTTATTTAATAATTATAACAATTAAAAAATTGTATGTAAATTTTATACATATTAAATATTATTATTTATTTATTATTTTTCACATACTATGTACTCATATTGTTTTATTTATCCTTAAATTTAAGGAAAGGATCTAAAGTAAAAACCCGCTAAAATACAGTTGAATTCAAAAAATAGTTTTTTATGCTTAAGAAATTAAAACTCTAATTTCAGACACCCTTTTTTACTCTTTCTTCAAAAATTAATATTAGAACATACAAATTTTAAAGTCACCGTATTAATTAATCATTTGTCAATGTGATAAATTTCAAAGAAAGAAGAAAAAACTTATAAATATTATAATATGTTCTAGGACCAATTGACTTTTTATACATAAATATAAATACAATTCAATATTTTATAAGATCAATTGACTTTTTTTGTACATAGATATAAATACAATTCGGATTATACACTTTTACCATCTCGACAATGCAACAGATAGCAACGTTGTATCCGAGTTTTAATCCGAAATACATTTATATTGCCTACACCTCAAATAAAAGTCAATTGATTCTGAAATATTGTATAATACTTAACTTTTTTCCTCTTTTCTCTAAGATTTATTATCTTGTGATTAATCAAGAACATCAAAATTTTTATTTTTATTATTAATTTTTGAAAAAATTAAGAGAGTTTTTGTCTGTAGCTAGAATTTAAATTTTTAATATTAGGTGTAGTAAAAAGAAATCCATTATTTTTCCATTCAATTTCATGCAAAAATAATAGATTTCTTTTTACTACACCTAATATAAGCACAAGGGATTATCTTTTGCAACAAATGAAATATGATGCAAAATCTT
Organism: Atta cephalotes; assembly: GCF_000143395.1. NCBI lineage: Eukaryota > Metazoa > Arthropoda > Insecta > Hymenoptera > Formicidae > Atta > Atta cephalotes. The sequence continues at coordinate 3,883,856 of NW_012130086.1, forward strand.
TTGCATCATATTTCAAAAAACGCGCCTCCACTTTTAGTCCTACTCTTGTAAAATATTTTTTTATAAATTGTAACTTAAAATAATCGACTTTATTTTTTAAAAATTATTATAATTTGTGACCAGCAGTTTGAAAACATAAGAATACGTATATATTGAAGACACTCACCAATCGACAACTTGATTATTTTCATCTTTACACCGAGGATTTGCCGCATTGGATGTAAATAACAAAATACTTATATATAATAATAAGAACATCATCAAATTACGATATCCAAACTCAAAAAAAATTCGTAGCGATCGCGAGCACACCGGTTCGTGATCTGTGCTCTCCAAACCAGCAGACATTAATAAGTTATGAAAATGGTGTTAATTAAAATACATCGACAAACACACACTTCTGCTATATGTACATATGCCGCTACACTTGGATCGATTAAATCGTAGCAACAAATTACAAAACAAAAGCTGAATAGTTCGGTTTGCATTACTTTCGACTCGTTGCAATGAATGTCATGTATTTCTATCGAAATTCTATCTGAAACACATGCAAATTTACACATAAACACAGCTGCAACAATTAACATTAATTTGCCATGAAAATAATTGTTTCTTTTGCAATCATTATCATTAATATTCCACAATTATTTACATAGTGATAAAAATACAGTTGTGTAAAATGTACATAAAAATATATATGTAAAATGATAAAAGCTACTATTTTTGTCGTCAAAACAATTTCGCAAAAGAAATTGCAAAGAAGTATAACATCCAATCAAATTTGGATGAAATTTCCATTTCTTTGTGAAAAACTTGTACTTGTATTAAATGCATTCGTTACACAATATATAAATAACGAAAAATAATGGTCTATCTTTTGAGGCTAATAATAAGGCTTTTGAGGCTTTTAATAGAATAATATTTGCAAAACCCATAAAATAAGTATTTATATTTCCAAATTTATATTATGTAATAAATATAAATATTTTTATGAAAAATTTGTATAAATTGAAAAAGAAAATGTTTATTAATATTTTCTTATAAATAGAAATAGATTTTTCATGTTTATAAATATACACATAAAAATGAAGTATTTTCGAAAATTTATTTTATTGATCTATTAATATATCTTAATATATTAAAATTTAATATTAAAAATTCTATTAAATCTCATTTTCAGTTAACAAAATGTTTATTTGGATTTAATTTAAAAAAATGAAATCTGTTTTTTTTCCTTGAATTTTTAATATTACATTAATTTTTCTGTTGTTTAATTCAACAATAATTTGTGTCAGAAATCTTTTAGAGTCAATATATTAAAAATATTCACGCATTATCATTTTTCAACCAAAATGTTAAATTATCTTAAACATTTTAAAGGCAAATATACACACAATAAAACTAAGAGATTTGAAGAAGACAAAGCGATAGCGCGCCGCCTCCACATGTAGATAATGTCATGTAGGTAGCGATGCTGTGCATCGCCCCCATACGCAATCTGCGCCAATGTTCACACAATGACCTTTGAGAATGCAGCGCCATGTGAAATTTTAATTATATATATATATATATATATATATATATATATATATCGAAATGAGAAATACATTTAAGAATGCGTTCTATTTTACATCTAATGTACATGATATATTATCTTTTTTTGACAACAATTTCCGTTAACAACAATTAATGATAAAATGATACATCATGAACATCATATACACGGAACACGCTTTAAGAAAATATGATCACCTACTCTTTTCTATGAGTTGCTTCTTCGAGTGATGATATTGACACTAGAGTTTGTATTGTAGAGCAGGTATTCCAATAAATATAAATGTGACAAAGGTTTCGTGAAGATTTCAGAAAACTCCAACCTCCAAAGACGCATAAGAAAGAAAACTGACCATGAAGAATGAAGACTTCTAATGACGTCACATAGTTACTTTCATACATCTGATGCATCTAGACTATGCATTACATTCCTGTAATAAAATATGAAAGCTTTGCGAGAAATGAATGTAATGCATGATGAAAATAGTTTTAACATTATACAGGGTGTATAAAAAAATCAGGTTATCACTTGCATATAATATTATGTCATGCCATTATAAATTATTTAACTTATTTATAATTTATATATTATAATTTATAATTATATTATAATTTATTTATTTATTAAAAATAACATAAATAATAAGAGAGAATTATTAACTATTGTTCTTTAGATATGAGTCATGAAAAATCCAGTTTTAAGGAAATAAAACAGAATATCGAAACATATTTTGCATTATGCATTTATTGTACACATAATTTACTTACTTTTATATTTCCATCTATCTTGTGTATCTATTTTTAATGCAATTTGAACGCTGTTCTAGTTTGTTAATATTCTGATTTATTATTTATTGAAAAATAGATGTTTTATATTCATTATACTCATTTTATTTATGCTCATTGCATTTTTTTGAAAATTATTTTAAAAAATTTTAGTAACTTGAAATAAAAAAAATATTTTATATAATAAATGATAACAAACAAAATAATAAATATGGAAGAAAAGAGAGAAAGAGAAAACGTTTAACTTGATAGCGCGAACTTGAATCACAAAATCGATCTAAGAAATTCGAGTAATTATACTGTTATACTGCTACTCACGTAACTTCAAGTGGAATATTTATCTTTAAAGCTACTAAGTTCAATTTTTAATTATTTATCTTATTAAGTAATATCTGTATTATCTTAGTAAGATAGCATAATTAATTTTTGTTAATCAAAAAGTTTGATTAAGGACTACGAATTATATAACCAGAAATTTTACTTTAAGCAATTCTGCCAGTTAAATTAATCGTTGATTAAATTAATCAAAATTCGATTGAAGCCGCCTTAATACAAATGTTTTCTTTGCATTTAAAATTTGAAACTCATCATGTATAAAAAGCTATAGAATTATATATTTAAAACACAAAGAAAATTAATTTAGTATACTTATAGATTACACGGACAAATTTTAAAAATCTTTAAAACTATACATAAAATGTACCTACAATATATGAAAATATCAAAATTTTATTAAATTAATTTTATTAAATTTTATTAAATTAAAAATCTATATTTTACTTTTTTTAATCTCTACATTTTGATTCGTGCAATTTGTTTTGCTTCTTTGATTTTCATCAAGCAAAAATCAAAGTAGTGAAAATTCGACACGATGAAACTGAAAAAACTCTACATCCGGTCGCGTCGTGACATCCGGTACACACGCAAGGCTCCCGAACGCGTGTTGCCGGTCCTGACTCCTGTGGGATATCCAATCGACCCAGCGTACGGAGCTGACGGAGTGATTCGCCTCTCGGCTCTTGGCGCTGTTCAGACTACAGAGTAGAGTAGCGATATCGTCAGTCACAATCAATTCGTGCAGTGGTTTTTGTGGTGGTATGGCGAACGCGAATTCACCGTGCGCAGGTAATGCGGTGTGAACGTCACGACAAGTGTCGCGGTAAAAATGACCGAGTGACGCGCGACGTGCAGCACGAGGCTACGCCACGGCTATACGCGCACACTGCGGTAACTCCAATTTCTAAGGCTTCAAAGGGTTCTGTGCGTTCATCGCCTTTCCTCCGTTCTTTCTTACATCCGTGTGGTCTTTCTCCCTTCTCGCAGGGATAGTCAATGGTACCATCCACGGACTACCGAGTGAATCTACGAGCGCCGCTACAACGGATCGCGCACTGAGTACCGTTGGCCTCGACAGAGAATAATAAGCTGCGCGATGACTTCCGTTTCAGTGTCCCGAAGAGGCCCTTCCATGGTTCGAGAGATGCTCGGCTTGGAATTGTTGGTCAGTCCACTTGCAATAGCCGAGATTGAAAAATGATAAAGATCACGCACGGTACACGCGATTTAATCTCACAGATTGATCTCTCTAACGGCGATTTTGTAGGAAAATTCTTTTACGCTAACATTTTTTTGTGATATGTGAATGTAGCTTTTATAATAAGGATAAAACCTTATTGACGCAAGTGTTTTAGTTCTTATTTTAGTGCTTATAATATTATGAATATATATTATTGTATTAGCAAAGGATATAATTATTATAATTAATTATTGCAACGAATATCAAAGCATGTATATAAAAGAATATTTTATTTCTTACATTATAATATTCAATATTCAATATAATATATTTCATAATATAACTTTTATGTTAATAGTTATTTTGAATTTTATGAAAGGATGTCACATTAAGTATTTATCATAAAAAATTTGCTAGTATTTGTAATCTCAATTTGTTCAAACTTCTCAATATCTTATTATCTTTTAATAATTTTTTTTTATATTATAATAAATGCTAAAGAACTTACACATATTCTTTTTATAATAATTATATCTATTTAATTTATAATATTTTTATATTTAATAGGATAGCAACCTGATGAATGGAACCTTGGAATCTAATGCATGAAATATCTGCAAAATTATAACTGTGCCTTCAATGTCCTAATCATTGAACAAAATTATAAATGTGCCTTCAATGTCCTAACCGTTGAACAAAGAAGTATCAAAATGAATAGGACAGACAGTGTGGATGCTAATAAGGCTTGGCATGAATCTGCCAGATGGTTGATCAGATGTGGCGCACTACGAGCAGATCACAAAGCCAATTGGCCACAGGCAACTGCATTCGACTTGGCCTATACATTACGGGATGGTGTTTTGCTGTGCAATCTGTTGAACATTGTAGATGCAGGATGCATAGACATGAAAGACGTGAATCAAAAGCCGCAAATGGCACAATTTCTTTGCTTGCGTAATATAAAAGTATTTTTATCAGCATGCTCGAATGTCTTTGGTCTCTCCGATTCGGAACTCTTCGAGCCGTCGATGTTATTCGACCTTTCTAACTTCCATCGCGTCCTCTGTACACTCTCCGCCTTGTCCAACTGTCCACGACTGAGGCGAAAGGGTATAACGTAAGTAATCTGTCGATATCTATATTCATTCATATTAAAATTTGATTATCATCAATTTATCACAATTAAAAAATAAATAGATTAATAATTATAATATGAATAAGAAATAATAAAGAAATATATATTTCTTACAGTGGATTCTCCATTGGTCATGGAAGATCGCAAGAGGATATTTATAAGGATTTACAAAGTGCCGGAGCAGGGTAAGAATCCATTACTAAATTACATTTTTGTAACTTATTATTTTATATACAAATCATTGAATATTAAATGACAAGAAATGTTATATCTTGACTCTAAAATATTAAGGTTTGTCTCTTTGTTAAAATAAAATTTCTCTTTCCATTCACGTTATACATATAGATATATATGTATTTCTTTTTAATAACGATCGATAAAAGAAGTAATCACACTGTTTGGCTTTCGAAAAATAACAACAAAAAGTTAGTTAACTTTTATGTTAATTGATTTAGTGCCACATATGGGTACGTGGCGTTAAAAACTAGGACTGTGGACATAGATGAATCTCGGGTTTATGAAGAATTGCTCTACTTCTCGAGTAATTCTCAACGTAACTGGCCTTCTGCGGAGAAGGTATACGCCATTTTATGGCTTAACAATCTTAAGAACATTTTTTACTGAAAGAATATCAACCATCATTGTATCCTTCTTTTTCGCAAATGCAGCTTCTTCAATATGTAAATAGTAAATGATCCAAAGCACGAATCAAAACATTCTTAAATACATAAACAAGATGATATGATACGATTTAACCCTCAAATTTGCCCCAGCTTTGTTTCATTTATATAAATTTACTATTATAAGTTACATTTATTCTAAGAAAAGCTATTTTTTTAAATATTGAAAATCTTTATTATGCATATATATTTTATTTTTTATATAGATGGATTTTTATTGTGCATGGTATATTTTTGATGTAAATGGATATTTCTGTGTGAAAGAAGCTCTATTTCAGGATCTTTATTGTGCTTTATGAAGCACAAACTTTGAAATATTTTTTCCAAAATATATATACACATACACAAATATTATATACTATTAAATAATATGTTGATGCATTAAAATTAAATTTTATATATATATATATACCGTCTACATGATACAATGATGGCATTGTTTTATTCTTCAGGTTGAAGTTAGATATCGATCGCAGTTATCATCAGTGGCAGACCTTATAATTGTGCTGTATTTGATTTTTGCCGAGAACTTAGCAATTCCCAACAGTATGCATGTCATAGTGCATGGCCGTATTTTTTTTGTGTGTGTTTTTATGCTAAAGCCGCGAAGATGAGGGTCGTCGCAGGAGATTTAGGAGACGCGAAGGCGACGAAACGGGTGGCGGAGGAGATAATGAGGATCCAGTCGGCGAGGAGGATGGGTATGGAGCTTTTTGCAGCCACGCGCAGAGTGAAGAGATCTATCAGGACCTCTGTAGTCTACATTTACCACCACCTCCATCAGTCGCGCAGGTCATCATTGTTTGTCCTTATTTTTCTTGTTTTCTTATAATTTTTTTATAAAATATCCTCAAACTTCCCTTTCGATCATCACTTGAAGGAGATGCAGCTAATCAGAAAGATCTTGTATTAAAATGCAGAAATATTGTATGAATGTATTCAGTATTTAATCTCAGTGTTGAGTCCATAGGAAAGTGAATTTATTATTATCGCATTCATATTAATTTTGTTATTCACCATGTGCTCCGCTTTACACCTTGCATACTACTTTATAATTTGCACAAAATTTTTCTACTCATCGAGATAATTTCCGTGTAACAGAGTAGTGCCATTTCTGGAGGAGAAAAAAGAGATTACGTAATCCAGGAACTCGTGGAAACTGAGCGAAATTATACAGAGGTTCTCAGTAATCTACTTAGACAATTCGTCCGACCGTTGTCGTCGTTACTCCGACCCGAAGATTCCGCCCGTATTTTCTTCGGTATCAAGCAACTCTCAGAAATTCATGTGGGCTTCCACAGTCAGCTACGTAAGGCGCGAAATGGTGCCGCAATCGCCCAAGTCTTCCTCGACTGGCGGGAGAAGTTCCTCATTTATGGCGATTACTGCGCAAATCTCACCCTAGCACAATATACCCTGCAGGAAGCCTGCTCGCGTAATGAAATAGTCAATCAAGAAGTTGTCGTAAGTTTCATAATGCAAATCGTAAAATCAAATTAAACGATCAAAGAAAATTAAAAGCTTTACATTCAGTCCTTTTATAAAGAAAAAGAAGTCAATATTTTGCCAAATTTACTGCGATATAATCTCTAAAAATTCCTGCCATAAAAAATACTAATTGATTAAAGAAGGTAATATATTTGAGCTATTATTTTAACAATGATATTTATTGCAGAGGTGTGAGCAAGAAGCTAATAGTAATAAATTTAAGCTGAGCGATATACTATCTGTGCCGATGCAGAGGGTGCTCAAATATCACTTGCTATTGGATAAGTTGGTAGAAGAAACTCCTCGCGAGTGGATAGAGGATTTCCGTGCATTAGCAAAAGCAAGGGAAGTGATGGTCGATGTTGCTCAATACATAAATGAAGTGAAACGCGATTCCGACACGCTGGACATCATAAAGGACATCCAAGCATCGATAATCGACTGGGATGTCCCTGAAGACGCGCAGCTGAAGGATTTCGGTCGATTACTTCGTGACGGCGAGCTTAAGGTTTGTCTAATATATTATCAAACAAAAATATGTACATTTAGTTTGTTAGTTTCCAAGAAAACGTTGCAATGAATTTAAAGTTAACTCAATATGGAATCGTGGCTAATTCAGTTTTTCTGCAGGTGAAAGCTCATGGCGACCAACGAATAAAAGCCCGTTATGCATTCGTATTCGAGCAAGTGGTATTGATTTGCAAAGCCGGCAGAGGAGACCAATATTGTTACCGGGAAACTCTACGATTAGATGACTATAGACTGGAAGATCACATAGGACGCCGAACTTTAGGCAGAGATTCACGTTGGTCTTATCAGTGGCTACTTGTACATAAGCAAGCATACACGGCATATACTTTATATGCGAGAACAGAAGAGCAGAAGCAGATGTGGATAAAGGCATTGCAGGATGCGATGGATAATGTTAATCCCGCAGCCTGTCGAAATACCAATCATAAATTCAAATTAACGACATTTGATACTCCTAAAAGTTGTCAACGATGTGGAAAATTCCTTAAAGGCCGCATATTCCAGGTAATAATTAGCTAATGATATATTTAAAATTTTTGCACTATCAACTTATAATTGTACGAAGAATATACAATTCAAACGTGTAAAATTTATGCTTAAAATTATATATAGATAATAAGATATAGATTTACAACTTTTAGAATTTACATTTCTGTTTAAAGAAATAAGGTACTTTAAAGTTATTAAAGTTATAAAAAAATGACCAATATGCAATGTATAGATCAATAATTTATACGTTTTCCAAATTTGCAATTTTATTTCTTGATCTCTCTCAAAATATCAGAAAATCCAAATCACAATTTTAATCGAGTGTTATATCATATAGGGCTACAAATGCGAGACATGTCGCCTTGCCGTGCACAAGCAATGTATCGCACATTCAGGTCGTTGTATGCCTACACCGACGTCACCGACTCCGCCACCGCCACTACCTTGCGAACGTGCGCTCGCCGCGAAATTATGGTTCGTCGGGGAGATGGGCAGAGATGCAGCTTCCAATAAATTGGAATCCCGCGATGATGGCACTTACATGTTGCGCGTTCGTCCTACTGGACAACCACGTCTCAAACATGAAACTAATTATGCCCTTAGTATCAAGTAAGCTTGAACGAAAATTTCTTGAATGAAAATTTCTTTGTTTTAGGAAAATTTAACTTTAATTTTTATACATATTCGTTTCTATTATACTTGATAATAAGCAATATATAATTAGATCATTTATATATAATTGTGTCATTGAATTTTGATATTGATTGAATATTTTAAATATATAAATTGTATCAAAATAGATATTTAGAAAAAAACATTTATAAATGACTTTCCCCTTTGATATTTAAAATAATAAAACAGATTAAAGAACAATTGAGAGTAACAGCGCGGTAATTAGCAAAAAATGCAAAAGGTTTTCAATAAAGGATATATTTACTTCATAATTGTGTCCAATAGAAAAATCATACATTTTGGTTTCAAACCTTCAGTGATATACAATTATTTCCGCATTAATAGATATATTCCGAATATCTATCAGGCAAATTATTTACAATACAACTTTCCATTATTGAAATATATCGCTGAATATGGCTTGAATAAAGCCGAAACGTATAATTTTTCTGTCGAACACAATGAAATAACACTATGAAATAAAAAATATTTAAAGTTAAACGTTTTTTTTCTAATTCTTTCTTTTACTTAAATTTTCTGAAGTCTTTCATTAAATATTATATTTTTTCAGAGCGGAAGGAGCGGTAAAACATATTCGAGTATTCAAACGTGACGTGGACGGAGCGGATCTGTACTATCTCAGCGAGTCCCGATTTTTCAAGAGCGTTGTTGAATTGGTTGAATATTACGAGCGGGCATCACTCTCAGAGAACTTCGAGAAATTAGATCAACGTCTATTATGGCCCTATCGGCGTGTCTTGGCCAAGGCATTGTTCGACTTCCGTGGCTGCGAACGCAATCAATTAAGCTTACGACGTGGTTGTCGAGTCGTGGTTTTAAGCAAGGAAGGTGATGCCAAAGGATGGTGGAAAGGTAAAATAGGTGATCAAATAGGATTTTTTCCAAAAGAGTACGTGGAGGAGGAATAGGATTATTAAGAATGAATTAATTATTATATCGGTGCATATAATGTCGGATTTCAAAGTTCCCGATTAGATGTCTTTTATATGTGACCATCGATTATTATATATTTTGAAAATATTGACACAGTTCTTTACAGTTGCATCCTTCTTATGTAAATTTAAATTATCAAGTTTTATATAAATTGGTAAAAATTTCTAAAGTATTTCTGTAGATACGTATATTATTTGATATTTTTTTTAATCATATGACGTTTATGATAAAAATTTTATACTCAAAAAGAGATACATCGATCTTCTGGTTAACTATTAATTGAACTTTACAACATGAAGAATATTAAAGTGAAGGTAAAACGTAAAAAATAAAATGCTACAATATACAAGATTTGGACATGATTTAAATCATATTATTATAATTTTTTTATATCTTTTTTGGAACTATAAAACCGAAATTTTATATGCAACTATCTAATTTGTTGACCATTCGATGGCTGATAAACATCGTGGTAATCATTTTACATTGCAATCATGATATCGACGCGTACCTCAGTAGAAAAGGATAAGAAGACGGGTTTATTCACGAGGCATTTTTGCGTTGTATAAAAAAATAGATAAATATGTGCACAACTTGCATAGCGCACGCACAACTTCAATCACTGAGAGAAAGGTTCTCAATTTAAAAAAAATGTTTCTTTGCTAGTTAAAGAAAAAGTTTCTTTGATGAACATAATTTCTTTAAATTTTATTTGATTAAAAAATAATGTTTAAATTAAAGAAATTTTTTCTTTAATCGTATAGCAAAAAAACATTTCTTTGAATTGAAAAAAAACCTTTCTTTGGGTGATGCTACTGTTCTATTGTGTTTAATAAGATCCGAACGCATAATGTCGATGTATGTCTGGCGCTTCACTTAGACTACTTAGAAAAATATTGTTAGCTGTATAGAACTATAAGGATAATTGCGTAAATATATATATATATATATATATGTATATTTTATATATATATTTTACTGCGATACGGCATTCCTGATTATCGTTAGGCGATGATATCATAAAGACTAAAGTTGTTTGTCCGAAAATGCGTGATTTAGAAAAAAATTATAAGTGCCTACAAAATGCTCTAAAAAGATAGGAACTGGTTTGTTTTCTTTGAGAATTAAATTTTTCTTAAAAGAAATTAAAAGAAAAGAAACATTATACCAAAGAATTAACGTCTTTATAGATGCATAGTTCTCCATTTCAAATCTAACAAAAAGTGAAAATTTTTCGTTTAAAAGATGTATCTGCTATCGATCCTCTTTTTTTTCATTTTTTTATGGGCATATTCTATGGCGATCTGTATCTTGCCGACAACTTTTTTCTTTATGATTAAATTTCAGAGTCAATTGCCAGATATTAATTGTACATAATCCTATCCGTACAATTAATAAAAAGTATTTCTAGTTATATTTAAATTACGAACAAATGCGTACACAAATTGTATACAGGGTGTTCGGTAATTAGAGAACAAAGAGAGCAATTTCTCATTATAGAATAAGATCGTTAACTATGCAACGTAAATTTTCATAAATTATATTCATTTCGAGTTGTTAATTATGTATCGAAGAATCAATTTATTTTGCAATAAATATTGGATGTTATGATTCTTGATAATATCCTACAGATCTATTAATTAATTTTTATAATATTGTATATATTTATATAAAATGTAATTATATGTAAATTTTTCTGATTGTTGTTTGGAGTAACAAGTTATAAGTCTACGAAAGAAATGCTGCCTAACAATATTAATTTATAGTAAGCTCAATTAGTGCCAATTAAAATTCTATCCAAATGGATAGAATAGTAATAATTAAGGTATTAAGCCTAAGAAAAAAATACACCAAATTTTATTAAGCCTGTAAAATACTGTTATTCCAAGCATCCAAATTGATAAATTATAAAAAAATTTATTCGAAAAAATTGAGAAATTATTCTCTTTTTACTAGATATATTGCTAATTATATCGAACAATTATATATAGATACAAAAATATATATTTATCT
>NW_012130086.1:3904412-3907306 GCF_000143395.1 Atta cephalotes
AAAAATTAAATATATATATATATATATATATATATATATATATAAAACCGAAGTATTTCTTTATTGACAAAATATAATGAAATGAACAAAGCAAATAAAACAGCAAGCATCCGTATAAAAACCGATAACAATCGCGTGGCTGAGTTTGCTTCCTTTAGCTAAAAATAGCGCTGGGAAACGAAAATATCTTTACAAGAATATTTTATTAGGTCTAGAATATCTTAGAAGGATTTATCTCGATGAAAACAATATCATCTCAAACTATATATGTATGTGTATATACGTACTCTAAATGTACTGCTTATCATACGCACTGACGTCATTCTGCAAACATAATAATCTGATCTATTAGTGCAATGGAAGGAGGGAAAGGAAAGTGCGCTTGCACTTTTGAGGAGTTACAAGAAGGAAGAAAAAAATTTAATTAAAAAATAGCTCTATCATTTAAGAGTATCTATATTTTCTCACTAGTTCGAACATCTCAAGCGCAAAGTAAACAATTCCTATCAACGCTGCTGACGTTGATATTGAGTATCGATGACGTTTCATGGTTGCAACTAATATTAAGAGGCATTAGACGTACTCGTATTAATTATGAAACATGAGGAATAGTTGAAGGCCGGCGAGAAACATGTGAACATTCCAAAGACATTTCTTTTCAGGGCGTAATCGATGAAAAACTAGATCTTCACATAAACGATATATCTTTATAAAAATAAAAAAAATTGAGAGTTTAATGCGATTGTCTTCTGAAAGACAGAAATATTTGATTTTTTTTTTATGAAGAGGTGTTTATGATTTAATATTTTTTTTACATAAGAGAAAACTATTGGAAGTAATAAAGACTCTAATAAAGACTCTGTCCTTATAAAAATCTAACACTGATTGATTTAATATTGAAAGACAATAATTAATTTCTTATTTCAAATATTAAAAGGATTGTTGTTCAGAGCTTTTAGTACTCCAAATAAGCAATTAATTTATTATTTTTTAGTAATAAATTGGACAGTGTTAGATTTCTGTCAAAATGATAAAGATTATGACTGAATTTATAACAATAACAAGAAGAATTCAAAGAGAAAACTTTCTTTTTCGTAGCCTTTAGCTACTTGGCGGGATATAAATAATTTCGAGACACCCGGTGTACCCACAATTGAAGGCAACGAGTGTTTCGCGTCACGAATGCATTCGAATAGGTTAGCTACGAAAAACCTGTTGGTCGCGTCCTCGTGGTCGAGCATAGTATGCCAAGAAGATGTGTATTCACTGGTTACTCTCCCAATCGCTCAAGTCGTGAAATGTTTGTTAATTATAAATGTCTCGCCGTCGAGTCTCTTATTCTCTTTGTCAATGAAAAACGAGTTTTGCTGAGTGTGCCTTGATGAATTCGCGTCAATCATTTTTATAGATGTGGCACTGCGTAAAACCACACATTGCGTAATCCTGCGCTTGAATTCCATTTTATTGTTAGCTGAGGACATGCTCAATAAAATTTAAGACCACCAATAACCGACAATAATTTGAATATCAACGATAATAATAATATAATAAAAAATTATAATTAAACAATTATAATTAAAACTGAAATGTCATCGATTATAATGAGTTTGTCATTTATTAATAAAAAATGGTGATGTCTTTTATTTATTTTATGAATTAATGAAATTTTTTGTTAATAGGAATTCATTGATTATAAATAAAGTTTTTTAAAAATTAATTGCATTAATTTTAATCGCATGGCAAAATTAAATTTGCTTTTAACATTATTCTCATTTTGTTTTATTTAAATTATTAATGAATAGATTTATAATAAATAGATTATTTATAAGATTATTATGTAAATATATATATAAATATATATAATTATGTACATATATAAACATATGTAAAATAATAATTCTTATCCTAAATACTAGATAGAAGAGTCGCTACATCTCAAAATACATTTTATGATCGACTGTCTAAGATGAAAGATATTCTTCTGTGACCATCTACGATTATACTACTCTCTGTTTAACTCTTTAGCAACATCATGATGATAAATGATTTGACGTTATTCAAATGTCATATATTTCCTTTTCTACGAAAGTGATACGAGATTTTAGATCATTGGATAAGCCATAATATCGGTATCAATAAGTTCGCAAAAAATATAAAAAACGCGATAAACTTTGGATAAGGAATTATTTCATTTTTTAATAATGTTTGTGATTAGAAAGACCTTAAAAATCTTGTTAATATTTGTAATTAACAAGATAATAAAACTATCTTATTAATTTCCATTTGATCAATCACAATATATAACATTATAACATAAGTATAGATTACAAGTCAAATTACAAGTCAAAAGCTACGATTATAGTTAAGTGAAAACAACGCGTTATAGCCAGACGGAAATGGAAGAGGGCAATCGATTCTACGATAACTCGAGATCGGGCGCGAGCTTCTACTTTGAAAGTATCGGATACTTTCAAACTCGATAACGATCTTCATGTTGGATATCAACTACTTTCTCACGACTGTTGATGTGTAATTGTTGCAAATGCTTAACGCACGATAAAGTCAAGTACCCACTTGAATCGTTGTAAGCCGCTAATGATTAATTGTCATTGAAGCGATTGTGATACTATCGAGTTTCATTTCATCCATTCATATCTACTGTAGTGCTTATAGTTTTATATACACATGTCCTTTGGTATGTAAAATTTATCGATAATAATTACAGTTACGTAATTTTATTTTTTATACAATATTGTACATTTTAATAAATACTATAATAAATTTATAGATACTTGCATACGTGAAATAATAATATTTTCGTATCTGAAAATAATTCTTATTTGTCTTATGATTTTTTATTAAATTATATATATATATATATATATATATATATA
>NW_012130086.1:3907326-3911183 GCF_000143395.1 Atta cephalotes
TTACTATTTTTTTAATTGTTAGACATATATTTTTCTGAGTGTGCCAATAAGAAATTCTATCAATAAAGGATCTTATCGAGATGTTATATAAATACTTACACAATGTCTTATCAGTATTATTACTTTTATTAAAAATTTCAGTATTTCAAATTATTTCAATCAATAGGTTTGGACTCTGATTGTTTACGATATACAATAGTAGCAACTTTCTGTTCTATCCTCTTACAGCCTGCCATCGAATACAGATTAAGCGGCTCAGGGCCAAAAGTTAAATACGACAGTGCCTCCTGTAACATCTCCTCTTTCGGAGTGACACCTCGATCTGTGAAAGACCTTGCCAAACATTTTCTAACATGCACTTCCTCAAGAGGTAGGAAAGGCACATAATGATCAATCACACTAGTCTGTATAGTGTCACTATGATGGAAACCACCCTTCTCAGTGAACGCTCCACCAGCTACGAGTGTTTCAAAATCCTGTAGTTTTGTGTCCTCCCGTTTCTTGCCCTTCTCCCACAGATTTTTGAGATGCTGCACTATTTTGGTGCTGCCAGTGTTTGAGAGAAATATAAAAATAGCTTTGTTCTGATACACGGATTTGCTATTCTTAGTGGATTTATGATAATTGTTGTAGTCTAGAAATGGTACCAGTACGTTTAGTAAACCCTCTGGCATTTTATCCACCTCGTCGAACACAAACATCGATCTCTCGCACTGTTGCAGACCGTTGAAAATAATTTTGTATAATTCTTCCTACAAAAACAAATTGTCCATTAATTTACTTGTATTATAATGAATTATACATATTTGAATGCATATACCTGGTAGTCATCTACTTTTCGTTGCAGAGGAAAATCATTACGGCCATTGAAAAAATGGAAATAGTTGCTCTGAACACCGTTTTTATAAAAAGCTTTGGCAATCATCTGCACAACATAGTTCTTGCCTGTTCCTGGTGTGCCATGAAAACTCATGACCAACGCCTTATGCGAATTGTGATTTTCCAAGTGGCCCCGAAGTGCATTTATGATCGTTTCATGGGCAATTTGTTGCCCGTATAATTTAGCAGTAAGTGCATATTCTAATCCTATAATTTCAATAATTTTTTAATATTTCTGTGTAAATGTATACGTATAAGATAAAAAAAATTATGGTAATTATATAGCTTTAACTTCCATAGTTCAAAAATCAAAAAAATTATGCTTAATGCATTTACTGCATTTTTGCATGAAAGAATTTGATAGAAAAAAGAATAGAAGAATAGAATCGTGCGCCCCTTGACAGAAAGAAGGAAAGGGGAGGGAGAAGAAAGTTGCTTCGCGTAAAAAGTTGAAATGTGCACAATACAATACATTATATATAGACCATTTCGCCTTTGACAGATTTCCTAACCTCAATAATAATCAACTTCAACGCTTAATATCTTAGTTCGTGGGGCAGAGCGGCATTTTTTTCTGCCAAATTCTTTTGTATGTAAAAACACATCGAATAAGTCTAATTTTATTGATTTTTAAGCTGCGGAAACTAAACTGTATAATTAATTATAATATTCAAATAAATTATAATATTCTGGTAAAAATTGATAATTAAATTATTTCTGATTTCAAATTAATAATTAAAACAAAAACTAATGATAATCAATGATCATCAGAAAATATTAAAAATGCAAAAAATATTAAAATGCATCACTTTTAACAAAAATAAATATACGAATCACTTATTAGATTGAAAATATCTTCAATTCTATTTAATGACAATACATAAATCTAAATTTTTTTTATAAGAAGAAATTCTATGAATTCACACTTACTATCTAAGTCAGCAGGAATGTATTCATCTGTGCAGCATTCCTGGTACACACATTTGTACTTGTCGTACGCATAATAACCTAAACCACTTAATGCACCACTTAATACACCGAGTGTTATAAGTTCGCCTTGTGCAAACGCGAGAAATTTTGTAAAAATTAGTAAAAGCATAAGAGCGCGTTTGATGAGATTCATGTTATCGAATTCTTTTTTCTTTTTCTTCTTTTTCCTTTGATCGTCTACTTCGCTATTAGAAGAACGGCAAGTTCGGCTATTATTTTCTTACAATCTTCCCAGGTCAACACAGACTCTCGATGGTATATCATACCATAATATTGTACTGCACTATATGTATTCAACTGTAGTAGCATCACAACTGGTATTATCGTTTCTCCATTGCATTAAAGTCTGTTCCAGACCGTTCTAGACCATGGTGGAAAATATCTTTTTTCATCATGCTCTAGATCGGAACTCTCTTTCTCGCTTTTGACAAATATCACGTATACTTATCTCATTTTCAGTTCCAAAAGTATACTAGTTCAACTACTGGAATCGGTCTTTAGAATTATCATACCTAACCATATCTGAAGTATAAGAAAAGAAAATATATATATATATATATATTTTTTTTAATGATTCAGGACGAAAGAAGAGAGTTTAATTATTTATGCGTTAAATAGTATTAATTATTTAATGAAATATAATTTTTGTTGATAATTCTTATTAATATATTCTTATTAAGATAATTTTATAAAGATAAAATTTTAATTAATGACCAGAAGCACCGAGATACTATTAAAGACGATTATGGAATGGCGCTTATGAAAGTTCGCCGTTTGCGTGTCTGTTAAAATTTAAGCGAGTTTAAGCGAGTTGTTTCTACCAATGTAGATTAACTTAATTTAATCTCGGTTCAACTTATTCTTTGTCTTTTTCTAATTTTAAAGATTAGAAAAATCGTTGAATCGAGATTAAAGTTAATCTACATTAGTGGAATGAGCATTAGAGTAAGAAACTAATATGATACTAACTCCATGATTTATTAGTTTCGTAAACATCTATATAAAACATAATAATACTCGATTATTTAAAACTATGATTTTAATGTTATCATTCGAATTTGATAATCAATATGAAATGATAAATGTAGAGAAAAAATTATAACTTTTCAGCGTACTTATTTATCATTTGTATAATAAAAATAATGAATTTAATAATGAATTTAATAATAAATCGAAATATTTATGTTAATATAATAGTAAATTTTTATTAATTATCGGTAATGTCATCGTTTTTCAATTAATTTCCCCGGAGTCTCCCCGGAGAGAGCACAAAGTCTAAAAGATAATTAAAAGACGACTAATACTCGTATTCATAGTCAGGCCTTATATTTAAGGAAGCCTTAAGTACAAGGTCTGACTATGAATACGGGCATAAATTATTATAAAGACATCTTTTAGGCTGCGATCTACTTGCTTCTTCCAAATGCTTTGAACGTTACATTCCAAACGCTACGCTTCGATTGGTTCATTATTGTTCCAAATACTACAATTATTATGTGAACGCTCCAGCCAACCCACCAGATCCACCTCCCGAGTCCTCGAGTTCTGAGGCAGTTGGAGCCATTGGAGCGAAGCGGGAGCAAAAACAATGACATATTGATGACGTAATTAGAGTTGCAGGGAGCACGTTCCGAAGTATCAAATAGAACAGTCATGTTAGTGCTACAAATGCTGACAAACGCTCTGTAGCGTTTGAAACGTTAAGTGGACTGTAACCTTTATCACATGACCATGCGATTGGTCAATTTTTTTTTCATTCGAGATCTCGGACCGATTTCTAAAGCCTTGTGTCCTCGATGCTAGAAATCGGTCCGAAACTTCGAATGAAGAAAGAATTGACCAAAGAATGGTGACGTTGTTAATTTTTTCTCTAGATGGACACGAGTCTTTACAAAACTGTTGCGTTCTACAGAATTCATATATTCGGATGTTGAAAAGAGTTAAGACGTAAAAAATATAAGCACTGCAAGCAATGTGATAGATCTGTA
>NW_012130086.1:3914909-3921361 GCF_000143395.1 Atta cephalotes
ATCTGTACCAACGACATATATATATATATATATATATATATAGACCAAACATTCTGCTCGTAGCTTGAAGGAAATTGACGGTTTATATAGCGTTTAAAACCGTGATGTCTCTTTCTACTTTGATGAGAGAACAGTATGATAGAGTGAAATAGCACGGTCCTAAAACGCCACATAAACTATCAATTTCCGGCTTCAACCCCCTCGAAAAGCATGAGAATGCTTCATCTATATATATATATGCGATGAGATATATATATATAAAACCAACGTCGATTAATCTTAATCAGAATTAATTAACAACCATAATTGGTCAATTCCACTAAACAGTAAATGCGATTGGTCAGTTAACAGTCGATTAAGTAACTGACGTTGGTGAAATTCTTTAAGTTCTTGACAGTTGGCATCTCTGCATTCGACCATGATCGCGTTGCCCTCATACGGCGCTTTCGCAAATTAATCCGGAATAGCTTGAAAAATCATACACATTTCTCTTTATTCTTTCAGGAATCAGGAATTAAGTTAAACATCAATAACTGATGATAATTCAAAATTATCAGGATCTATCAAAAATATTGATTACATCGTGAACAAAGTTCAACTTGTCGAATTATTTCGTGAACGTTACTAGTCGTGCCACAATTGATGCTCCGACGGGAACATCGGTGACGAATTAAAAGAAAAAACGCTGAGTCAATCGACATAAGTCGTTTGTTAAAAGATAGTGATCTCGAGTCTCGTCAGCAAAGGAAAGCTAAAGACACGCTAATTGAGATGGCAACTAAGGATCTTAAAGACGACACCGCCACCGCTACTTCAACTGGCAAATTCTTCACGCGGGCAGAAGTGGAGAAGCATACTGAAACTTCCAAAGATACATGGATCATCATTCATAATAATGTCTACAATGTCACCTCGTTTCTCAATGAGGTTGCAGTTTTTCTTCTCACAAAAAAACTGATACTGATCTTTGTTGAATTCAATTTGAATCTTTATTTTTGTTTACTGAAATATTTATATAATATTTTTTAAATATACAGTTTTTATTAAAACTACTCTGATATGTTAATTTTTTTTAATAGCATCCTGGTGGTGAAGAGGTACTCCTGGAACAAAATGGACAAGATGCTACAGAAGCTTTCGAAGATATTGGACATTCAACTGATGCTAGGCAAATGATGGAATCATATAAAATTGGAGAGTTGGTAGAAGTAAGAGCTGATTTCACAAGCTGCATTTTACATTATTCTTGTATTTCTTTATTATTTGTATGCATTTTAGGCAGATAGAACAGATGATTCTGAAAAGAAAACAAGGGACTGGTCTAATGGAAATGAAGACAGCTCTAGGTATGATCTTATTCTCATTTTTCTATCGTACTATTTTAAAGACTTGATGATTCTAACATTCTCACAATTCTATTATATCTTCACATTTTAATATTTCAGAATATTTTTTACTGTTCTAGAAATCTATTTTCTTTGACACTATCTTTCATAAATGTTCCTAAATTTTTCCATTAACTCTTTTCTTCTTAACTTTCTTTAATTTTGATTATTACACAGATGGTATGAATACTGGAAAATGGAAATCTTTTTTATTTAAAAGGTGACCTCTGTTACATGGTACGCTTAATTGGGTTTAATAATATTCGTAGTTATGAAATTAGCAATCATAGCTGTACCTCAGAAGAATGGAATGACTGTGATTAGCTAGTTTCATAATTACAGATGTTATTAAATCCAAGGTAAGGGTATCTTGTAAAATCAGTGTCTAATCATAATAATATAACGATACTTTATCTGATGTTATTTTATTCAGATATTTTTGTAATGTGCAAATGTATTATGATTACAAGAATTTATCAGTAAATTTGTATTGAGCTTATTCATTATCTAACTCCCAAGAACTTTCTTATTTAATCAATTCTACGTTTTAAAAGTAATTTTAGCAACGCTAATGCTTTATTTACAATATAAATGTTATATTTACATATAAATGTAATATTATACAATATGTTAAAAAATTGAATTTTAAGTTTGAAAACAGCTCTTATTTTCTGTAATTTCCTGAAATTTTAATGTTTTGATATAATTGAAAATATGCTATAAATGCATCAAATGCATCTCCTGATTGTTCAATTAGTAAAATTCTACCAATTGATCAATTAAATACTTAAGCATACTCAAAGCTTGTAGCTCTAAGTAGGTCTTAATAGCATATTAACATTCTTTCTTCTTGTTAAAAAAAAATTTTAAGTTTGCTAAATATATATTAAGTATAGACAAAATCAGTTTACTAATTTTTAACACCTGCATGAATAAAATCAAATATCAACGTATTCATACTATCTGTATTTAAATACAAGCAGAAAACCTGTTTCTTTTTTAAGTATCATGTGTAAATATGAATCATCATGTGTAAATAGTCGATACTGCATCGTGATGTGATGATTGGCAATTGCAGTTCTTGGTGGTCCTGGTTGATTCCAATCGCCCTTGGAGTGCTTGCCACCATCGTCTATCGCAACTTTATCAGCGCATATTAAAACATTCCGCCTTTTTTTCATGTTATTTACTTGTTAACAACTATATATATGTATACATATGTATTGATAAACAATTGTTGTACAATTTTTCCGAATGTATGTCGCGTATTGTTTTCTATGAACCAAATAATGCATTTTCTGGCCTAGGATCTTTTCACGAGAAAGGAAGATAGAGAGGAAACGGCCGATAATATGTACTATATAATGATACATAATACAAATAACGCACATTTATATATTTATATGTATACATTTGTACACATAGTATATATATGCATATGTACATGTAGCGTTCATACGCGACGTTTTCCAAATTGACGAAATAAATTAATTTAATTCCTTAGAAAGCAGGATTCCCACGGAATAAAGAAGTAAACCTGGTCCTTAAATCCTTAAAAATGAGAAAAAGACTATTACAAGAAGACAATAACTAATAGAAGTAATTCGATCATCGATCAAAACATATGAAACGAGTGATCATATTTTAATATTATTTATATATTATAGCAGATCAATCAAGAAGATTGCATCGACTGCACTGATGAAGAGATAAAATAGCTACATTTAAAATAATTTTTAAAATATTTTTTATAATGAGTATAATGAATTTGTAATCACATTTATTATCTTTTCTACAATTTACCAATAAAAACATAATAGATTTCTAAAAAATTTCTTTTAAACAATAATACATATAAATCGCAAAATTCAAACATGTACAAACAATAATAATGCTATATAAAATTTGAGAATTTTAATACTTGTGATTTTAATTTAGATCGATTCTGAGATTTAATATTCTAAGATTAAGATTAGTATTCACAATCGCTTTTTATATTTATAATTAACTCAAGTGCAGTCTTGACACGTCATAAATCAATCACCATGATAAAGACATTACTTAAGAATGTCGACTGTAAATATCAGCCTAAATATTTATTAAAACTATTCGACTGCACAACATTCTTAAATAAATGCATTGTACTGTATACAGAAAAAATAATTTTGTTATTTATTAAAAAATTTAGTTAGATAACATCTGAAAAAGTATATATTTAGTGGACCATTAAAATAATTATTCAGTCAAAAATTCAAGCATGATATTGCGTAATACTGCAAAAAATTTTATTCTCATAACCAACTCGAGCATTTTACATAATTACTTTAAATATTAATAATCCGACAAAATAATATTTAAATCTATATTTAGCCAAATTTTTTAATGCTTCAACAACTATTCTTTCTGTATATAAAAAAATGAATATATCAACATCAAAATTGTTAATTTTTTTTTTAGTGTATAATATAATAGATTTATATTATCATATAGTATATTTATACATTGATAAATAAAGATTCTGTTGCAAAGGTCATACGGAAACATTCATCTGATCCCGAATACAGAAAACGAGTTCAACAAAGTGGCAATAGTGGCATTGAAATTAAGTGCCGACGATCAGACGTCCTGCGTGGCTGCCGCACGCAGGAGTCGCGTGATGAGCGAGGGATAACCAATGGATGCTACGCACCATTCTGGAGTAAGGATTCACGGTGGCGTCGCTCCGTCGTCGGTATCGAGCGAATTCTTCGACGCGCGCGTCTCGTCGCGCCGCGCCGGGCTGCGCCGCGCCGTACCGCGCCGGTTCATGCTTTGCTCTCGCGTCTCTCCACTCCCTCGACCCTCGATAGCAGTGGCTTTGATAGACCTCGCCTCCGACGATTCCGACGAACGCCCAGTAAAGCGCGAAAGTTCGTTGAGGGAGCGTCGTGGAATATTATTCTGACAGAGACATCAGCGACAGGCGATTAAAAAGAGAGAGAGAGAAAGAGAGAGAGAGAGAGAGAGAGAGAGAGAGAGCCGGAAGAGAGGAGAGCGAATAACTTGTAGAGCGAATAAGTAAATTCGGCGAACCGATTGAACAGCGTCGTCGCGAGAACGAGCGAGAAACGAGAGGAGAGCTTACGAGAGAACAAAGATAGTACGCGACAGGGAAAAAGGAGTGAGTACACGCTGAGAAGAGCGACGAGAGGAGAGGACAGGGATCGGTCCCGGAAGTAGAAGGGCAGAGGTCGACGGGGAGGTAGAAGAAGAAGGGGTGCGAGAACGACGAAGGACGCGAAGACAGCAGCTGTAAGGAGCGAACGGCGGTGGTTGCACTGAAAAGTAGCGGCGTGGTGTCATGAGAGGCGGTCTCACGATCCGCCCTTCTTATCGGTCCCTCCAAGAGTCATGCATGTCGCGCCCCTCAAACGAGGTAAGCGCGTAATTGCTGGAGCAATCCTTCTTGTCTGTGTGATGATAGGGATGCCGGTTGCATTAGATCGTCGTTGTAATCGTTGATTTATCTGGCTCTGCAATTCCATTTTTTAACATAATAGAAAGTCGTTTTAACATAATCGAAAGTTCAAATCAGTTAATTAATATATCTGTCCTTGTGTAAAGATGAAAATTCTTAAAATGGACTTTCATTAAATTTTCCCTTCATTTATTTTATTGTTATTCCCTTCATCTATTTTCTCATCTTCGTGGACAAGTCTGTGATCAGATTTCTCTTGATACATAAGAAGTAGAGTTTTAGTTTTGTTGAACTTATTATTCACTGAGTTTTTATATTTTTTTCCTGAGAGAGAATTTGAGGATTTCGATACAAAAACGGTCCCGTGAAAAAAATAAATTGAATTAATGAGTAATTATCTCAAATTCCTTAAAAAGCGAGATCATTGTGCCTCAAACTAATCGCGATTAACAGTATCTCGCCGGTGTACACGCGATACGCCCACGTTTGTTTGTTTGCAATGAAAACAACTGGCGCGCTTCTCATTACGTAATCGCATTAATCTTTCAGAGAAAAAAACCGCTTAAGAGTAATAAAATTTCTAATGCGATTATCTATTAAATAATCTCCGTCCGCACATGACGGTTCGATAAAATGTTATTTCTGAAAGAAAAGCAAAGAAAAAATTTCTGTTACAAATTAATCAGTATTATGAGAAATCAACTTTAGATATTAATAGAAAATGAATATTTAAATAAAGTATCGCTTAATAGTTAATTATCATTTATGTAATATCTGATTTTTACTTACAATCTTAGGCTTTTATAGTGCCTCTCGATTTCAGATAAAAATAGTTTAACAAAATTATTAATGGAATAATGCGAGCATTTGATACATTATTATTAAAAATTATCTAATTTTTTTCTGGCTGACATAAATTTATTATAAATTTATTATTAATTCTCTGAAAAATATGTCCTGGTTGTACTAACAAGTATGAACAAAATCATCATATTGACCAGAATTTTGATTATCATAATTGAATTTCTGATTATCTCAACTAGAATGTTTGATAGATTTAATAATAAATGTCTTTTATGATTGAATCTGTATTTTTATGATTGAATCTACCATTCATTCTTGAAATTTCAATTAATGCGATTAGACTTTTTTTTAGTGTAATATGTAAATAAATTTAAAAGATTATACAGGATTCTCGAAAAATTAAAATCGCGAATGAACTGATAAGAGTGTAGCGATAATTGATGCGCAATTTAACAATCAATAGAAAGTTTTTATTTATTTAGATTTACTTTATTGTTCGTTACAGTGTAATTTCACTGAAGCCGAATGTTCAAACAATAAAATAAATCTAAATATAATTTTTATTGATTGTTAAATTGCACCAACTGTCGCGCTGTACTTTCACTCTTATACAATTTTAAATAAATAAATTTATTAATAATTAATAGTTATAAATTTTTAATTAACCGTTTATCGTTTCAGCAAAAGAAGGAGGGCGCAATTAATCCTCATCCATATTCCCTTTTCTCAGCGAAAAAAGTAACTTTTACTGGTACAATTTGTTTAAAAAAATTATATATATATATATATATATATATATATATATA
>NW_012130086.1:3927521-3931298 GCF_000143395.1 Atta cephalotes
AAATTTATATATATTAAATATTACTTATACTTTTATAAATTATACACACATCGTATAAATAAATTAATATAATTATAAATTTATTATATACATAATATTGATATATAATTTTTTTATCAAAAGTATACTTTATCATTATATTAGGTATATGATTTGGATATAGGATGTATTTAGCAAAAGCACACATTGACAAAATTAAATACATTTAAACAGCAAAGCTTATAAGAAAAAATTATGACGCGTGACGTAATTTCAAACGTGTACGTAACAATACACGTTAACTGATTGTATATAACAAATATTTGTATTATCGTGCTAAAATAAATCTTTGAACAAATTTCAAGCAAAGTCTTCGTGAGAAACAGTATTTGTCTGTGATGAAATACGTACGTCCCATTGTTTATCCAACGTTGAAAGGATTAAAGTCTTGCGGTATTCAATGCATAACGCGTGTAACAGATTATTAACGAATAAATTAAATGATAATCATAATTTAACAGCAATTAACTTCGACTACTCGTGTAAATTTGCTTTTTGGACGAACATAATTTCGTAGAACCGTTCTTACTTCGAAGTCGAATCGATTGTTTTATGAACGACAAGAAACTTGTTTTTGATGACTCTGTGGTGAATTCTTTTAAAAAAAACATTACAGTTTTTCTATTTACAATTAGTTTGCAAAGCGTGACTGACTATAAATGTTTAAAAAATTATAGTCACGGTATATATAAATTCGCTTTTCGTAAAAAAAAGATTTATTAAATATAATGTATAATGAATGAAATTTTTGAGAGAAAAACTGTGCATAAAATGAAAATATGTGTGATAAATAATTTTTTTTTTTTAAATATAATCTCGATATCGCGAATAAATATTAAACTTTAAACTGAATTTTAAAAAACGTGCAATGTACACATATATTTGTTTAATTTCTCTTTTTAAGTTATGACAAATATAGAGAATTTTATTTAAGTTTCCTTTATTTAATATATTGGATCCTTTTACAAATTTCATCTTTTGTCACGATTTCATCAACGCAAAAATTTTTACTACGCAGTCTGCAGAGAATGTCATTTCAATTCATTTTGATGGTTTTTATTCGTTATTTTATCATTTTAGTTGAATTATCGGATAAAAAAGTGTATGTAAAAAGCGACCTAAATAGGAAATAGCCTCTAAAATCTCGATATCTTATGCGTTGAAATAAAAAAGTCTGCCAATTAAAATTCAAAATGACTTATCTCTACGGAAAAGACAATTTTGCTAAAGTATTTAAAAATAGAAATATCTAAAAAGTTAGATATAGATTGAAAATTTTGTTGGATTAATAAAATAATTATCTAGAATCGCTATCTCAGGTTGCTAGAATATTAGAATTTTTTACAGCATTGCTCATCATGCTTGAGTTTCCGACATAAATTATTTTGATGAGCCAAATTATTTTCAGATTTGTATTTAGCTAAATTTTTAGATTTCAGTAAAATCATTCTTTCCGTGTACCTACGTATAACGAGATGTTCCAGAAGTCCTCAATTTTCAGAAATATTAAAAGAAATTAAGAGACAGACATTTAGAGACATAGTTCTGGTTAGGTAGCAAATTGTCGATTCTAATTGAATCGTTAATTAAACTGATGATTGACCAACATTAAAAGGATTAAAGTCTAAAGATAAAAAATGTTATTTTAATATCGTTAAAATAACAACAAATAATGACATCTTGCTATCTGGCTGGATTATTAAAAACTATTTGAAAACAAGAAGATTATTTTTTATAAATTCTCTTGTATAAATTTCTAAAAGTAACATATAAATTCCTGTTTTTAATTGTTATGTAATTAAATTGAAATTTTAATTGAAAAATATTCTCTTATAAAATATATTCCGTAAAATATATAGCTTTTATGATATCAAAATAGATTTATTTATATTTAATGTATTTTAAAACGCACGCATTTTATTTGATAATACTTTCTAATTATATTCGAATTATATTTATAATATTCTAATTTTTCTAAGTTTTATTTTTCGGCAAAAACTATAGTATTTTTATTCTCTTTGTTTTTGAAGGATAGATTAAGAGAGTTATTACTTTTTTCGCCTAATTCCAAGTTCAACGTAAGAAATAAATGTTAAGATGAATACAATGACTCAACAACGAGCTCGATAGAATTCTTACGATCGACACGACCTTGCCCATGAAACGCAGTACAGTAATTCGCTTTCTGGTACCTCTACAGATAGGAAACGCTTGTTCGTTTTGCAGTCTCAGATCAAATGCAATTGGAGCCTTGTGATATTTTATGATGAATATTTATATAATAATGGTTGTTAATGCAATTTCACTTACGACAGGCTATTAATGTCGCAAAATGCGCGTTACTTTAATCTTTAGTGTCATATATCTCCTAAGATATGACGAAGTACGCGATAAAACGTACACGACGCCATTCTAGTGAAAACCGACCCGTGTCTAATCGAAGCTATGCGAAACAAATGTATGATTCATAAGTAAAAAATAGTTAATAAGAATTAATACGCAGTTGACGCGATGCAAACAACGAATTTTTTCAATTAATTGATTCATCAGTAAACTGGCAGGATGGCTTTATTAACAATAAACGTATGCTTCACTTCGAAATTAGGAATTTTTTTTCCGGATGCAAAGTTAATAAACAAAATCGATCCAAAATTTATAAATCAGAGTGATATGTAGATTTCTCAATTTACTTCGGTTTTATTTGCTGAGAAAAGTTTCAATTTCAAACTGAAACGTATATATATTATTAATAAAACTATCCGGTCTTCGGACAGGTCGTATAATTTATAATGAAACAATTTATTTTGTATCCTATCAATTATATTGTTATTGCCTTTTGATTTATTGATTGTATATCTCGAAGTCTTTTAACTGTCCTTTTAAATATGTAAAAATTTTAGTTATAAATTGCTTAATATTTAGCTTAGAGATTTTAATCGAAACTTGATATAAAAATAATTCAGTTTCTCTAATTTGAAATAGCACAAATCTATTATTAAAAATTAATATTGAAAGTTGTAAGAGATACAGTCTATGAGATACTTTCTAGGATATCTTGCGTGACTGGAATCCTTCAATTTCTAATTATATTTCTACATTTCTTTTCAATTACATAAAACCTAGTTATTGAATTTATCTTGTAAAATTCAAGCTTAATTCCTTTTAGTTGATCGTCTTTCGCGACACCCCGTGTATGTCGACGCGCCATGCGTCGACGACGATTATCAACTCTGACACGTTGATGAACGCCATTCAATCGGTCAGTCCAGGCTAATCTGATGTCGTCGTTGTCGCACTGACATTTCGCAGAATTTTATAATTTAACCCAATTCGTTGCCCCGAAGAGACGGAAGAATCGAGAGGAAATCATCGGTCTTTGCCTCGCTTCTTGCTGTCATACGTTTATTCTTCGTTTTCATCATTATCGTCATCTTTGTCGTTTAGAGCGCATTAGAAACGCATGCAAGCGAATACATTCCCTGGCGTCATTGGCAATTACATCGTTAAACGACATGCCGGAATATCGGTCGCGATCGGTTTTAAATGAGGCCGGATTATACTGCTATGTCACGCAAAAGGAGTAGCGACACAATTTCCACTTTGTTGCTGCAATAAATCTCACACAATAAATTTTACAAAGTCGAAAATTACATTGCTGATTAGGAGTTAATAGGTTTAACGAAGATACCGATAGTTCTTAATTAGCATTTTAATTATAAAAAACTTTTTAACTTTACG
>NW_012130086.1:3931318-3941620 GCF_000143395.1 Atta cephalotes
CTTTTTTACACTGTCTTTTAGTAATTTTATTAATTGCACCTTTTTAAGAATATGTAATTAATAACCCAAAGTAAATAGGTTACAAATAATTTTATCTGAATGTGAGTCCAGAATATTCTCTCATTAATAATTGTATCGTTACGTGTCGGCCTCTCATTATATTAGTATTTATGTATCATTGTACATAATTTCTTCTCATTTTGTATACAAGTACATTGGCAGTTGTTACAATAGCAAAATTTTGACGAGTGCAATAACGTGAATGAATTATGGAGACACGTAAATCAATTCACGACGCCAACTGAAAAATACATTGCTGAAATGTGAGACAGCTAAAGTCGGCCAAAAGGAATTATTTACCAGTTATTACGCTAGCAGTAAAACTGATCGTTGACGCAACATCTTCAACAGCCGCAAAGCTTATCACGCGCTTTTCTCATATTGTACGCAAATCTGTTTGAACTAAGAACAAGGAAATTATAGTCACATGTCACATGTCATAGAATTTTCAAAAAGAATAGAAGGAATATATTTATAACATATAATAATTTATAACATATAAGGCATATATTTATAACATATAAATATATGCGTACGAATCAGAATAATTTGTTGTTATAAAGTAAAGTATAGCTAATTTCTGTTGTTATAAAGTAAAGTCTGACTAATTTCACATTGTTACTACTTAATTTTTTAAGTTTAAGTACATGACATGATTAAATAGGCAATGGAATTCTAATCATTACTGTTACTGAAAAATTCTAATTATATTTTTTCCCAAAGACTATTTAAACCAGTTTACGAACAGTAACGTGTAATTTATAATTGTTCTCTCAATGTAATGGATCCACTGCTGATATGTGAAATATCCTAATTATTAATTTTAATCAATCTTTGACAGCTTTAAGGCTAAAACTAATCATAAATATTAATTAACGAGACAATGTACAAGAATCCATTTCGCTTTTGCTATGAATTGTTGTGATAATATTAATGAAGATGCAATTAATTGAAATAGAAAATTCGTATTTTTCAACTTTATATTTTTTATTCTTTTAATTTTTTAATTTTTATTTCTCATAAAGGATGAATTTTTTAATCAATAATTCATTATTCATAAAAAATAAATTGGATAAAATTAAAATAATTTATTCAAATTTACTTACAGAATTTGCACTTTACGATCTATTCTGTGAGTTGATTTGGCATGTGTTTGCATAGCAATCATTTCTCTCATTCAGATTTGTTGTTTTTCACGCGATCCGACCTTGTTCCATTAAATTGATTTTAAAAACGTTGTTTCTTGCCAATGAATCTGTATTTGATAATTGGTACAAATTATGTTTCCTTTTCCAATTACTCTTTAAGACACATCATCAGATCGTAGATCGTTCGATGAAAATTCAAGGAATTTCAAACAGCTTCGCAATGCACAATAATAATGATAATCTAATTAAGTCTAATGGATGCTTAATCGATTACATGTTTAACGGATAGCATAGCTACATAATTGAAATTTCAACTCATCTTCTTATGTTCCTCTTATGCTTCTCTGCTCCACGAATAATCAATCCTACATAATTTGAGTTCTTTGCATAAGAATTTGCTCATTAACTATATAATTAATAAATTGTGTTAATTGCAAGTTAAAAATTATATGAAATTAAGCTAATGTTATCTGTTCGATAATCCGTTTTCTCTAATGAAAATTTTGCTAATAATTTAATAATAAAGTTTTATAATATACAAGATTATATGTACTTTTACCTATCTGTATACATTATTATTTAAAAAAATTGTGTAATAACATGACAATAAGAGTAACGGCATGGTAAGTCGAGCGCAAATTGTTCCATATATATTTATAACAAATTTATCACTTTACAATAATTTCCGAATGTTTCGGTCTCTTTTTGGACTATCTTCAGCGATTTGATATTGTAAATTGAAGCAAAAATCAACTTTAAAAACAATCATATACCATCATTTGAACTTGATTTTTACTTTAATTTATAATATCAAATCGCTAAAGATCTAAAAAAAAGATCGAAATGTCTTTAAATTATTGTAAAGTGATAAATAAATCTGTTATAAATATATATTTGAAACAATTTGCGCTTGACTTACCATGCCGTTACTCTCATTGTCCATATTATTATAATTTTTTATTATTAAGAGTTCATTTTTATTTATTTGAATTATTATTTTATAATAAATTGCATATGTTTATATAATTATATAATTATATTTATATTTATTTTTCATTTTGTTCGGCAATAAATTACTTTTATTATCGTTAAATTTATAAAAGGCTTATCGATCCTTGTTAACCTTCTCACATGAGTACATTCTTTGAATTAACTTAATGTGTTGTATAATATAAAGATCTTCTTTTAGCAAGGGCATTGTACTCTTTCCCAATAATAATGTATATGTAAGTATGTATATGTTCAGCTGCTCACATATCATAGAGAGAATAATGGCATTCTATTCGATTCGTCTTTTAAGTGCGACTAATATATGAAGATCGATAAATATCATCATTTGATATTTTAGAAGACTTCATATAGATGAAGACATTTAATACTTTAAAGAAAATATTGATAAAGCTTTTGACATTTGTTTATTTAATTTTTCTTAGAAATTTCTCTCTCTCTCTCTCTCTCTCTCTCTCTATTTTCCTTTCTTATAAATTTATAAATTATATTTTATAATAGAGTTTGCTTATTTTTATAGTTAATTTTGTTACAAGACGTTTTTCTCGGTATATATTATATTACAATTTTATATTATTTGCATCATGATTTTGTCTGTAGAGAAAAATAACTAATAAATAAACTTTATGAGAGAAATTGTTAACAGAATTCATACTTAATATTTAATAATTGCCAGGACAGTATTTGAATTACATCAGATACAATAAAAAAGTTTTCTGGCAAAATTCTGGTAAAATTTTAAGAAATGAGAGATTAACTTTAGAATCCTATCGTGAGTATTACGTCAAATCTGCGTATGATTTCCTGCAGAATCGTCCACGTGGTCAATTACGATAAGCGGTCTTAATAGCATGATGTTACATCGACAATTATTATCGATTTTACGGTCAATGATTAAGCACGTTTCGCGATATCACGCAATTGTTTTCACGGATTCAATTACCTGCATTCGGTCGTTTATGTAAAATTCTAAACAATAGAAATATTGTTTTGTTGACATGCCTATCTTTGCCAATTTGTCAGACATTTATGTTTTTTGGCTTTACTATCAAAACGTGCAGCTGTCATACGGGATAATCAAAGAGAGAAGCGACAAACGCTACGTGACTAGTGTAACGTTGCTCAGAAATACACGTATAGGATCAAAGTATAAAAGTTTTACGATCTTCGATAGTGACTCGTTCTCATCAATTCCAACGATTTATTTCTTATTAGCGGGAAAATAAGATTGTTCTACTAAATTCCTATTATTTTAACGAATACCAACTGCGCATTTTTTACAGTTGTCGAAAAAGTGGAATATCTGAGAGACCGACAGCTTATTTTCGACATTGAATTTTTTTCTGAATCGATTAATAAAAACACATTTCTTTCGGGCAAGTATATTATATCGATTGAATTTATTTTTGCGTTTATTTACGAATACATGTACAAAATCCTTCGAATGAAATTTACACATTGAACAAAATATTAAATTTTTAATGAATATTTGTTTGAATAGTTCTAAATAAATGTTTACCAAACATGTATATTTATTTAATACAAGAACCATGAATTTGATTCATCATTTTTTGAGTAAATATTTATTTGTTTCTTTAGTTCTGTTTAAAGAAATATATAAGATTTAATAATTTTTTTTCAATGTATTCTCTAAAATGCGTTATCTCATTTGCTCGTTATTTGTTTCTCAATGAATAGTTCGATTTTCGCGAGCAACGTCGAAGCGGAGCGCCGCGAAAAGGAATGTAGGTGCGCATCCGATGAGATCGATAACGTTGGAGCGGGGTCACCTTGAGAAGGGGAACGTGTATCCGCCCTCGCTTCGCGCTTCAAAATTCCCGCCAGAGTCGATGAGTTTCGCGCGCATTTTTCGTTCGTTATTTATTGCCACAAAAGAGGAATCTGGGCGATGGGTGTTTTCCTGGCGCTCCGCCATGCGAACTATTACGGTCGCGACGCGATGACTCCGTGATAATAATATGATAATCGTCGTCACGTGATGTGGGATTATGCGAGGGTTGGCTGGCGGCGGATGGTCACATGGTCGCCGGCGCCATGGGCCAATCGCGCGCGGCAGTTCGCTACCCCAGTAAATGAGAGGGATGCGGTACGGGCCGGTCAGTTTTCTCGTCGCACCCTCGAGTAATTATTCGTGTTCGACGATCTGCTCGTTTACGATACCCGGTATGTGGAATCTTCGGGGCGTTAATGTTAATTGTGAATTTGATGAAATATTCGCAACAAAGCGATTTATATACTCTCTAAATTTTTAGAGACTTTCTATACAATATTCGTAATAAATCAGAAGTCAGAAATCAATCACAGTCGAATATGAAAAGAATAATCGACTACATACGATTGATCGATTTCTAACTTCTCTGATTTCTTACTTCTGATTTTATTACTAATGACTTATTGTAGAAAGTCTTTTAGAACGAATCTCATTCTGAAGAGTGAAATCTCACTCTTAAAGATTGAAAATTGAACTCTTTTTCAAGACTAATTCAGTTTTCACTCTTTAGAGTGAAATTTCACTCCAAAGAATTTAGAGAGTTTTAATACAGAGACGCATAAATTGTGTGAATTTTTTACGATCCGC
This sequence comes from Atta cephalotes, assembly GCF_000143395.1. Classification (NCBI taxonomy): domain Eukaryota; kingdom Metazoa; phylum Arthropoda; class Insecta; order Hymenoptera; family Formicidae; genus Atta; species Atta cephalotes. The sequence goes on from NW_012130086.1 coordinate 3,936,134, forward strand.
TTGAGCATTGCTAAAAATATAAAATAACATTTTCTATCCTGTAAATAAAACAAACATTAAGGTCTGAAAGACTATATCTATTTTTAAAAATGGTTCTCTGAAAAAGATTTTTAAAAAAGATTACATATCACTGCCAAAAAATTGAGTGTGACGGATACTGTAATTACATTTGCTCTAAACGTTGTTTTATTTTCATAAAATATTTACGCACGCCGGTTGGTCTCTTTCTTTCGAAGACTAGAGACGGAAGTGAAGCTCTCGCGTAATAGTTCTCGCGTTTATGTAAGAAGCAGCAAAATCCAGAATTATTTCGAGCTCAGCGCGTCCGCAACAAGACTCCAAACGCGAATTATGCGGACGAGGGCAGACCACGTGGTTCGATCCTCCTCTCTCGCCGGGTGGCTCTAAACTTAGGAACCGGCACAAATCAAATATAACGAAGTCCATTTGGTTTCGCAGCGCTTTTTGTATTCTTTCTAGTTTCTCTGTACTTTCCTTTCACAAACGTGCGAAACGCACAATGAATTGGAATATGTAAAAAATATAAATTCGCCTGAGCTTCAATTTTCGTAATAATTTCGATTTTAATCCGTGATTCATTTATACAACTTTCGTGCATTCGGCGTTATCGACCATGTTAAACGATACTCATTCGCCGCAATATTTCTCAAATGATATTCTTTCCCGGAATCCTAACTCCATTGATGAATAGAAGTAGAACAGACTTCTGCGAGCAATTAGCGTGATAATGCGGATTTATCGAATTGCTAATTTTTTAAATTGATTTAAGTTTTAAGTTTTGATGTATAGTTGCTTTGACTAGAATGGAATTATAAGCCTCGTGATCAAATTAAATTGCGAAATCATTGTAATTTCTCTGTAAAAAGATGAAATTCGAATAACATTAATCAAATAATTTAAGATCAATAAAGTAAATATATTTCGTCAATTATTTATATTGTAAAAAAAATTACAGAAAATAGAGAGAAACTGGCCAAGTAGAAGAGGATCTATAAATATTGACCTGATTTCATAAAAGCGTATGATGTCTATAATGTATTTTAACCTTTCTTAACATTCGGTGAATAATAAAAATAAAATGATATATCACATACACTTTACAAAACATATTTATTGTTTATACACTGTTTGCAATTCTTCCGATACTCTCTTTATAAAAATCTTTATAATACTTTCTCTAAGAATAAGATTAAGCAAATTGACATATCCTTAATCGATTATTGCCTCGAAGTAATCAAGTTCGTGACTCCGAGTATCCTTTGAATAAGTTTTGTTACTTTATAAAACAGGTGTGTGATTGATCCGTAGTTATTTAATGCAGGGAAGTTTATTATTATGAAACTTCGACAGAATATCAATACATTATTTATAAAAAGTTCACCACTGTTGTGTACTTCTTTGACTTTCTTAACGTAACTCGCGCTAAAGAAGTTTAATAGAATATAATAAACAGTAAAAAGACGTCTTCAGAATGAAAAATTAGAAAACGTTTTTCAAATATTAACGCTGCTAACGAGTAACCTTTTCATTGAGGAAAAAACAAGATCATATTATTTATTGGCTAATTCTGGAAAAACAAAGTTATTCTCACTTGAATAAAGATAGTTTTAGACATGCTTGATATGGAAACTTTTTTATAACTTTGATAAAGAAGATCATACTATAGATTACGGTAAAATCAATCAGCGTGCACAATGAATCTAATTTACAAAATGTAATTGTTGAATCTGTTGCATTGTAATCTTTAATTAGTTTAACTTTCATATTTGGTTAGGCATTTTTTAATTAATAATTCAGTGTATATTTCATCGTACATTTCTTTGATGTTTAAATAAGATAGATGATCACAGCACCTCACTATTTTAAAAACTTTAGTCTGAAAAAGAAAATAAAAAGTATTGCCTAGAAGTTTTAAAGTTATTTTCACATTTTTTTATTTCATGAGGGTATAAATAATGTAAATTTAATTTTATGGATATTTTTTAAAAAGGTAACTATAAAGATAAAATTTAAAGTATTCTAAGCATTCATCTACTTCAAAATTAACAAGTTAAATAATGTAACGATAAATTGTGAATATGAATTGTTTTATACACATTCACAAGTTTTTCATCCCTTTGGCTATATTCAATGTATTCAGTCTCCCAATTATGACGTGAATAACACACAAAGTACTAAAATAACAAGAAATTTTTTCCTTTGTAGCTACCGTGGGACATGATCCGCAGACGAGCAACGGCGGTCAGCCGCAACTGCAGCAACAACAACTACAATTGGGGAGTTGGCTGGGAGGAAGTGCCGGTGACACTGGCGGTGGATTGGTCTGCCGATCTGGCAAATCGGTCAACGGCAGCAGCAACGGCAAACCGTCGTTACACCATCCTCAACAACAGCGTCAACAGCAACAACAACAGCAGCAACAACAACAAGGCCAATCTGGAGGTGTGGGGGATGACGAAGACGGGGGTGGAGGGAGCGGAGGGCTGGAGGGGACGGACGCAGAGGCGAACGACGCTGTTCACCTCAAGAGACGGGTGGGACTCGTCAGTGGGGTGGCTCTAATCGTCGGCACGATGATCGGCTCCGGGATCTTCGTGTCGCCGTCGGGTCTGCTGTTGCGTACCGGCAGCGTCGGCATTAGTTTTGTCGTGTGGACCGCGTGCGGTCTGCTAAGCCTCTGCGGCGCTCTCGCCTATGCCGAGCTGGGCACCATGAACACGAGCAGCGGCGCCGAGTACGCATACTTCATGGATGCGTTCGGCGCCCCGCCTGCCTTCCTCTTCTCCTGGGTATCCACCCTGGTGCTCAAGCCGTCGCAGATGGCGATTATCTGTCTGTCGTTCGCCCAGTACACCGTCGAGGCGTTCACTGTCGACTGCGAGCCACCTGATCAAGTGGTCAAGATCGTCGCCCTGCTGGCGATCGTTCTGATACTTCTGATCAACTGCTATAGCGTCAACCTGGCTACTGGTGTGCAGAACGCTTTCACCGCCGCCAAACTAATGGCCATACTCGTGGTGATAATCGGCGGCTCGTACAAATTGATACAGGGTAATACACAGCATCTGCAAACGGCATTTGACACCATCGATGGTAGTAGTATCAACATCGGTCGCCTCGCCACCGCTTTCTATACCGGCCTCTGGGCATACGACGGCTGGAACAATCTTAATTATGTAACCGAGGAGATCAAAAATCCTTCCAAGAATTTGCCTAGATCCATCATGATCGGCATACCGCTCGTTACGCTCTGCTACGCGCTCATCAATGTATCCTATCTAGCGGTCATGTCACCGTCAGAAATGATTGAGAGCGAGGCCGTAGCGGTGGTAAATATGATCAACACAAATTTATTTAGAGAATTACTCTCTCAGAGAAAAATCCCTTTTGAAAATGACGCGTAAAATGTAGAATCGATCTCATCAAACACCAATTAACAATGACATAATGTTATGTTAGTTATAATTTCTCAACAATATAATTATAATATATAACATATATTACAATTATATTGTTGAGTGGAAAATTATAACTAAATTATTGTTAATTGATGTTTGCTAAAGACATGAATTTTCTCGATATCGCTTTGCAAGTAGAGTTGAGTTATCGGAATTCAGAGAGAGACTTTGCTCCGATCAATTTGTTTCAATATTCTGATGATAGATTAAGGTATTTTTTTTCGCAGACATTCGGCAATCGGATTCTGGGCGTGATGGCATGGCTAATGCCGCTCTCCGTAGCGATCAGCACCTTCGGATCCGCTAATGGCACCCTGTTTGCTGCGGGTAGACTCTGCTTCGCCGCATCGCGAGAGGGTCATCTGCTCGACTGCTTGAGCTATGTGCACGTGCGACGCTTTACTCCTGCCCCAGGCCTCATCTTCCATTCCCTCGTAGCAGGTATCAAAACAGACCTGGATTAAATGAACTTGCTTTGAGAGATAACTAGCTTTCGCATTCACTAAAGTCAAATTGCTCATTTCTATTTGTTTTTTATTTGTTTGCAAGCATTCGCTTGAGATTTGATTTCATCTAATCGCTCTGAATTTTTTAAATTGTTTTCTAAAACATTTTTTCGATATAAATTTTCAGCTCGTCTTTTAGATATCTTCTAGGAGAAGAATTGTATCTAAATTTTCTTACATCATGAACGTATCCTCCCGACTATTTGAGATTTTATTTTATGTAACATACATATGTTGTTCTACTTTCAAGGCGAGACCATTGCTATATGGACTGTATCGAATTCAAGGTATCTAAATGTGTTGTAAGCCAAAATACTGATTTCGCAGGCGCGATGGTTCTCTCCGGTAACATCGATTCGCTGATTGACTTCTTCTCGTTTACTGCATGGATATTCTATGGCGGCTCGATGGTCGCCTTACTGGTGATGCGGAAGACCAGGCCCAATCATCCGCGTCCGTACAAATGCCCACTAATGATACCTATGCTCGTGCTCGTCATCTCCGCGTATCTCATAGTGGCGCCTATTATCGACAAGCCCCAGATCGAGTACCTGTACGCGGCTGGCTTTATCGGTGCGGGCATGCTCGTCTACCTCCCGTTCGTAAAATTTGGATATGTGCCCAAATTCATGGGTGGGTATAGATGTTGTTACACTGAAAATAAAGACTCGTCAACGAATGATAAAAATTTTATATAGTGTCTTGTTATCAATTTTTATCAATATATTATAATATGAAATATTTAAACTTATTTTCAAAAAATAAATATCTTATTGATTAAAAAGAAAAAACAAGTAAAACTTCAAGATCCTTATTACAAATCTAAAATTCAAGATTTATCATTTAAATCAATCTAATCAAGTTTCAAGAAATCTGAAATATTAAGCTTGCAGAAAGAAATATACATAGAAATAAACTTCTAAAAAGATCAATAAAATTAAGATCACAAATTAGTATCTCAAAAAGTATGAAAGTCAAAATTCAAAATCTTTTAAATCTCCCTTCAATTTAAAATAAAGATTTACCAAATATATAATCTTAAATTAAAATTCTTATTAAAATTTCTTTTCTCCGTTTTCTGCTAAATTTATTTTGACTAAATAATTTTAATTTAAAAAAATCGTTTTTTATTAAAGTTATTTCTACTAATTTCTGTTTGATCTTAAATTTATATTGTATGTTTTGTTTTCTAATTATAGAAGGTGTCAATGCCTTCCTGCAGATGTTACTAGAGGTGGCTCCAACGGCGGTTGCCTTCGACTGATTTCATTTCGAGAGATCAAGATACAGTTCTCCAGAATGCTGAATCATTCCATTATGGCATTGTGTGAACTGTATGAACACCTGAATATATCCTATTTTAAATACATGCAGACGAGAGCATTATATCCTATATATTACAAAGCTCAAGGCTGGCCCAAAAAATTAAATAATAAAAAATACATAAAAAAGACACACACACATATATATATATATATATATATATATATATATATATATAT
>NW_012130086.1:3943974-3975401 GCF_000143395.1 Atta cephalotes
GGGAAAAAGTTCGTGGCGTTTTTTTAATGCCATCTAATAACAATTAATAACGGAAAAACGTCACGAACTTTTTCCCACACCTAATATTTCTCTAATATATACATATTTTTAAAATATATCTATATATTTCTTAGTAGATAATAATTACTTTTTGATAAGGCGCTGTTTCGCTGCGTTCCATGATATTATCAGGAGGTTTATTTTCATATATTTTATAAGTTTCAATAATTTTTCCTGCATCCTCTGCATTCCATGCTAACATTATTGTCAAGTCTGCCAAAATGGAAATCCTTGTTAAATGTTTCAAAGCATGATGAGGCTCGGGAACATCAATCTAATTGAATAAAAAAGTCTAATATAGATACAAAAACCTATAAAATTTCTAATTTATACACATTAAGAAATTATAAATTATGAATGCATATAATAGAAATAAATAATATAATTACTTAATCATAATTAATAATGTTGTATAAAGAATTATATTAATAGTTTATATTTTTATAAAACAAATATATAAATTTTAATTACCTGTACTAAAAGCACTCGTAAGTTATACGCATTGCCCAACAACTTAAGTCTTTCATGAATATAATCAGGATTTAGTTGGTGATAACGAATTGATAAAAAAAGAGCACATGTAGTTTTTCCCATTACATAATCTGGTACAATGTCGGAATATTCCCATAATACATTTGTTATAAACTTTAATAACGGATTACCTTTCTGGAGAGAAAGAAAAGATATTATACATTTTTAAAATTTAACTAAGTTTTAATATAACATAATGTTTTAAATTTTACTGACAAACTTATTTACTTTCTATAAAAATATATTATTAACTTTGGTTAGTACAGTTTTCAAAATATATTTACTCTTAAAAATTTATATTATAATATTTGATAAAAATATAAGAAAACAGTATTACTTGCTTTGGACTGACAAGGACAGTGCTGGTTCTACTTGAAGATATTGCCGTGGAAGTTTCAGGCTTAGAAGCTGGCAAATCTGTGAAAAACTCAGATTTCTTCAAATTGCTAAAAGCAGCTGGAAAAAAATCCAAGTTATAAGATATATAGATAAAATTTTCAATTGTATTATAAGTAATATTCTAAATAATTAAAACTATTAAAAATAGATCTTGTAAATTAGTCTACTGATACATTTTGCTCATAGATGCCAGTAGAGACATACAACAGAATGTATGGAATAAATATGAAATACATTCACAGATCACAGAATGTGTGATCGTAAATTAACTATAGAAATCAAGCAGAATTTATCATTCAATAACCAATTAATATTTCATTATGAAATTATATATAGATTTTATAGTTTCTCTACTAGTAATTTGTTCAGATTATCAACAGACTTTACTGACAGAACATAAGCTTGTAGATGCAAATTACAATCATGTAGATACAATCTACATGAAAATTTGATTCAAATCTGTTGAAACAGCATATTACTGATATTTTACCTAATAACATTACCTAATAACATTATAATGTAACTTACTTTGGAAAGACATATTTTTAGCTTGTTTTGTCGGACATTCATCATCCGAATCTTCTGCATTTTCTATTGCATTATCCATACTGATTCTACAATAAGTCGGTAGTCCTAAGTCTTATCGTGAATCGATGAAGTCGGCCAATAGCCAACTTGTACGATTAATGTGGTTTCTATCAATGTGGATTAATAATCTCGGTTCAATTTATTCTTGATCTTCTTTTTATTCTTAAAACTAGAAATCAAATTGACCGCAGTCATAGATGCGAAAAAAAACTATCACCTATTAAATTAAGGCTGATTATTAAAACTTATAATTTCCGACTATTCATTGTAAAATCAGCTTAATTTCTTTCTTTCATTACATAAATATTTAGAAGCCGCTCCTTAAACGATATATGTAACCTCAGTTTTGATGCGAGCTGACATCTTTATGATTTTACAAACAGCAGGGGCTCCGCACAATAAAAGGAACAGAGAATAAGAGTTTCAACCTATCAGAAACTATGTATTCCACAATATATGATTTCTGATAGGTTGAAATTCTTAGGGATCCGCAATAATAAAAGGAACACAGGGAACAGAACAAAGAATAAGAATTTCAAGCTATCAGGAATCATGTATTGTGGAATACAATTTCTGATAGGTTGAAATTCTTATTCTCTGTTTCTTTTATTGTGCGGAGCATCCAATTAGCTCCAATAAGAAAATTGCATATTAAAAGTGGTAATGTGGCACTTATGACTCAAGAGTGACACCATGTGGCACTTTTCTAAAATGGAGTATGTCGTCAATCTGCTGATAATTCAACGGCGATCCGGTGACGCTTAACCAAAAAGAAAAAATTAAATCGTTGGAAGGTGAGAGCAATAGGGCAATTAAATTTTGTCAATATTATTGTATAATGGCTCAATATCCGCCCATTAATGTACGTCTGGCAGTAAACAGGGTAGATTTCAATCTAATAACGAATGATGGCATCCAGCCACGGCTTTACACCCCTGGCGAGCAGATATCCAGTCAACCGGATTTTCTGAGGTAGATAGTTGCTTTGATTTTACGCAACACAAGATTGTGAAACTAATGGATTGGAATTGATTATTTAATTAGAGGCCATGGAACTTATGTTGATGATGAGAAAACATTGCGTGCATCTGTTGCTGGAATCTTGGAAAAGGTGAACAAACTTATATCGATTAGGCCCTTGAAGGCACGTTATAATGGAGAGATCGGAGATCTTGTCGTAGGAAGGATAACGGAAGTTCAACAGAAGCGTTGGAAAGTTGATATAAATGCTAAACTTGATGCTGTCCTGTTATTGTCCAGTGTTAATTTGCCTGGTGGTGAATTGGTAAGCTATATATATAAATGAAGCACTTCTATTTTTTAAATATTTGTATAAAATTGTTTGAAATTTAAGCTTTTTATCGAGATTTAAATTTTTTTATGATGTTTAAATTAGTCTTAGGCTGGTATTCATAGTTGATTTTTATTTTAAGACTATCTTAAGTATGTCTTAAGACATTAATGCTTTCTGATTGATTCGTGACATCTCAAAAAACAGAACTTAAGATCTCGAATATAAGAACTGATTGTGAATATTGAATATATGAACTGAATATGAATATTGACCTTAAAGTCTATTTAGAATTTAGAAAAAAAACGTATGTAATTATTATTCTCTTTAATTTATAATAACTTCTTATTTTTACATTTTTTTGGCTTATATAATAAATTGATTTTTTTACTTTGAAAAAAATAATTTTACTATTTATTATTATTGTTATTCTTTAATGTAATAGAATATTGTTTAACCAAAATATATTTCAGAATTATTAAATACTCTTGTAATTAAATTTTTTTATAAAACTTTTATTTAGTTAAATACTAGTGTCAAAATAATAAAAAAAAATGCAACAGTTCTCAATATATATGTATTTGAATATCCTTTAAATTTGCAGAGAAGAAGATCCGTCGAAGATGAACAGACGATGCGCAGATATTTGCAGGAAGGAGACCTGATTTGTGCAGAAGTGCAATCAATCTTCGCAGACGGCTCACTCTCCCTACATACACGAGTATTGAAATATGGCAAATTGTCGCAGGGGATAATGTTAAAGGTACCACCGGTGTTAATTCAACGCAAGAAGACACACTATCACACTCTAGAGAGCGGAGCCATTTTGATACTCGGTTATAACGGCTACGTATGGATAAGTGCAAACATTCAAAATATCGATAAATCCGAGGGTGGTTTCACAGAGGATCTGTCGAAAATTCCTGTGGAAAATCGCAATGTTTGTACACGTTTACGTAATTGCATCTTGATCCTGGCGCAATGCAACATGCTATTATCCGATACCTCCGTGACATATGCTTACGAAGAATCCTCTAAGTACGACGTACACGAATTATTACATCCTGAAGCGATGGTCGACGTGTCGCTGTTAACGCATCAGAGACTTGCGCGATCTATGTAATATATAGCCCAAATGAAATAATACTGTAATGCGAAATGGTATAATTATGAGATAGAAATCTAAAACTATATAGTGAAGGAATAAAATTAATCCTTTCATTTGCAATCTTGAAATGTAAAAGACATGATAAATAAAACAATTTTTTAATGTAATATTGTAATACACCGAGCCATTTGATAATAAATCGATTTGACGGCAAAAGTCGATACTTGTGGAACATTTGTTTCTCTTTGAGAGAATCGAGTGGCTAGATTATAACATATTGCAGATAACGATAGGTATTATATATAAAATACTGCAGTATTTTCATCGATAGATCTATATTTGTCTGAACGGTCCAGGTGTAAAGTGATCGGACAGACGCTAATCTCAGTATTGATTAAACAAGTGGAACTTGGAAACATAGTTACAGATAGTCAGCAAGTAGCGTCGAGAGACATGGACGCGTGTTTTAACGCCTTCGATAAAGACGGCGACGGATTCCTGTCGATTTCCGAATTTGATCTCGTATGTCGCGCATTGTTTCGAAATGATCGCGGCAAGATTTATGGCCTCGAAGAAGATCAACTGCGCGAGGTGTATTCAATCTTCGATCTCAAAGGCGACGGCCTGATCGACCGGGAAGAGTTTGAGGTATATAAGAGATACATTATATTATTAAACTTCAACTTATAATATTCATTTTAAGAGAGAGCTTAAGATATCAAATATAGAAAAAAATAATTTAAGTTTAAACTTTTTTTAAATAAAAAGTATATTATTAGTTATATTTTTCTAACAATTTTTTTTGCTATCTTATCTGGGAAGATAATAAGATATCTATATATATAATGATATTAACGCAATCAATTTTATTTATTTAAGTATTTTGTTTTCTTTTTTAAATTTATTTTAAATTATTTACTAAAAGTGTTAATAAATATCTGAATTGATGTATTCAAAACTTTACAATGACTTTCTTAATACTTATATATATACTTGTATAAAATTGTTTCTATTGGTCCAACTTGTAGGTGTGCTGGAACCGATGGATCAAAGTATGCACACGTCCCAAAAGCGCTTTCCTAATTGTGGATGTGCAAAATGATTTTATAACAGGTTCCTTAAACATAAAGCAATGCGCCGCGCAACACGATGGTTCGGAAGTAATCGATCCAATTAACCAATTGTTGGAAACTGTACCGTTCGATGCAGTATTTTATTCTTTGGATTGGCATCCCGTGGACCATGTATCTTTCATTGATAATTTGCACTTGAGGTAATTATATCTCAACATATTACAAAATGCAAAATTTACAATCTATTATATCTTTACTTAAGATGTATCTATACAATCTTAAAACATTAAATTTTATATGTTCGACTGCTCTATTTTTATTAAAATATCAAAACTTATTCATTGATATAAAAAGTACGAAGCAGGCAATTATAAAAAAAGAAAAAGTAGCGGGAAAAAAATCTTTGCATATTGATATTTATTAGCAAATGTCGTTATCGCAGAGAAGTAGACATCAGCAGCAATATCTCGAAGGAAGCGGCGCAGGTATATGACACAGTAACGTTTCAAGGACCACCGTTACTGAAACAACGCCTATGGCCTCGTCATTGCGTACAGGATTCTTGGGGTGCCGAGCTCCATAAGGATCTGAAGATCGTCGACAAAGCGATCAAGATCTACAAGGGCACGAATTCAGAAGTCGACTCGTATTCGGTGTTTTGGGACAACAAGAAGCTCACCGAGACCACGCTGTCATCGCAGCTGCAAGAAAAAGGCGCCACCGATATCTATATCTGTGGATTGGCCTATGACGTTTGCGTGGGCGCTACTGCAGTGGATGCGCTCACCAGCGGTTATCGCACTATACTGATCGATGACTGCAGTCGTGGCGTAGACCTCGTTGACATCGAGAAGACCAAGGCCACTGTAATAGGTAGCAATGGCGTGATAGTGAATTCCAGCCAGGTGAAGGCTATGGTGGAAGGAAGAGACCGACGACCGGAACTCGGTTACAAACTCGCATTGGAAATTAAGCAAAAATTGAGCCTCGGTGAAGAATAATTGTAGCAAATAGTATAGTATACCTAGAAACATTTAAATGATAGATTAATATGAAAGACCATAATCTCATTTTGAAGTAGATCTTGTATGCTTAGAAAAGTTAAAAATGAAAAAGAAAAAATGAAGAAAATGAATTAAAAAATGGAGATACCTTTTTCCGTTAAATATTAAGATAGTTAAATTAAGATAGTTAAATGAAAATAGTTAAATATTAAGATAGTTAAATTAGATATTAAAACATAAGTATTGAATTTATTAATATAAGTATTATTTTTGGAAAGAATTCATTAGGAGAGATAAAATTTATAAAATAAATTAGAAAGTCTGATCAAAGATCTGAAATGATGATATAAGTACTTAAACTTAGTTTAGATATAAAATAATATATAAAATAGTGCGTAGATAAAATTCAGTCGGTTTTAGAACTTAATGGTAAATTGAGTTAAGAATGATTTATCTATGTGTATGTATATACACATTAATGAGAATTAAGTTCATTGAGAACAAAATTTTCATAACATGTACTTATAAAGTTATTATGTTACAAAATAACAAGAGAAAGTCTAAAATTAAGTCTTAGAATGCTGCATATATTGATACATGTAAAATTATTATCTTGAGGTGAAGGAATATAGGAAATTAAGCATGAGTTTTATTACATTATACATTTATAGTAGAATTCAATAATGTTGCGTATTATTCGTTCTTGATTTACAATAAATGATTTGTCAATAAAAAAATTAAGTATTAATATACAAATATTGTGTTATAATTTCTAAGAAAATAATCGGCTAATATTTGCTTTATTATGATTTAATCTACAAATTTTATAATAGTTTTATAATATTTTATATTTTCATTAACTTTTACAAATTATTAATTTCATTTTTTAATAGATTCGTAACATATATACATATAGATATGTAGATGATGAATCGTAACATATAGATATAAACATAAACATGTTATAAAATATTAAATAAATTATGAATTTAGTGCGGGATGATGTTTTATATGCGCCCCCGATTTTATTTATCAGAAATTTACATAAAATTTCACAGCTATATAAAATAAAAAAATATTGTGTACAGCGAATTTCGAGCTATTTTAAAAATATGTATTTTGGCGCTACTTTATGAAGCGCTATCTCGCGAAGCGCAAAAGAACGTGTCCGAATTCTTCGAACCGGAAACAGCCGGAAAGAGTAACTGCGGACCGCGCAAGATCGTGTTGAAAGACACCACGCGTGTAGATCACCGCATAGTAGTTAACACGTTAATAGTGACTTGACACACCGTGTTGCATTGTGTTTGTGGGTCGTCGTGGACTATGTCGTTGATCTGAATAAGCTATCATCACGCGCGATAGCGTAACATGTCTTTGTGCTTTCGCACGTTGCCTGGTCGGCTGTCGTCGCTCGTAAGCGGCGGCAGCAGCCGAAAAACACCGTCAAAACTCGACCGTAATCAGCTACAGAAGAATGAGTCATCCGCCTTTCTGAAGCAGGTGCGTCGCGTTCATGACCGATTTCATTTGGCAAGTCTCGTGTCATAGCGTGTAGACTACCTGCCAGCGACTGACTGTTCTAACCTCCAAATGCTTACATAATCGCGTGATTTCGTAGCAACGACAACGTTGAAACTCGATTCACAGAACATGAATTTTTGTTGTAATTTCTGCGACAGCGACGAAATCCGAGTCTCAGATTCTTGTTAAGTCGTGATGATTAAGAGTGGTTTGATGAGACATCGCACGTTGTCGCAAAAATGAAAATGTCTTGTACACATGGGACTTTGTTGATTATAGTTTACAGAACGTTCCGGAAAAATCATGCATTTTTTCTTTGCAATTATAGACTTATTTGAAGCGAATTTTTCTGTAGTAAAAATACAAGAGATGACTGTAGATTTATGATAATAAGCTTCTAATAGATGACTAAACTACAAATTAAACTTAAGTAGTCTAAGTTTAAAAATAGAAACCATTATAACATGAGTGCTAATAAATCTAACACACACACACAAAAACACACGCGCGCACACACACACACACACACATATACACACATATACACAGGATTTTTCACATTTTCTCTTAAGGATGTATTCTTCAGATAATTTTGAAACAAAGATCCTAATACAAAAATATCGAGACTACAATAATTTTTTGAATTATAAGTTAACTTTAAATGCTTATAAGTCAAAAAGCCATTTTACTTTTATAGTCTCTATTATTATTTCCCGAATGGAATGTTTGAAATAATCAAGAAATAATAATAGAGGCTATAAAAATAAAATAGTTTTGAATTTATAAAGTTAGTTTATAGTTAGTTAGCTTATAATTAGTTAGCTTAGAGTTAGCAAATAATTATTGTAGTCTTGATATTTTTGTATTATATTTTCGTCTCAAAATTACCTTAAGAATATATTTTTAGTAGGAAATACGGTAGTTGAGACATTTTGTATATAAAACTGTTATTTATATTTTAGTCTGAATAATTTCCAATTTATAATCTTTTATGTTATAACTTCTTACAACTATATACTGCTGTAAAATCTTACCATATCTATAAATTTTCAGTTCAGTTTGGATACACAGAGAACACTGTCTGTAAGAGCAAACACCACAGAAAAGTTAATACCTTTTGCAGGATGTACATTTCCTCCAAATTTATCGTTGACTTATCTTGACGTTCACAATCAATGGAATAAAAAGCTAGCCAAACGATACTCTGACGATGAGAGCAAGAATACAATGTATTGGGTCCAAAGCCCATGCAGGCTGCATAAGTCACAAAGACTCAGTATTGCCTTCTTGAAAGGCAGGAATCATTTACCTCCTACAGAAATCATGTCAAACAATGCTAAAATGTTTCAGGCACAAAGTGTTATAGGAAATGTTAACGATAATTCATTTCTATGTAATAATAGGGTGATTTCTTTAGAAAGTTTACACAGTAGTCAAGAAACAATTGATAAAAATATCTTATTTATTTCTGCTGCAAGCAATACTCTAAAAATGAACTCGGAACAGTCACTACAAGAAAACGAGGGTAAACCATCGCAGAAACAATTGCAATCCGTAGTCGATTGTCTTAGTCACGATGTATGTTATATAATTTACAGGATATTTCAGAATTATTGCACTTTCATTGACTTGGATTCGAAACTTACAATCACACTCCTTCAGAAATGAAGTACAATAATTCTGAGACAATTTTCTTAGGCATAGTTGTCTAGGATAAGAGATTCTCTTATGCTAGATAATTCTCTGGGCTATTATTTTCTGATTGAAATATTGTTTGTAGTTACCAAAATTGTTTGTGAAACCTTTGGATATTTCGATATATACTGATGATATAGTTTTTATCAATAATATTAGAGGAATAACAACAAGGTAAATTAATTTTATTACATAAATTAATTTCTAAAACAATAAGGAATGTCTTACATTTTAAATATTGCTATTTCTTCATATATATATTTAAAAATTATTGTAGGGGGATTAACAATTATATTAAACAATTAATACTGCTTAGAATGATTGGTCACTTGAAATTTGCATATGTCAAATTAGATATGATAAAGATAACAATGCATCCTGAAAGTGATACCATACAAGTTCGTTGGCGTATACGAGGTATCACAGGCTGGAAGGTGTTTACTACGTTTTGGAAGTATAGATTTTGGAAAATAAAAGATGCCATAAATACCAATCACGATATGTAAGTGTCATCTGTATTTCAAAATTCATATTAACAAAAACATAATTGTAATAAAATTGTCATAAATTCTCGTAAACATTAATTCCAATTAATTGAAATTTTACTGTATTTGAAAAGAACTTTACTTTTCTAATTCTGTATTAGAGATTTTTTATTCTATCTTCAAGAAAAAATAAAATATTTAAATTCCCTTTAACTAATTTTCCTTATAGAAACTATGAAAATAATATGTATGGGAACTATTTCAGATGGTACGATGGTTTCTCTACTTTTTATGTTAATGCTAATGGCAAAGTCTATAAGCATATTGCGGACAAGATGATGCCCGATCAAGATATAGTCATGAAAAAGGAAGACCTTCGTATCGCATCGAAATTAGCGCTATTCACAAATCTTGCAAATATATTTGGCAGCAACGAAAATTCTATGAATTGAATATCGTTGTAATCACTGCTGGCTGATGGAATTATACAATTTTATTCAAATTATCACAACGAACAGAATAAGAATGCTTTTTTCCACAGGTCAGTCGTTTCGCATGTTGCTGGCAATTTCATTGCAAATCCTTATGAAACGATGATTGGTAGTAAATGAGAAATATGTGAATTAAAAAAGATGTACATTACCTAAATAGTATCTTGTATGATTATAAATTACCTATATCTGATTTTTTAATTGCTTAGTAATAGCAAGTCCATATAATTTTGCATTAGTAAAATCTATCTATTTCGTATCTTTTCCGTAAAAAGATGACAATTATATTGCAGTATATTTAAAAAATATTAGAAAATGAGATAATTGTTTACCAGAGTTAATAAGGCTATGTATATTATTATTTGTTTTGCCTTTATAGATTGTTAATACATAAGATATTAATATTTTTTAAATATATATATATATGTGTGTATATATATATATGTATATATATATATATATATGTATATATATATGTATATATATATATGTTGTACTTAATTTTATTTTATAGATATTACATTATCTATCTCACAATTTATAATTTCTTTGAGAATTGTTTTAATTCATTATTCTAACAATTATAAAAGATATTTAAATTGTTACCTAAATTCTATCTAAATATGATTTTATATACTATTATTATATTTTCATATCTTTTTGTCGGATTGATTACATTGATATTACACTGCTTATAAAAAGATAGAAAATATTTTAAGATTACACTTGTATTGTTTTCAAAATATAAAATATATTCAGATAAACTAATAAATATTTTTAAATAAGACAGATTGTAGCCATGCTAGTTGCATACGAGGCCTGAAAAAGGGAAAAATAAATTATAAATGTATCATTTAAATGCCTTGCAAAACAACGTTAAATATCCTGTTACCTAAATAATCATCCATTAACGTGCCAATAGCAAACTGAAACAAAAAATTGAATATGTATGTAAATTGATGTAAAACAAAAAGATTCATTGTTAATTTAATACTTACAATTCCCGTGGCGTCAACTCTTGTGCCCACAATTTTTAATCTAATTTCGTCATCTGCTTGAATAACTACGTCCTGAAAAATATGTTTGATTTATTACTCTCACAATTACAAAATTATAAACATCACAATTATAAAATTTATGTTGCAACATTTTATGACATGACTTACTTCTTCTTTTGATTTGTAACAGGCTGGATTCACATTCGGACAAAACTGCATATCCTCTGGAATTGACTATAGGAATTTAAATTTATATATAATATTTATGTCATATATAACACAAATTTAATTACTATATTTCATAATTATTACAATTACTTACGTGATGAGATATAAAGCATGAAAGTGGGCCTATTTCAGCAAACATTCCAACCTGTAAATGTGACAATCATAAGACATCAAGTTGTTTAACAATTAATAAACGAATGTTAAGCGCATGGCATGGCAGACAGCGTCTATCATGCCAGAGATTCCGAATTCGATCCCAATAAGAATTAAAATATTTACGCTTGTGTCTTCTCTCGGAAAAGGCCGGCAACCTTGAGGCCTCCCGAGAGTATCGTTGCTCACAAAAACACCTCTCGAAAATTCATTGTTTGGAACTGACATTTAAAACTGTAGATCTCATATGCTTGTAGCGATTGAATAATGTATGCGCACCACAAGCATATGAGAGAGGTTAATATAGCCAGAAGCCTAACGTAAAAAAGAAGAAAAAAAGAACGAATGTTTAAACAGATCGTTCTATACTCTTGAAAAAGCATCTATTTGTACCTTATTTACTTGAGTCACAATCGCGTCTAGTACTTCACCCTTGAATGGTCTGAATACAATCGCTTTATACTTGACTGGATATACTACAAAACCTTGTCCTGGTTGTATAATACCAGCTCCTATATTATCAATTGTCGTGACAGCTACAACAAAACCATATCTGAACAAACATATAAAATTAATATGACTTAAGGTTTCGGAACTTTTAATACCAAAAATATACAAAAGATACTCACTTTCCTGTACAAGTTCCTTCTACTTCTGTATAGAGCTTTTGCTTTACAGTGTCGAGTAATTGGGGACCAAAGTATCGGGGATGTAACAAAATCTCATGTTCTAAAGAAATCTATATTTATTTCAAAAATTAAAAAGCAATTAATTTTGTTCTTTTGAATTTAATTAATAGTAGAATTGTACAGAAATATGAAATTAACTTACATGGTAAAACATGATTAAGTATTGATTGAAATATTATAAATATATAATTCAATTTAAATTTTTGAGAAAGTATTAAATAAATTTATCACTTAGACAAGTTTATATCAAGTCAGTAAACAATATTTTATCTGTTTTTCACTAGTTGATGAAGGATACAGTCAGATACAGTAAACAAAAATCTATATAGGTTATATTCCAATCGCATGCAATCGTTAAGCTCCAAATATAATGGTACATTCAACAAATTCAAGTTTAGTGACCGCTCGTTGTTATTGATGTATTCTTCTAGATCTAAAATTCTGATTGGAAAAGAATACACTATTAACAGTTAGCGCTCACTCAACTGTTGAGTCCGCTGAATGCGCTCAATGATGCAGCCAGAACAATCCAAAATAACACGATTTCAATCCATCAGAAATCAGATACATTGGAATATACAATTTCCAATGAGTTGAAATCGAGTTATTTTTATTGTTATCGCTATCTCTTCGTATGTGTCCGGAGATTTAGTAAATATATTAAGGAGTTCTGCACAATAAGGAACAGAGAACAGAGAATAAGATTTCAACCTATCAGAAACTGTGTATTCCACAATACATGATTTCTGATAGGTTGAAATTCTTATTTTCTGTTCCCTGTTCCTTTTATTATGCGAAGCTCCTAAACGTTTTATTCTAGCATGACAAAAAACGAAGTTCGGAAATTTCCTTATATTGTATTTTATTAAGGCGCATTTTTCAAATTCAATTATTTTTCTCACAATAAGGAAGAACAAATTTTCTACTATTTCAAATATTCTAGAAAACATTTAATATTAAAAAAAATATAGTTCAAAATATAGTTCAATATAATAGAATAAAAATTTTTTATATTTTTATGTAATAATTATATTTCATAAATATATAATATATAATTTTATATAAATGCTATATTACAAAAACATTTATAATATCTAATAACCTATTTATAAAATTATGTAAAAATATAAATTAAATTTTATTTTTAGCTTTTATATAAGATGTTGGAAAAATACTAAAGTGATCACCTAAGCAAAAATGAATTCGATTCCCACTCTTATTACGTACCTACTTCATGTATGGCATTAGGCATTTAGATTAGAAAGATATATTGTTGATAAACATAAAGAATTAAAATATGAATTTGATCCCAGATTAATCTAAGGATAGATAAAAAAACAATTATTATTGAAGAACAAAAAATTTCAAGTCTTAAAAATAATTCCAATTTTCCAGGCAAGAATTCGATAAAGTTTGTTCACAAACTCTCGTAATAAAAAAAATTGCCATTTTAATGAAATCAGAAATTATAATTTTTTAAAAATTATAAAATAAGTAGTTGTATACAGATTTATTTATTTATTAACCTCGTGGAATATTTTTAAAGAAAATGCACGAGTTATCAACTTATATGTAATATCAATAACATGCAAAATTAAAATAATACATTCCATAACTGATCTAAACTTTTAATAAACTAAGTTTATATTTTCCATAATATAAACTCTATATGATAACATAAACTTTTCAGAAAAAAAATTGAGATTCTCTAATTATTCTCATAATGACATCTCTTTAATTATTATCTTTCTAGTAAGTACGTATGCCTTTTTCGACAAAATATCCATTTTCCTGCCACTCCTGTAAAGACGTTCGCGTACGATGACAGTGTTTCTTCCTTTCTGCAAATCGACAGTCTATTGTCATCATCAAGGGAAATTGAAAATTAAAGCAGTTAATGTAGTGTTAAATTCAATTTAAAACTTAAAAAACATTTCTAGAATTGGGACAAAGTGAAATATAATGTTATCACATTGCACCTTTTAATTATTAATACATAATGACTAAAACTATTTTGTTCAGTGTTAAAGTGCCCTTAGCAGTTTCCAAAATATTTTCTATTTCATACCGTGTAATTAGTACGTTGATGGTAACTTCACCACGGTAATTTCTTAGTGCAATTTGATTGTTATCTCGATAGCTTTACTGTTAGTTTTAAATAACTGTCCAGCATTTGAAGAATATTGATCAACAAAGTTCCAAGCTTGATCTAGTGTATCAAACTTCTTAAATTTGTTATGGGAATATCCATGAACCTGATCTTTGCAATCCTCCCTAACATAAAGTATTAATTTAGATTCTGATTGCAAAAAGCATAATTTTCAATTATTTTATCAATTTTCTTACCAATTGTCATAAACTCCAATCGAACGACCGCTAGCCACTGCATAGTAAGGCATTCTGACAAAAAAAAAAATTCAGAAATTTCAGACTTTAATTTTTTGCACATTGCTAGTTTATATATAAGATCTTTTCATTTGGTAACACAAGTGTCGTTCTATCTTTATTATTTATTAAATATAAAGAAGATAAAACGATGCTTGTGTCAACTTATATTATCAAATAGAAAGCACCCATATTTTATTACTTTTATTATTACGTCAACAAATCATATTCACAAAAAAAAGAAAATATCAAAAAAAGGAAAATACAATTATAAATCTGTTCGTGTTGCCTGCACTTTTTGTACTCAACATCTTTGCTTTCTTTTTCAACGTTCAAATATATATCTATCTCAAATTCGATTTATGGAGAAATCTGAACTGATAACATAAGATAGATGTAGTCTTATAGGACAAAATTGATTAAAACTATAACATACAAGTATATGTAAAATTCATGTGGTGTTAAATAATATAAGACTAAAGATATTTTATAATTTTTGTTCTGATACTGAAGATGACCTAATCTAAGGTCGACGTTTATCATTATATTATCGTTATATATAATATGAAGGAATAAGTACTATTACACTAATATCTTATTTGGCTTTTATGCTCCTTGAATAATTTATTCTATCTATCACATTTTAAGTTCAAAAATTTTGGGGAATTTCAAACAACGCAAACAGATCATGTAATTATTTTTTGCTTTTTTCTTTATCTTGCAAATATAAATTTCAAGAGTATAATCAGAAAAGAGCAAATCTTGCATTAAAAAATTTTTTTGACTTTCTCTTTATTATATCTATAATTACAGTTTATTAAATGTATCAGAAGGAACATAATCACAAAAAAAGCATATTTTCAGTAATATTTATATAAGTCTTGATTGCAATTCTCAGGATATTCTCATAATTATTAATTAAATTTATTATTAAATTATTATTAAATTTCTTTAATTATTATCTTTCCAGTAAATACGTGTTCCCGTCCTTTTTGGCTGAACTTTGCACCAGTTCATCTTTCTTCCTTTTCTTTCCTCTTGGAGAGGAAAATGAACTGGTACAAAAGTTCAATCAAAAATAACAGGCCATGTATGTGTTCTTCAACAAAATATCCATTTCTGTCCTCAACATCATGATTGCGTTAATTAATAACTTCATAATTAATATTGATCAATAATTCTACATATAATATTTTTACATTTGTATGTTCCAATTGTAAGAGATATGATGAAGTAATAAAAAAATGACGCAATGAAGCAACAAATCCTCGCCTGTTCGATAAACCGAAAATCATTATCCGAGATCTATAATCTTTTTGCAAGCAAAAATGTCATCAAAACTTATTTGATTATTTGCAATGTCAGCAATTAGCGTAGTAATTTTAAAACTTTCAGCCCTATGCTACTTAACAACATTCGTTCAATACAAAAAGTCGTACGAAATGTCGAAAATGATGAATGATTATTGGCCTTTTTTTTATTAGCGAACGATGCATATAGAACGCTATGTATAGAAAATTTGAATCCATGATTCCTCTCGACGATCCTATCATGTGACTATTCGAGAAATTTCATTGGCAGAGAATGGGAAATGGAAAATTTGGGATGGAGCTAATCCTACGTCGCTAATTGGCTGATTTATTACACATTTTCTAATTTGAAGTTTTTCCACTAAATTTAATTAGATAAATTCACTAGGCCGATGGTAACATCTGGTTGGTTGAGATTGCTGTGATTCACTGACTTTGACAAAAAAAACTACAATTGCGACGATTGTCAGATCTGAATTATCTAAAATCTCGAGCTTGCTGCGAATAACTTCGCGCGGTAAATCCAAAAGTCTGTGGATCCGTTCGGTCGATGATTTTCGCGAAAAATGGCATTTTCACAATCGCATCAACAAGAATTAATTGAATTGGCCGAAATAACGGGAATCTCCACGGGACCCGGAGTTTTTCGGTGAGACATTTGTCGAGAGTTATCAAAAGTGGAATTTCGCCCACGGACATAACCTCTCTGCACGGTTTTATCACAATTTTCTCTGTTTACAGAATTGTATTGGAATTATTGGCATTACGAGTATCTCCAGAGGATATTTATACCCTTCTTAAACAAATATCGACGAGATCGTCGAAATCGCTGAACCAACAAACAATAAACGAGAATGCGCAAGCTTCTGTCTCATCTATGAAACAATGATCTTGTATGTTAGTTTACTGATTTGGTAATTGGTAACTTTAACAATTACATCGCAATAAAGAATGTATTTATGTAGATAGAAATATAAAAATAGCAATGTATTTTTCTAGAAATAATTTATAGTATGGAAAATATAATTTATCCATTCGTATTTCTCATATTTTATTTGACAAGAATTAGTCATTTTTGTCATTAAGTATGATTTAGTCATATATATTGTAACCATTTTTGTGATAGCAATTTCTGTTTATATGCGCAAAAGTATAATATACTCTACAATTTTAATCATATTTTGTGTCTGATTGTATTATTTTTATAATAGTAAAACTCATTAAAAAAAGAAAGAATGAATTATAGATCAGATTTATTATATATTATAACAAAAGTTAATTATATTTCAATGTACAATAAATACTTCATAATATTTTCTATAGAAAAGTTTATGTATGCAAAAATAAAACAAATAATCTAAGATATAATTTATAAGAAGTACTTGTACTTTACATCTTTTATTCAACTTAGTTTTTATATCGCAGGCAGCCTTCTCTTGCCAGTTTGTCTGCCATTTCATTACCATGAATTCCTGCATGTCCATTCACATGATTCTAGAAGATTGAATGTCTTTCACAATAGTATTTATATTAATTGTAAATATTATATATATATATATATATATATATTAAATAAAAAATTGCTTACCCAAGCAACAGTCAAGTTCTCTAATTCTTTCTCCATTTCTAATAATTCTGTTTTATTTATAACTGGCTTGTTATCTACAGTTTTCCATCCTCTTTTCTTCCACACTGGCATCCATTGTGTAATGCAAGAGATGAGAAATTTAGAATCAGTGTTGATTTTCAACTTCTTGATTCCTACCTTTTTCGCCTGTCTCATAGCTACTGTAACAGCTTGGATTTCTGCCATGTTGTTAGTAGGTCGTCCATTTACCGGTTCAGATATATTTCTACGAAAATTATATCTATATTACGCGCAGATTCATTGAGTTTTAGTAGACAATGGACAAGACTGAAAAATAAAATATACAAGGGATGATTGTCTTGAAACCAAACACCGATACCGGCTCGTGCATTCTTATATCCGTTTGAACTGCATGCGCCATCCGTAAAAACATTCACATAGCCATCTTCATCCATGATAAAATCCACTTTGTCATCCTATACAATCCAAATTTATGAAATATAATTTTGCAGTATAATATTTTTTATTTATTTTTATTTATTTTATTTATTTTTATTTATTTATCAATATATGAAATTCTCAGACCATACTAATCAACTATAATACATCAGCTAGATCAATTATTCAATTATAAAATAAAAAATTGATAAAATTATAAATTATGCGCTTTGATATTAAAATTAAAAAATTATAAATAATAGAGTTGATCAGTTTTAGTTTTTGAGAAGTTATTGATATATTATTAATTTCAAACCTGGTTAAGACACTGAGCTAATCTAAGGCAATTGTTTGAAATGTCAGTTATTTTTCTCTTTTTGTTTGGGTGTTCATTACTATCGTCACTTGTAGATAAAGTCCTCTTTGAAATTGATGATAATTTTGTCTGAATTATTGCAGACTGCTTACCACCAAGTGTAAACAATTGTTTCGGCAAGGTTTGAGATCTACATAAAATATTAGCTTTAAATGATATATTGTAATACGATTTCAGAGTTTCATTAACTTCGCAATATCTCTTTATTATGTTAAACAGGAATTATTATTAACTCTCTATCAGCAATGCAAGATTTTTTAAGACAGTCGATTTTTTTGATTGTGGAAATTTTAAGAAATTAAATAATGGAGTTCGCTATCATTTTATTATTTTTTTCCCAAAGAATTTGAGATTCTTTTTTATTCATAAAGGTACTTAAATAATTTAACGTTTTAAATCAACATCATTGTATTTTTTTTAAATACTACCCTAAAGTATTGTAACTCAAAAAGATTTTTTTTCATTCTCACTCATATAAAGTTATGCACTTTTAACCAATATTATGTTTTTTATAATTTTATTTCTATTACGATAAAAACGATGTTAAAGATTTAAAAAATATATAAAAATTTTTTTCAGATTTTTATATAGTTTAAATCAATAAAAAAATCTATGTTATGGACCTCAACAACTCAGGATGTAAATCATAATCAAAAATTTCATACTACCAGAAGAGTTAATATTTACCTTGCAGATTTTACAATTTTCGATGAAACAAGGCTCTTAGAATTTGTTCCCTCAGTTGAAGAAGAACGCTCCTTTATGAAGTTTCGAGCCTCACTTTCTGTTGCAAATTTTTTGTATATTGATCCAGGAAATTTAAGAACCTGAGCACTGCATTCATCCCTGTTAAAAATAGAAAAACTTTTATTTAATTTTTTTTTAAACAGATTCTTATATAAGCTCAAAATAAACCACAAATCTATTTAATTTGTTTAGCAAATATACAAACTCTAATTTCTTTTTTCTGATTTATTAGTTAAATTGATTTCCTTACCATGTAGCATAAATTCCAGGTTTTCGACCCCTGGCTACTGCATAGTAAGGCATTTTGCTTAGGAAATAATGCCTTGTTATAAATACAAAATTTAATTTCATCAATTTGCTCAATACATATGATCCTCTTCCTGGATAATCATATTTTTATTTAATGTTTGCACTTTTACTACCAATGTTATTAATATATCACTTGCAGGATTTCCTGATAAAAAAATTAAGCTTTTTACTGGTAATTTCTGTTCATGGAATAAATATATGTTCTATTATTGATGTAACAAGAATCGTTAAATGTACATCTGTAAAGAATAAAAAATAATAATTAATTAAGGTGCATCTTAAAATTACATTTATTTTTATAAATAATTACTTATTTTTCTATATTGAAATTTGCAGTTCTATTACAAAATTTATTATTATATTACAAATTACACTTACATAATTTTTAAATTTTTATAACTGTAACTAAGATTAATTTATATAATTTCACAATTTAATATTGTTTTTATAATATATATTTTTGTTTACATTCTTTAATTTATCTTATTATATACAAATTCACAATCCACAAAGTACATTAGAGGTTAGAGTGATCACAATAGAAAGAATAAGGAATTAAGAATAAAGAATAATGATTCCAATCTATCAGAAACCGTGTATTCCGGTGTATCCGATTTCTGATAGGTTGAAATCTTTATTTCTAGCTAATTTCTTCTATTGTGACTGCACCCATATCATTGGAGTAATGTAAACCATATGTTAACGGCGTTAACGCTAAATATGCAATAATATCATAAAGCGCGTTCTGAATATAAGCCTTTTTCCAGAAACAACACTTAACTTCCGAAAAAAAAATGTTCAAGATTTATTTATATACTCTATCCGAAAACTAATCTATTCTCCAATGAGCGTTCGAATTCAATGATCGCAACAATCGCAGCGAAGCATCGCCAAGTTTCGGGCGCGTTCGATAAAGAAGGCTAGTTTGCTTGCAAATGAATATGATTGGTTGTTACTTATAGATCCAACTCGCATTCATAATCGCATTCAATTGCTCGGCGAGCTTAGCAGCTTTGTCCGGCTTGAATGCGCTCTATATAAATCGCGCGCCCGCGTTTTGCTAATTATTGCAAACTTGCGATTTGCGATATCTCCAACTTGGAGCTACAGCCGCCTGCTGTACGTCGTGTTGCATTGCACGGAGGAGGGCTACAACTGTTATTCCGATTTCGAGAGTCGCATGATTTTTTTTTCAAAACCGAATAATTTAATTTTTTCGGAAGGTAGAGCAAAATTCGATTAGAACTCATTAATTTAATTCAAGAAAAACGACTCGAAAGTATCATTGGAATTTGTCAACAAGGTATTCAATAATTCTTATATATTACTAAACTATATTAATATTTGTACGCGATATTAAATACGTGAGAAATATATTTCAAGAATTGATTGCTTTAAAAAAAAATTCGCCAATGATTTTGAAATATCTTATATATGTTATAAAAATATATATTAATATCTGTAGTTAACGAGTTATATTTTTCTGATTTTTCAACAAATATAATATGATAACAAGTTCCAAGAAAAGAGGTCCGCTTTAGAATCGACAGAGGCCTTCCACTGGTGATGAAAGCTTTTCCAAGCTAATTTGTTTTTGTCATGTTATAATTGCCAGGAAATATGTGATTTTATTGTAATGTACATTTTATGTATTATATTTAAAAAAAAGAAAAATCTAGCAATTTGACATTATAATTATTTGTTATCAAAATGATGTCTTTAATGCTATTTTGATAAAAACTCAACTTGCTGAAAGATAAAAAAGAAAGAAGACTATCGATTGTAATTAATGAGAATGGTAGAAGGCCTCTTAGAAATTCATAAAAAAGAACAATGTCATTCGTCGAAAATATCTATGGCTATGTATTGGGTTGTCCGGAAAGTTCGTGCCAATGTTGAAGAAAAATTTAAACGCAGAAAATTTAAATTTTAGTATACATTTATTAAATTATATAGGTATAAATTATATAGGTTAACACGAACTTTCTGGACAACCCAATAATTCTTTGCACACAGAAGCGTCAATACAGATTTCATTTAAAAACACAGGCATCTACTCTCAGCCATTTAGAGATTTCTCTCTGGACTATTATCTGAAAAAGGCAGTTCCGATGTTTTTCGAGAAAAACTGGTTGAAATTAAATTAGCAACATTTTTTTAGAACACAAAGTATTTTTCAAAACTGCAGATTACTTAACTCCACTATAGAAATAAGACATTTTGTTTTATATACATTTATTAACATGAAGCTGCATGGTACATACAATGCTATACACCGTTATGAAAAATACAACAATAACGTAACATTTATATAACTTCTTTAAAAGAATTATATTCAACAAGGACAGAGCGCATATATTTTAAGCTAAAGAGAAAATTTATAAATGATATCAACGATAAATATACATATAAATCTTACTATAAGTGAACACAAATATTAAAAATGGAAAGTATAATAAATAATGCCGTAAGTATGCCGTTATAATGTTACATAGTCATCATATTACATACAACGTAAAAGAATATTCGCCTATTGTATCCATTCACGCAACAAACTTATCACGTACGGTTTTCCAAATGTACGTGAAAAATCGTCAAACATCCAACATGAGGAATGCAATATAAATAAGTGCATAGTTGATCGATGAAACGTATTCCTCGTAAAATCACAATTTCGTGGCAGACTGAGATGCCAAGCCCGGCTGAAATACGGGTCAAAGCGGTCCCAAAACGGACGTCTCACTGTCCGTTTGGAGGAAAACGAGTATCGCAAGTTAATACCGCGATTCGAAACATATTATTTCTTTTTCGCAAAAAATAATCTTATTCTTCCGCTTTCGGGAAAACGTAACATACATTACATAGAAGAGAGCGAAGTCTTTCTGGAAGATGCGTGGCGTTTTTAATAAATGTTACCGAGAATATTTCCTAACATTATGCTAAATAATGAATGCTAAATTGCCTCGTAGGCCACATCAACGCCAATTCTCGTGACCGAGCCGTTCAAAAATTCTTCAAGCTCGTCTCGCTCTCGATTCTCGTCCTTGGATCGATGCGATGAACGTTTTTTCTTTTTTTCGGTCTTCTCAGTTTTCTCCCTATCCTTATCTTTGTCTTTTGACTTCTTCTTTTTCCTTTTCTCCTTTTCATCCCCCTAAAATCGATTTAAAAAATAAATAATAAGTCCATAACTCAAAATCAATTGAAGAATCGAAAAAACCCTCTGTAGACCAACCAAAAATCTTCTTTCATAAATTATTGTTGAAAATAATTACCTTCTCTTTATGTTTCTTTTTTTCTTTCATTACTGGACTACTAGCATTGGAGCTTACGTGGCGCACACTAGTATCATCGAGCAACTCCAGATGAACATTAGAACTTGTCATACTAACATCCAGACTTTTATCGCTCAATTCCAATCTATCCTTTCTTGTACTAGTACTACTCACGTCTTCACCTCCTTCAGGACTTTGTCGCCATTTGGAATCCCGTCGCAACCAACTATCAAAAGCATCCGAGTTTATGTCTGATTGCTCGTTTGATTCATATTCATTGGAGATCTGCAGCTCTTGTTCTATTGAAGAAACGGAGTTGCTTTTTGTGACTTGTTTTGGCTGCTCGATATTTATTTCTGGACCTGATAACGTTTCTAATTTGTGTTTTTGTTTGGATAGCGGATTCTCTGCTAATTTTAGCTGTATAGGAGAAGCTACTTCTTCGATGGATGACAAGTCATCCTCATAACCGGCTACCAAAGGATTACCAGTCTCCATGTCACTGTAAAAAATTATATTGTGATAATATAGTTTTTAAAATATATTAATACTGATTGTAATTGCAATTGTAAAATAGAAAAAATACAATTCTTAGTAACAGTATTGATTATATTTATAATATATTGAAAAAATATAGAGAATTACATACGAAAACTAGGATAAAAATAACTATTAATATGCACAAAGATAAAAAAGATAAATACAATAGAACTAAAGATTTTATTTTAAGAAAGCAATGGTAATTTATGCAAGTTTTTTTTAATATTGATAGAAATGCTTGATAATAATTTAACATCTCCAACTAAAATAAAATTGAACAAAAAGTAATTTTGTAAACTAAAATTTAAATTATATACATTATTTTCTAATTTATATTTCTCTAATTTATATTTTCTAGAAATAGTAGAGCTTTTTAAAAAACTTTTTGCTTACCTCTCCGATTCTGCCTCTTCCTGAGCTGGTGCAGGATCCGGCTCCGGGGTAAGGGAATTAGGGCTCAAACTGCAGCCTTCCAAAAACGATTTGTCCAGCATTCCATCCGGCACAAAGTCTTCAACACTAGTCAACGGTGCGTTCAAATTAACATTTTTAATATTTGGCAGTTTCCCATCTGTCTCATCTTCCTTCTTATGACCAAAGATCTTGGACATGAGTGATGATGATCGATTGAGTGAATCTCTTCTCTCGCCATTGTTATTGGCAGATTCAGCCGGTTTAACCGTTTCTATTTTAACAGTGGAATTTTGTGAAATAGATGATGTAATTTGTGATGTTTTTGTGGAATTAACTATATTATCCAATGTGCTCGCCGTAAAGCTTTCTTTCCTCGGTTTTATGTCTAAATTTTTCACTGGTATTGGAGTTCCACCTCCGATAGGACCAGGCATCGAGGCCGACCTTTTGACTTCTCCGATGGAATTTGTATTGGAAGATGTAAGGTGATAATTACTCATAGACGACGGAACAATGTTTGCGACTAGATTGCTAGCGGACACTGAGTCGGCAAGTGCTCTTCTACGATTCACGAGATTGTCTAGGAATTTGTTGTAATCAGCGTCGTCGCTGTCTTGGAAGAGATCCAATTCCTGGATGGTCAAACGCGTCTCCTCTTCATTGGTCTCGAGTTGCTTTAATAGTGTCTCGCGTTGCAGTTGCAGAAATGGTAAATTAAAAAATTTGTGTAATAATTTTAGGCCGAAGCCATTTCGCATCGATGACTCTGCGTATCTCACCTGCAACAATTCATTTAACTTTAAAATTAAGTGAAGTCTTTTAGTCGGTATTGAGTTATGAATATATATTGTTCGATATAAACACACAAGTGAATGAATTTTTTTCAAAATGGTTAGTAAAATTTATTAATAAAGTAATAAAATAAATAAAATGTGAATTTTCTTTCCAAAACTTTAATTCTTTACATCTTTAATTCTTTATATCTACGGAAAAACTCAATATTCTTTCAAGCAAAATTTTTATTAAAGTATAATGATTTCATGTTTTAATAATTTTGTTAATATTAAGAAAAACAAGATATAGAATTTCTTAATTTTAGAAATTAAAAAATGATAACTTCAATTCTTACTGGACATGATAACTTTTTTTTTAATTTACTACTGGAGAAATATTCATTAATAATGAGACACACAATTATAATATTAACAATCATTTCAATTACTTGTGCTATTCTCTCGTGTAGTGAATCTATGAAGTATGTCACGTGATCCGCAGTGACGGTTCTGTGATGCGACATGTCGCAGTGGTTACCGAGGACAATGACAGGTATGTGGCTAGGTATCTTCGGTAGCTCACGTTGGACATAATCAAATGTCCAGTTCTTCGTAATGTCCATCACAATGATAACACCATTGGTACCCTTGTAAACGTCGAGAAACTCAGCATCTAGAGCAGGTTCCTCAATAATGTTTTCTGCATTAGCCGGAGTATTGTCCATTTTTAGACCCTCTAATTTCCGCCGGCGTCTACCACGATCTACGACATCCCATACCTCCACTTTGACCACGTCGTCGGTGGCTTTGTAATTCCACTGTATACTAGCCACCTGTATTTCTTCCGTGGGTATATACTCTTCGATAAACTTTTGCCCCTGCAGTCTATGGAATAAACATGTCTTTCCTACATTCCTGTCTCCTTTTATTATTATTTTCACTAAAAATAATGTGTAAAGATTGCATTACAACTGGTGTTCTACTTCGTTATCTACACATAAAGCATATACATGCACTTACTGTTATATTGTACGCCTTTAGCAAACTTCCTCTGAAGATTCGTTGGCATGGATTGATGGGCTGGTCTGGGAGACGCATTGCTGATTCCATCGGATTTACCGGCTAATCTTTTAATGGCAGAAAACATCATGCGATTCCTCAAAAAAGCATCAGTTCAAGAAATAACTTTGATGCTTAAAAAGGAAAGTTAACTGCAAATACCTGTAGAAAATATATTAAAATAAAGCAAAAAGTGTATGTAAGCAAAAATAACATAAAAATACTTACAAAATATTTATAAAATAATAAATATATCGTTTCTTGAAAAAAACACAAAGGCTGTATAATTCTCATCATCGACGCGATTATTGGAGGACACTTTGTAGTTTACGAGCTAAAAACATATTGCTAGTGATAACGGTGGTAAATAACTTAATTGCTCTATGTGATGATTATTATGTAGCAA
Organism: Atta cephalotes; assembly: GCF_000143395.1. Lineage (NCBI taxonomy): Eukaryota > Metazoa > Arthropoda > Insecta > Hymenoptera > Formicidae > Atta > Atta cephalotes. Next base: position 3,969,912 of record NW_012130086.1, read on the forward strand.
TGACAAGTACTATCCACATCCGTTACTGGGAGATGTACCGTATTCTAGTGGAACAGATGGAATATAAGCATCGAAGTACTTAAAGCTCACGCATCCTTGCAAACAAGATTGAATGAAATCCAAATCTCTAACCCAAATTGAATTTTTTTCACGATCCGATCATCAGGAAAATTCGATAATTCGCGCGGTATACGAATGATCAGGATCATCCTGAGGATTCGTAAAACATTCGTGTGAAATTGCACTTACCACTCGACGTTAACACGATCCAAGCCTCATGAAACGAAGCCGGATCTCTCGTCGTTGAACGCACTGTAAGACAGCTGTCATATGTAACAGCCAGTAGCAGCAGAAGCAGCTGTTTCTTTCTCTCTCGATGTCCCAAAGTTGGCAGCGCCGACTGTTCCGCACTCTCGACGTGCCATTCATAAAAAATATCGATCGCCAATAGATTCCTTACGTGATAATAAAACAAATTTTATCTCCAAGCTACGTCCTTTCGTTTTGAATAATCTTTCTCTTTAGATTGCTAAAAACTGGATCTTACATTTATTTTATTTCAACCTTCCCCCTTGCCTCCCAAAACGTAAAGATTTCATTTCATTATTTTGACGAGTTTGATTTATGTATCAATTGTTCCATCTTCAAAAAGTTTTCGTATTTTTATTTTATAAATTATTCTAATTTTCTAATCAAATCATGGATACGATATTATGAACAATAGAATAATACAAAGAAATACAAAATAATTGTTATCTTAATAAATATATTAATACTATTAATATGCTAAAATTCTTATGTTCGAAAAAAAATTATAATTAGGATATATTAAAAATTAAAAAACGCCGTGTTTAAACAATAATTTATTACTATAAAAATTACAAAAAATTTAAGATCATTACGCGCTATTCGACTCCATATCAGCTTGATAAAGCAAAGGTCTCAATTCTTCTTCCATTATAGAGTGTTTATCACCATGCGTTATCGTCAGCACCGTATTTGCTTTAGTTAGTGCTTGGAGTGCTTCTTTCGGTTTTTCCAAGTGCAACTGTATCTTTCCTATCGTGAGATACAGCAGTCCTGTCAAAGGATGTATTTCCCCGTAATACAATCTGAAAAGCGAGCAATGACGTCCTCAACTAGAATTATTCATTTAAAATAAAAAATAATAAAAAAGTGTATTATGAATTATTTTATAATATTATCTGTATTTTATAATAGTATCTACAGGTTAAATGAACAATCACTCACAAGTATCCTGGCACAAGTTCCTTGCCATAAAACTCCGCATCTTCCCAACACTTCAGATTCATAGCCGCGATATGAGCCATTTCTAGAGTACGAACATGTTGTATATTAAATTTATGCATTATACCCTTTTGCTTCTTCAAACATATCTTACTAACATCAAGATCTATTGTCATTAATAAGAAAAAATATTAAGGAAAAATTGTATCGTACAGAATAAATGCATTGTTCAAAAATTCCATATATCTATTAAATAAAAAAAAATATAAGTTTCTTCATGTAAATATCAAAAGGATACAAGCCATAGTTTTCATTTTTTCCAAGTGATGAGCAGTAAAATCGACGACTTCCCGAAATGTCTCTTTAAATTCTACAGATATTTCCGTGTTACACTTCTCGCATTCGTCAGCTTCAATCGAACACAGTGAGTTGCATGATAAGTTTGGACACGCAGCCACTTCGGCCATTGGTTCCTCTTTCTTACATCTTTCGCAATCACACCAAAAGTAATACGAACTGTGCAATTCTTCGCGCCTATCCTTATTAGAATTGAGTAAATCCACGTAGGATATTCTTATCTGTGCAAAATAAAATTACACAAATACCGAAATGTAAAATATATCTAACTATTGTTTTAATGATTGAGAATTATCAATAGAATCAAACTTTTGAGAGCTATAGAATAAGAAAATGAAATGTTTTTCAACTATTGGAATTAACTTTATCAATACTTGCCTGCGACCAATCCAAAGAAGAAAGGTCTGTTAATGTTCTAACAATAATGGTAGTTCCTTCAAAAACAACAACCGCATTAGGTTTACAACTATGATCTATCACAGATGCTCCCAGATAAATGCCAACTCCGATGGTATTCATATTGATATCCAGTATGTTGAAAGAGTTAGTACATATCCTGCCATAAATACCCATCAGCTCTGCAATATTAGGCATAAATGTCTCATCGAGAAACTGAGATAAAACTCCATATAACATGGTGAAATGTTCCATTCGCTTAACATCCACTTTTATGTCTGAATAATCTACAATTCAGAGATACAAATTGATTATATATATTTATAGATTTTTTTCTTAAAATATCTTCTTTTTAAAAAGAAAAAAAAATATTTACGAGACATTAGGTCCTTGAATCTTCTAAAGTTTTTCTCAGTGTAATAGCCCACTTCCTCAGCTCCACCTTGATTGAGTTTGAGAATGATACGTGCCATAAGTCGAGCCGCATCTGGCAATACTTTCGGCGACACCTTTTTCAAACGTGTACATTCTGTCTTATGAATCGGCCACGATTCTTTCTGACAATTGCGGTCACAATAATACACGTACTGACAACTCGAGCACTTTAACAATTTCCCACTGCAATAATAAATCATGATAGCAATAGTACTTAAAGCAATATATAATGTGTATCAAATGCATTTACGTGTACAATAATTTGCTTTATCTCTGATGCAACATTCTTAAAAATATGAAAATTTGTTTTCATATTTTTATAAAAAATATTTTAAACTTGTTCAAATTTTATAAATTTTCTTTAGAAATAATAAAATGAGAAACCTTAGTAGTCTTAAAATATTTCAAAATATTCACATATTTATATGAAGAAATCAAGAAAAAATAGTCTTTCCTAGTTCTAATTATTTCTGAAGTGTGTTCTAATTTATATAAAAATCTAAGAAATTTTTTAAATGATGTAAAATTATATAGATGTTCTAAAGAGAGAATTCTGAAATTTATTAAAAATAAATTCTGAAAAATTATTTGAAGAATTCTAAAAAAAAATTTTCACTAAGGGATATATAAAACTAATTCAATCCAAAATACTTAAATTAAAATAATGTAACAGAAAACCATCAGATATAATATTGCAATTTTATATGCTGTTTTAAATATTTAGTATATAGTTTAATATTTTTTTTTAATATTTTAAATATTTAGTATATAGTTTATTTATACCTCTTCAAACAATTGTCACATCGAGTAGTCCTATGTTTCGAGTTAAGAGTAAAAACAAACGGTCTACCAGTAAAGATTGTCGTTCCCTTTTTTATTCTGTTGGAATTCATTTTGAAAACGAAGATATAAATTACATTTATAAAATATTTGATCTTTCTATTCTGATTATGTGAAGATTTTAAAATATGATCTAACCTAGCCTACTTGTTTTTGTTCGACGAATAAACACCGGTATTGTTCATAACCTCAAACTTCTAACTTGTTACATTTTCCTTCAGTATATTTGTGACATCTTATATAATTCAAACGAATTTAAATTATAACAAGATATTTTTATCTTTAGATAATATAAAAATAGAAATGTACACTTCTAGAAATTTATTTCTACAAATTTGTAATGTAACAGCTGTTTTTAATTAGGCAATTTATATATATACATACGTGTGTATGTATATATGAATTACTGGAAATAGTTGTTAAATTAAAAATTTGTAAAAATAAATTTTTAAAAGTACATTTTTTTTACATTATTAAAAAAAATATATATACCTTATATTTTTACATTATCTAAATATAAAAAAAATATATGTGTATAAACTTTTATATTTAATAACTTTATCTTTTATGATAAAATATTTATCATTTTAAAAATTAATTCAAATATTTCGAATGAATACTTAAAAGTCAGGCATACATTATCTAAATATTGTTACAAATAATAATGAAGATTAAAATTATTCTAAAAATATGAAACATGAAGATCTGATAATTTTTTTCTTTCTTCTTCGTTCCGAAAATTTTTGATGCACGTTATATACTCTTATATTTTTATTTTGGAAAAAAATTTTAAGTTTGAATGTTTAAATTCCATCTATACATTTTATAAATTAGTTTTGGCATAAATAAAAATTATATTTTCAAATATTGCGAAATAAAATTATATTTTCGAACATGGCAAACATAGAAAATTGAAAAATATAAAAAGTGTATATAATGAAAAATGAGTCTAAATTCTTAATAAACTATTGATATAATTCATTAGAAATTATGGGCTGATAAAAAGCATTTACCGTTTTGAGCTTTTATCTTATATTTAATGCTAAACTTTTGCAACATCAGTGAAGTTTGTAAATAGTTTTTATATTAATATAAAATATGTGCGCATATATATGTATAAAATTCAGATTGAAATAATTTGCCATTTAATGTACATTATATATAATTCTGTATAAAAATTACAGAAGTGTTCACAATATGTAATAAAGGGACAATCGTCTTTTTTAACATTTCGATAACAATATTCAATAAATTACAAGAGATATGCCAATTGTTATTAGTAAAAAACTATTAAATTTTATATATATATGTATAAAATATTATACAAATATAATAATTTTGTTACGAATTGATAAATCCCGATAAATTAGCAACATCATAAAGAATAAAGTTCAACAATCAATTATAACAATAAAACGTAAATAAGGCTGGGATTGAAGGAACGATAGGACAAGACGATTCTATCAAGATTATCTTTTTATGTAGATATATATATATGTGTATGTATATATATCTGATAAAACATTTTTTACCTTCGTAGGCAATGGTCGCATCTTTCGTCACGCACCACCGATCTTACAACATAGGCAAATGGTTTCCCGTATAAAATAGTAGTACCTTTATTCACAGGTACTCGCTTACACCTTTGATTCTTGATTCTCATCTTTTCAGACTTCTTCGAGCTTTACTCTCTCGCCGGTTAGCCTCGAGAAAATGTCGAAAAGGCGTTGCACTTCCCCTAGTAACTTTGTAGGATTGCGTCTGCTTTCCTTCTCTTTCTTCTCTCTCTTTCTCGTTTTACTGATGTAAAGAGAGGTTCGTACGCACGCTATTTTAAGATCGGTTTATTTTCGCATGACATATTATTAGAGCTAACTATAATAACCCTTAACCTGCTGATTTTTCATTAACAACCCGCTGTTTCTCTTATATTTCACAATTAAGACAAATCTGGAACACTTATTTACAGTCAATTAAGTTAAAAAAAGGTTACAGTAAAACTAGGATCGACGGATCTCTTCTTCCCGGAAATTCTTAAATCTTAGATATAGAATGTGGAAGCATATGTCCGATATTAAAATACAAGTTTTACAAGAAATAATCGGTTCCGCTCGCGATTAAAGTTAGGTAAATCAAAAATATATGGAAAAAATACATTATCCACATTAGACGCAGCATCGTATATACAATTTCAACCGTCTTAAATATTTTCAC
>NW_012130086.1:3975421-3989374 GCF_000143395.1 Atta cephalotes
GTGTGTGTGTGTGTGTGTGTGTGTGTGTGTGTGTGTGTGTGTGTGTGTGTGTGTGTGTGTGTGTGTGTGTGTGTGTGTACATTGCCACTTATAGAAGTTCAGATAGTCACATAAATTTCATTGAATCATCATGTAAAAATCAGAAGACTATAAAACAACAATTGTTAATTATACTTTTATATATTTCAGGACACTTGTACACATATACCAAGCAAAAGCTTTATAAATTATTTATATGCCAAAAACAAATCTTCGAAATTTATCGATTATTGTATTAGTGATTTACAAAATAAAATACATTGGCATATAAAATTAAAAATAATTTATAAAACTTTTGCAATTAGTTAATACGTGTACAAATATCCTAAAACATATAAAAGAATAACACAATTGTTATTTCATATCTTAATTTTTTTTCATGATCATTCGATAAAATTTATACGAGTATTTAAATTTTTATGAATTGCAGTTTAAATATGTACGTTTTTTCTTGTTATTTCTTTCATGTTAACTTTATATTCTAAAATATTTTATAATTTTTAGTGATCTCGAAATCTTTTGAATGTTTTGCCGCAATGTTAAAATATAAAATTTGATTAGTCAACATAAAATATGATCGTTTCTAGACCGATGATATCCAATGCAATGAGTTCCTTGTTATTTGACTCGTTTTAATTTTTTTTGAGCGCATATAAGGACAAAACGGGAGACACGATAATTCACTTTAACTTTCATGACAACAACCCAATGACGCATACATCTTCCATATCCATAAGTGGAATTATTTCTACCATTCTTTCTTATGTTCATCCATCGATACACCGCCTGGACCTAGAGAGACTATCATCAGAAGGCCACCGATGACTGATAATGTCTGTAATAAAATAAAATAAGAAATGAATGTCAGAATATTTATAGAGGATAAGATTAAATATTGGAATTATATATTAAACTAAATAATAGGTATATTGAATCACACAAAAATTACAATCATTTCAAAATTAAACAATTAAAATCTTTAGATTCAAAATAATTAAAATTAGCTCTTCCTTTACAATTTTTGAATTTAGCAATTTTTTTCTGATATAAAAATAATTCTTTTAATTTAACTATATATATAATTTTTCTTTCACTTTACATTATAAAATTACTTTGCAGAAATAAAACATTAAGAAACTAATCTCTTCGTTGTAATAAATTTTAACGTGATAAAAATATTCAATATTTATGTAATTAGTAAACTCAGAAAACTTACCTGGAAGAAGTCGTATTTAAGGAAATCCCTGAGAGGTTTGTAATCGGGAATGGACCACCACGCATTGTGGTAAAAGTTTAACGCAGTTAGTAGAGCAACAAGTAGTAATGCGCTCAGCTTAGTCTTGTAGCCGATTGTTACCAGCACCATTAGGATGCTACCAACAATATCTTGGAGGATTTGCATAAAGGATATTTCGAAGCGAATCAGCGTAATGAACATAAACGCCAACAGTATTCGACCAGCTAATTGCAGTAAATTCTTAGGTTTGTTGTCGCCGAGACTAGGGACACCGGCAAACAGCGATCTGCCTTCAACACGAGATTCGGCCAATACTAGTAAGAGCGCTCCTATTAGCGCCAAATTCCTGAATAAGAATTGCATGTCCCATAGGATGCTATAAGCGATAGTTTGTAGAATAACGATGAAGAATAGAACTCCACAAGCTATGCTGACTCGCAATCTGCCAATCACCATGACACATCCACCGAGTTGTCCAACAAGATTTACAAAGACAAATACGGTAGCCAGGAATTTTCCGCAGCCCCAGGAAGCATCCATATATTCTCGCTGTTCGCTCCATTGGAACCACATTCGTAAACCATCTTCTAGGAATGTAGCAATGAGGCATAATCGTGCCAACGTTGGAAGCACGTGCTTGCCATTGCGGATTACCTGTTGCAATAAATAAATACCTTAATATCTATTTTAATTATATCTATTAATTTTATTTAATTGAATAAAAAAATTATAATTAATATTTGTTTAATAGATAAGATTTTGGAAGCTTATAGCAGTTCTTAAAAATTATATTTTTATGAACTATAGATTCTCTTTACAGTTCGTAAAAATATAATTTTTAAGAACTTTAAAAAAATTATCTTTTAAAATTTGTTCACATAGCATACTTTATCTAGAGGATGTCCTGAAAACATCTAGGACGTAGAGGACATATTTAGAACATCTTTAGATAGAATCTGCTATATGAATGTTTATTTTAAAAAGTTTTATCTTATTGTTCGATACAGATTATCTTTCTCATACATATTTGAAACTTGCTAATCAGAAAATAATGCCGCATTATTGTGCACAAGAATGAAAAGTAGGTCTGCTGTGAAAGTATAGGCAATAAGATCCACATATTCACATATAAACTAAAGTCACATATAAACATCACTTAATAAAACATAACAATATTAAATAAACAATATTAAATGAAAATCAATCGATGAGATTAAACACATAAGTGAAAACGTAATATTTTCATTTACTTACAGATTTGTAATATTTTCATAAATACTTACTCAATTATCTATTCGTATTCATATAACGCAAATTTAAAAGTAACGGATGATAAATATCAGCAAAAAATCAAAGTCATCCTTGTACACATATGCAGCTATAAAAAATATTGGATCCATTTGAAGAAATCTGTTTGTATCAAATGACTGTATCTACAGAGTAACTGCTGAGAAAGAGACGTAAAAAAATCATCACAGCTTGATCGTCGGCGACTTGCGTATCTGTCGAGGAAAATTCACCTGTGGAATTCATAACCTCGGCCATACAATCGTTTTAATTGCGGCCGTAGAAACGCGACAAGGAGCGAGACGCGTAAATGCGAAAATATGGAAAAATACGCGCGCCAAAGAATGATGACGTTGTTAAGAGCGGGCCGCCCGCACCGTGCGGTTCGCTCTCCCACAGGACTCGAATTCCCTTTCGTTCGTTCTTTCACGCGTGGGGGGCCTCACGGATTTCGGGATCCGCGAGTCATCCGACAACCAAGCGGTTAAGAAACGCAATCGTGTCACAAGATTCACCTGGTCAGCGATCTCCTCCGCCCTCGAGAGCACCTCCTGCGAGATCACCATCGTGGTGCACTGTCTTTCAAAAACCGAAAAATCTACCCATGCACACACACCGACGTACACACGTGCGCGCACGCAAGTGGCACGGCACGATGCGCACAGAGCGGAGCGGCGCGAGGGCGCGAGGCGCGCGGAGCAATTGCGAGGCGAATGGTGGGGGCACCAGACACCACCCGATCGCGCCGGGCGCCCCTCCGACCATGTCCGTGTGATGTGGAGATCGGTTGGTTGGCCGACTGCGCGCGCATCATTTCCGGCGTACGTGGTCGTCGCACGAGAGTCGGCGCTGTTCGTCCCCGAAATGTCGAATTCGATTCGCGCCCATTCGCGCGTCTTCCGACTTCGCGCCTTGCGAGCCGAGCAGCCAAGAATCTGAACGCACGAATCAGGATCTTAAACTTCTTTTCTTGTTGGCTAAACGAGAAATTTCTGAATTATTTATATAGGCCATTTTAAGTTGTAAGGCCACGGAGATTATCCTGTATATGTATCTATTTCAGTATTGCTTGTACTTGGTGAGTTTTTTTTGAATTATTTGAAACTGCATTCTAAATTCACTTAAGTCCAATTGCATTTAGTTTGATTTTAAGCGAGGTTTAAAACTCTTTTTATCTCTTTTTGGCTTTAAAACGAGACAGATAGAGTTTTAAGTCTCGCTTAAAGTCAAAGTGACATTGGTGCAACTAGGTCTTAGGATCTAAGCAACAAAGATGGCCGTAACTGAGACGTAGAACGTTAAGTTGACGGAGGTTAATCAAAACATTGTGCGTTGATCTACGATTACGATCATCATATATAGTACTGGATCAATATATAGTACTGGACGGATTATACGGCAAAATGTTTGATTTTTTGTCTTGATGGACCTAGAAAAAATAAGTTTGAGCACGGAACTCTCTTTCTACTATTGTCTTATTGATCGCTGCTACCCAAACATCGTTCTATCTCTTTCTAGGTCTATCAAGATGATTTCGATGCTATACTCCGTCCAGTACTATTATGTATATATCGATGATCGTAATCGTAATACTGTATGTCAATGATTACGATTCACGTTTCACTCATTAGATTCTTCTTCTTATCTCTTCTTGTTATCTCCTGGAATGAATTTCCAACCCATGAGGTGGATCACACGCGTCTCATTAGGTTTGTCATGTCGCATGCTCCAACATGCTCTTACCTGCTCCTATCATAATTACTCCAATGCTCCAATGAACGCATTGGAGTGAGTAGAAGCTATAGTATAATACATAGGAGCAGATAAGAGCATGTTGGAGCATGCAATGCGAACAAACTTATTGTTACAACTATCCTTGTGTTAAGGCCCTTAGGCTGCATTCCATTTATTAATGCTTATAACAATATTAATATCCATTTATCAATTAATGCTCGTGTTCATCATTTCATCTTTGTTGTTTATCAAATGTTAAACAATTAAGAATAATAACGGTGTTCGCATTAAGAATAAGAATGCACCCTTTGAAATTATGCATTGAAATATTGTTTTTTCTCTCATTTCATTTGGATACAATATATTATTTAGTTCCCTCGAAACATTTTTTTCGATTTTAAAAGATAGTATTCATAAGTTGCTTTCCATTTGCAGGAAACTAAGTCTAAAGTAAACTGAGATGATTTACTCAAATTAATGACGTCATTATTTACTTACTTTGGTAAAAAATTATCATATAACAACACAGATTCGAATCTCACTTTTAAAGTAAGTTTACGAGACTCGCTAAAGCACACGGTCTCGATCTTGTGCAGATTATAGGCAAAAACTTAATTAAATCTCACTTGTTAGAATGCAAAAGGAACGCGCATTCAACGGAGTTATGACGTCATAAGTGAGAATTATCTGAGAATCTGTGTAAATGGAAAGTAACTATAATCCATTCTTATTTCAAGACTATCTTAAGTAATATCTTAAGACTGTATTTAAGACGATCTTGAATGTAAAATCTGATTATGAATACCGTCCTAACTGTTGAAATTAATGATATGTATATGTATTACGTATACATGGGTGTATATAACTAATAAGAAGAAAGGAGTAATGAAAGCTCCTAAAAAACAAAAATAATTAAAATCGCTTAAATGGATTATATTTGGTAAATTTAGTTCATTCTTATTTTGAGACCTTAAGTATAATGTCTTAAGATGCTAATATAATTTTCTAGGCATCTATCATGGGAACAAGTCAGAATGGATTCCGGAATTATTTCATTTTCCCTAGAAAACAATGGAAATCTGGAATAATTGAATAATTCCGATCGGAATCCATTATTTCAAATAATTCCATATAATATACGTATCTAGATTGGTTCATAATATTTTAAGACATTGTACTTAAGACGGTTTTAAATATACAAACCTACTGAATACCAATCAAAAATACTTTATTAGAATCTTAAAACATTATTTATAAGATGGTCTTGAAATAAGAATGGATCATGAATATTTATATATTTATATATAAATAATTTTAAGCTTCTTAAGCTAAATAATTATCGCTAAATTCATCTCGCTTCAACCGTTTCAATATTCTACTAGAATCGCAACATTGTGTGAACTTCTGAATGGAGAAATAGGTTGCGGATCATACAGTCATGTTTGAACGTGCTCGCAGTAACATTGCTGCAATATTTGTAATGTTGCTGCAATATTGCTGAAACATTGCAATGTTGCTGCAATATTGCTTAAATGTCCTGTATGTGGTGATTTCCGCGATTGTTGCTGTCTAAACACAACTCTTTTTGTGCTCGTTTCGAATGTCTCGTAGTGTATCTTGCGATTGTCTCGTTAAATTACTCGTGTAACACGATTGAATCCAGTATTGCTTGGCGAATATAAAAATTCTAGAATCGCGAATTTTTTTAGAGGTATCTTCTTAAGACTAAATTCGATATTTTATGTCTAATTGTCTAATATATATCTATTTCATTTCATGTATAAGAAGACGATGCAGTAAGAACACGACGAAAGATAATCGGAAAATCGACGCAACATGAAAAGGAACGGGAATTCATATTGTCGGGAAGAATCGCCAACGTTCGCCACCGTTATGTTTGTTTTCCGTTGATAACTTACCTTTTGTCTTCTGTCGGTAAGTGCATTATCTAATGATTATTTTATTCATAGTTTTGCATAATCGTCGCTGCACTAGATGACAGCACTAAGCATTTATAAGATCGATTTTTACGATATTCTTCGATAGTATATACATCAAAATTGGAACGATATAACATAAAAGTTTTTCGACTGTGCGACAAATGAAAAGCGTGCATAAAATTTTTATGTATTTTGAATGAAAAAAATTAATATACATATAATCGCATGTATTTACTGTATACTTGTACATATTTTTTTTATGTTGATAAATTATAATGTGTTTATCTTTATTTTCTTATTTAAATTATCTAATGCATTAATAAAATAGCGACTTTTTTAAATTCATTCTAAAAGTCGTTTTTTTACATGAAATTTGGAGCAACATTCAGAGCTTGTATTATGAAATTTATGATAATAGATTCTAATCAAAATTATTTCATTTTTCCTAGAAAACTCAAGAGAAATCTATGAAATAATTAAATAATTCCGAATCCATTCTGAATAATTTCATGATGTGTAGTCTGTTATATAAATATTAAATAGATATTTCTTTATTCACAAATATAATAATTTTTAATTTTAATTTTAAAAATAATTTTTTTTATTGAAAAACAGTATATAAAATAATTATGCAAAAATTAAGGAATCAATGATTGTTTCGTAAATTCTTATATCGAGATAATGAATTATCAAAATTAAAAAAGGTTTTAATCTGTATTTGCTAGAGACGGCAGCATTTTTAGTTTTTACGATTCGTAAAATTTGCTCGGAGATCAAAGGTTAGATTTCGCTCATCTTAAACTCGGTCCCATGAAGATTTTCTTCGTGAATCGCGTTTCATGCTCGAAATTTTCACGTTCCTCGAATGTAGAAAATCGACAATTGCGACCGTTGTCATTTTGTCTTGCGACGGAGCTTGAGTTTTCGCTCGAGATGCCGCTTCGCGATACCAGCTATCTGCTACCGCGAATACGAATACGAATACCACGTGTGTATGCCGCATATATCAAGTTGTAATAGAGACGAGTAGGTTTACTATCGTCGCCGCCGGTAGGCGCCGAGTTACTTGACTCCCTATCCTATTTAGGACCGGGCAAGAAAGGAAACTGACGAGCATCTCTGCTCGTTGATCTCGCTCGCATCTATGCGTTCTATCTAAGTGGCACACAGGTAGTTTTCTACTAACGCGGAAACTCGGCTAACTTCCGTTTATATATGCGCTTGTAACTCACAAAAGCATGTTCGAATAAGTTTTACAAGACTTCGATGAAAACTTTAATCAGAAAAAGAAAAATCTCCAACCAAGCACAAATCTTTTGCAAAAACTTATTTTAACTTACTTTTCTGCAAATGATTACAGAAACATCTTTTTATATATTTGTATCAATAATTTCTCAAAGATTAATATATAAATTATTTAAAACTTTAGCTAGAGGTCTCTATTATAATTTTAATTCTTTGCGTTGGATTAATTTCATTAACATAGAAATTTATTACAATTGTTATAAATTATTTTATTTAATTCGAAAATTATTAATGTCCAATTTAATTCTATATAATAATCATTAATTTTATTTCATATAATTATATTAATTTTATATAGGTTTTATCAAAATAAAATTATTTATTATTATATTATTATAATAATTTATTATTATAAAATTATTTATTTTAATGTTTTAAAAAGAAGAAACTTCTCTGAGATAATAATTAAGTCTCATTTACTTCGCAGCGATTTAATTGATTGAAACGACTTTAGATTGATTTTATAGTCATTTTATATGTCTATATAATTTTTCACGGATCACGGAAGAGTAACATCATTACATATTAACATCCACATTTTTATCCCAATTATTTTATCTACACTCTGAGAAAAATTAGAAGAATCTTCTAAGATAAAACGTCTCGCATTCCTCACAACGTGATGACTTTTCCAGGGCTTGTTTTCTTGGAAAGTCGCCCTGAAGTTGCAAGTGCATCCCTTCGCGCGACCTCACGGTTGTGGTTGTATCGCAGCGGTATGGTCGAAACTTACGTAAGTCGAGGACCGAGCGTGGTCGCATTCGGTCCTCGTAGCGTCGTCGCAGCGGGAATTGAGCGGCGAGAACATGGCTCTGTGTGTGCAAGCGAGGCTGTCTGGCGCCGCGTTGTCGCATCCCATACAGAGGATTGCTTTCGCACGGAGACACAGACGGAGTTCACTCGTGGGTGTCCATACGAGAAGAGAGATAAACGAGGGGAGGGGGGGAAAAATCGGCTACAGCTATCCCAAAACACCGATGTTTAATGCGCATGTATTGGTGCGTTATTATTTGGAATAACGTGTCTTATTTTTGGCAGAATGATCCCCAATTTCATCGATTAATTAGACAAATGTTAATTGATTAATAGACGTTTGGCTAGGACAAATAAGAAACGTGGTTATTATTTTAATTTATTTTTCATGTCGATTGATTCGAAGAATAAATAGAAGGAATAAAAATGTTCTATGTGTGATGAAGAGATTAGATTAAGAGAAAATAAAATAAAGTCGAAGATTCAAATTTGATACATTTTACAATGTAGAATTCTTCGTTAATGATAACAAGAAGAAATAATATGGCTGATGATATAGTTTTTAATTCTTATGTGATCTATGAATTCCCAACAAAACTTGAATATTTAATTTTTAATTATGAATGATAAGGATTATTTTAGCAATAGCTTTCTAATTAGTGCACTAGAAATATACGAGAACGAGCCAAATGCATGAACAGAAATCTTCATTTAAACATCCATTCTCGAATAAATTATTGACCCTTTGGTGCCACACTACGGGAATGATACACCTGGGTATAGCATATATCTAACTCAATTCGAATTATTTATAACTTTTATAAAAATAAACATATTGTAAAGAGTTTTTTTTTTTAATCGAAACGCTAAACTTTAAGAAACATAGCTATATTAAGCCAATATTTTTATTAATATTATAAAAATTATAACAGAAAAAACCTTAGAAAATGAAAACTGGACATATCATATCCAGAACGATATTCAGAAGAAAGAAAATGATTGTAGAAAATGATGTTTCTTCAGACTTATTTTCGAGATTAAAAAGTTTTTAATTAAATTAAACTAATTGAAATAATTAAATAAATAAAAATAAAAATAACTCTTTATGGCTTTAAAAATAAATCAAATATATAAGTAAAAGATCTATATGAGCCTTTGCGGTTGTCGGTGCGTAAATACATGATATTTAAATACATTTATTGTACAAGATAATAAGATACAATACGTAAATAATTAGAATGTGCTTAACGAATTAACTGCAAACTGATTTTAGATTTGAGTTGAAAAAAAAATTGAACTTGACTAAGAAGAATTCTGGAATCAAAATTTCATTTGCAATTAATTTGTTGGTAAATATATTCCAATTGTTTGTGAATTATATTTTATCACCTTATAAATATATTATTTCCGCAACAACGATTGCGAAGGCTTATATTAGGTGTTTTACTTATATTTGATTTAAATAACTTAGAAGAACAATTACTCGTATATTAGATTAAATTTAATTTGATTGATTCCAAGAGAAGTTACATAAAATCTCGTAAATGAAGATTGATGCTTTTGAGCTCTCAAAGAAGTGCTTACTCTGAAAAGGCCACTACTGAATCTCCACTTGACTCTTATTATTATTCTTTCACGAAGACCGATCACAGATACCTCGCTTTCGGCGCGATCGATGCTTACACGGAAAAAGGGAATTGGTTTCCTGGACATGTTTTCTTTTTCATCGAGCAAGTCGTTTCAGAGACGAAGTGTGGATCGATGGCGCGCATAATTGAACACCCTGGACTGGTTTGGGCACCATCGCCATTCGCGTCGTCGTTCTGTCGTTCTGTGAGGCACGATCTGCTCTCTCCGGGTCCGGGCATAGCGATCGTTCCGCAGCATTCTCATGGGCTCCTCCTCACCGTATCGTTGCGGCCGGTGTTGCATTAATTAAGCGCAGATGCCGATGCCTTGTCACCCGCCATTTGCCATTCGTATTCGCGTTTGTATTCGTCCGGCCGCAGCGGTCGGACCTAATATACGACAGCATACGACAGTGTACAGGGTGTCTCGGAAATCGCATCTCGTCACTGTGATGAATCTTTTCGAATAATTTGAAGTACATGAAGAGTGAAAACGTAATCTATTACTGTGCGGTTTTCAATATTAAATATCTTACAATTAAATGTACATTTAATTGTACAATGAAACAAGATACAATATATCAGATATATATATATATATATATATATATATATATATACACACACAATATATTAATGAAGAAATTTTCTTAAAAAGGGATTAGATATCAAAGCAAGAGCAGAATTCGTGATTTATTTGTAAGTTGTAACAAAAAATTTTTAATTTCTTTTATTTATAATTGAATATTAAGTTCTTGATATTAATGTAAATGTTATTTTCTAAATTTTCTAAATTTTATAATACAGAAAATATGCAACTTTTGAAAAACTATATTATTTTGTTTTTCAATTCTTGCTTTATTTTCCAATCGTTATTCCATTAATCTTCTTTTTTTTTGCTTATCAAATATAATTAATCGTATTCTTGCAAATGTTCGTCACTACAAGATAAAAATACTTAGAATTTGTTATCTAATAAAAACAACATGAATAGCTACGATTCTGTGAATAATTTCAACATTTCAGGTTATCAATATATTTAAAAAAATTCTTTCCTAAAAGTATCGAGATATATTTATTTTTCGAATTTATAAGTAATTCAAAATTTTCAACGAACCAAACTTTAAATTTGCAAATAAACGATGATCGTCTCGTGCAATTTCCCATGGACTTCAGTTTAACGGAAGTTTAAACGCTGAAAAGTGCCGTTTAATTGCCACTTGATGCTGAAAATAAAGAAGGCGCGAAAAAGATGACGTCCAATTAAACTTTCGCTAAAGAGAAATCGACGCCAAATTGATTAAGAAGTTCACAGCTGAGAGAAAGCGCGATAATTCGCGGAAATTCTTAGATATTTTATAATTTTTTCGAGGAAATGATATTTATAGAAATATTACATTTTTTATTAGTTATTAATTATTTATTTAATTTAATATACCACCATTCTTGTATTACTATTTATATTTTGATTTGATTATTTTACTTATATTTATACAGTCAAACACATCTCATAATTAAAAAAAAGTATTTTATTTATCAAACCGATACACTTTCATTTTTAAAGTAACACATGCATTTAATTCTCATTATGTTATTTTATACGCGTTTTTAAATTTAATGCAATGTATCTCTATGCTTATGTAGTTTTCAATAAGTATCCCACTAACTTACATAAATTATATAAAATATCATTACTTACACATAAAATATGTGATGAATCGTCTCCACATTATCGGGAAAAAATTATCGGGGAATCTTTTATCGATAAAAACTACCGCAATCCCGAGACACTCTATACATTATATCGTAGTCCAATTTCCCGCATTTGCAGTCGCTCTAATTCGTCCACCTCTGCATCCGTCCGTGCATGCGTGCGATCTTATGCACGCGTGCGAGCGAGCGGTCCTCTGCATCCAATTCTTACGCGTGTGCGATGCGTGCGTTCGTGTACAGTGAATGGATCGATATAGCCGGGCTTTCGAGTTCGCGTTGCGAAACTGGTTATGTACTTAACGTGGGATAACCGTCGGAGACAGGTGTCCCGAACTCCTCTTTCAACGCCGACCATCGCGAGATGGTCTGTCCGATCGTCGATGGCAGCCTGGGAAGAAGATGCGGAAGGTCGAGATACGTAACACACACGCACGTAGACCGCAGACCACCGTATTTTCTTTGCCCACAATCAAAGATAGCCTACACATTTTTTGAATGTCACGATCGTCGCCGATAAAGAGATCAATCCATCCTTTGCCTGAGAAAATTATCGAATGAGTAGGAAGAACTTATCATCATTGAGGAGACATGAATTAATTAATAGCAGGTTTTATATGAATCTTCTCATTTATACGTGATAATTTTAATAAGCGATTTGGACATAATAATCATCCATTATTATTCTCAGTTGTAATAAATAATCATAAAGTAATAATTTGTAATAAATAATTATAAAATAATAATTTTCTTATTATAATAAAGAAATAATATGGCATTTTGATATATAGACTCAAATGCTCTTAACATCTCTTAACATTCCTTAAGAAAAAAAAATTGTAGAATTACGTGGTAAAGTATTTATATTTCAGGTCTTTCATTTTTATCTAAATACACACCGAAAATTCACATTAATCACTTGCATCATTATTATACTTCTTCTCCATTCTTTTATCTTCTTCTAATTTTTCTGATATTTTTGTCGTTACATCAGATCATTAATTGTTGTTAGATTACGTTGACGAGATCTACTTTTTGGAGAACGCAAAACGAGGGTTTGTCATGACAACGGGGATAAAGAGAGAGGAGGATTTGGATCATAGTTCGTAAATGTATGTTACGCGCGTGCTTGTGTGCGTATATGTGTAGGTGTAATGGATGTATGTGTGGTCGATACCGTGGCTGGTTGTGCGAGTCGTCTGGTCAGCTGGCGCCAGGACCATGACAGCTTCCTACCAGAGCGTACTTCGCCTCATTAATCTTGCTTTATAGCCGCTGTTGCACCTAAGTCTCTCGCTCTCTCGGTTCCTCCTTAGAGCTCCTCTTCGCGATTTCTCTCAGCACGATGGTCGTTTTGCGCTGGTCAATCTGCCGTCTAAAACAGCATTAAGTCGAATTCCTTAAGTTGAATCCTGAAAAGGATTCTATTCTGTAAGTTACAATACAAATCTCGGGACAAATTTTTAAACGCTAGTCGGCAAAAAGAATATATTTGATGCCTTGCAGATTTTATTTCGAAAGATGTACGATGAAGATGAATAACATATCTTTATATACGTGTCATGTGTGTAAGCATGATATAAAAGTTTAATAACGGAGAATAATAAAATTCTTTAAAACTTATCTCAAAATTAAATTTGTGAATGTATAATAATTTTGAAAGCAGAGGGATGAAAATCTCTGAAATCTACAGGGATTGTATTGATTGATTATCAAAAATTCATCTCTATACTTGTTTATGTTCTTCTCTAAGATAATTCCGCACATTAAAAATTGTTTGTTTAAGTAATAAAATTGTTGCATTTGCAATAAAATATAATCAAAATATGAGATTCGCTAAATGTGAACAAGTGCTTGAACTTTGTAATATGTTCCGTTTTAAAATGAAATAGAACTTTGTAATTGATCTGGCCGATATACTGTAGGCACACTAAACATTAAAAAGTTCGCGAAGACTGCTTTTATCGAACTGCATCCATAATGCAAATGGTAATCCTTTAATTCCTTGGCAATAAAATTATTTTTCCTCTTTGTTTTTTCATAATGAAATAATATTATTTAACGCAAAACATAGCACACCTCAAGAAATATATATTAATAATCTGACATACTTAATGATTTATAATTAAAAATTAGTTAAATTAAAACTAGTGTAATTAATAATAATTATAACGAAAGAGAGAGAGAGAGAGAGAGAGAGAGAGAGAGAGAGAGAGAAGAAGAAAGAAAGAAAGAAGAGAAGTAGTAGAACTATATAACTAANAATACAACGAAACGAACGAACGTACTACTACTTAGTAGTAATTATTTACTTTTCTTT
>NW_012130086.1:3989394-4002888 GCF_000143395.1 Atta cephalotes
TACGTAACGAAGTAACGTAGTAACGCGTAAGTAGAGAGAGAGAGAGAGAGAGAGAGAGAGAGAGAGAGAGGAAGAAAAAGAAAAGGAAAAAAAGAGAGAATAGTGAAACATCTATAACATCAAGACAAACGCGATCATCTAGGATATATTTCTTCTTCTTCTTTTATAACAGGAGCAGTAATGATGGCTATTACATTCTCTCATCATTTTACGATTTTCAATATTAAGTGTTTTAATCATTTCGCGTCAAATTAAATAAAATATATGAATTATAAAAGAATCGAGAACGATGGGAACGTTTATGACATAAAGTCGAATTAACCATTTAAACCGAACACTCTTTTATCCCTTTTTTGGAGTCAAGTATGCACTGAGCCAATTACTATACTCGCGCTATGTGTGTAACCGTCGAAAATTAAGTAATGCTTATGAAGGCGGATAAATGCACCTGCGCCTGCCTCTTAGCAGGTGCGTACCCACGGTTCGACTTTTCGGGCCTTCACGAAAATAAAAGGCGTGGGGCCGGATCGCGTGTCCTTGCGCTGCAAACGCATAATCAGTCTCACGGTGCGTGCACGCATGTAACTTGCGGTTCTTATTGTTGTTACGCTTCCGTAAAATAGCGTCTCGTGATCTTTATCTTTCGTAAATAGTAGTTGTACGGCAAATTGTAATTGCCACTTGATTTTCTGTTTTTAATTATCTACAAATTTAGAATACTTTTCATATTTGTAATTACACATATAAAAATGTCTGAGTCTAAGTGGTTCCATTGGTTGTAAGACACACATAAAACATAAATAAAAAATGAAGAATACTAGCCAGAAAATGCGAACAATCTTATCTCTCAGATTTCATTTAAAACGGTCGTGCGGTCACGCAGCAAAAGATTATCGATGTTTTTTTTACATTTGTCAAGGATAACATTTTTTATCATTTTTTTCCTATACCTATATTTCTTTTTTTTAAAGAATGCAACATATATTCTTTCAAATAGAATATAACTGTTCAAATATATCGATTTTCTTCTATTATCTTGTTTGTGAACTCAATATATCTAAGATATATGAAGATACACTTGAAAACGACATGTTTGCGAGAAGGAACGTAAAGAACGTTCGTAGCGTGAGAGAGGATTGAAAGAGATGAGAGAAGAGAGCCCGTATCGCGAAGTTGTGTTTCGAGCACCTGCTCGTTCGCCCGGTCGGCATTCTTTTGCTTCATTTGCAGGCAATGAAACTGTCATCCGCAAATCGCGCATTATCATAGAGATGCTCTAATTGCAAATAGAAGCCGAGTGGAAGTCATAAATAGTATTTCTCGCAATTCTGATGACGTCAAAATCGATTATCGCTTACATCGATTTTCCTCTCCTGCTTGTATAGACAAGTATGTTATCTAATACGGACTGTAAGAAACATGTTACATATATATTTATTTATTTCTTTCAATTTATTTATTTCCAAATGGTCCCATTATTTCTATAGTATTACCATATCCCTGTAATTATCTAATAAGATCTTTTTTATTCCTGCACTAGAACTCTCTTGCCAAATACTCTTTTACCAAATATCAAACATGTACTTATCTCATTTTAAGTTCCAAAAATGAAGAATACTAGTTCAGCCAACAGAAAATAGACTCCGAAATCGTCGCTTTTTAAAATGCGCGAGACTCGTCTTTCAAAAAATGTTCGTTCTCTCTCTATTGCGTTTTCCTTTTTTTTTAAAGAAATATTCATTACCCATAATCGATTTGATTTAACACGTTTTTACTTCGGTTAGGATTAATTAGATCTTCTCTCAAGTTTGAAGCAATTCACAGGTGTAATTAAAATCAAACAACAAACAAATAAGCGATAAATCAGAATAAAATACTCCGATTTGATTTTTATTTAATTATTTATTAGCTGCCATTAGGATCACATTTAAATGATAGAATAGTCTCTGAGTTAGTTTTTAGTGTTCTGTGCTCGCGAAATTTTTTTATATGAATATTTTTGAGAGTTCAAATTAAATATTAGCATAGCCGGTTGCTTCTTGTTCTGTATTGCGGATCTCCTCCTGTTCCCTGCAGCCTCCGTGTCAACTTCCCCTAACGCCCGTGTTACACGTGCAACTCGCGATCCCGGCGACGAGCATGCACACGTGTGTTACATGCATACATGATGCTGCCACCCGTGGCGTTGCGCACCGAGTAAAACCGCGCGCTCATTTTCGAGGTAGGTAGCCGAACGGCCGAGCGCGAGAACGTCATCGCCACCTGCCGCATCTCTCAGATAATGATGGAAGGAGTCGCAAAAGATGGGGCGAAAGACGATGGCGGCGCAGAAGAATCATTATTTTCTTAAGCAATTTGCCCTTATGCTAAACAGCTGCCAAACCGGATACAGAGCTGGCGCTCCGCGCCAATCCGGCGATTATAACGGAAATTACAAAAAAGGATTAAATACAAATCATAATTACAACGGAAAAATTTTATTATTTATATATATATATGTATGAGATAAAATTCTTTCGCATTTTAGCTCACTTTGAGCTTCTCTCCTTGTAAAGTTAGAAAATTTATACATCCACGTATGATTTCTTCAATTTCTTGGAAAGGAAAGTTCTGCTGAAGTATCTGAAAATTTAATTGAGTGCAGATCTGAAAATAATTTTGTTAGCTCATAAAAATAATTATGTAGGATGCTTAGATTGTTACACTGTTAAGTTTTTTTGCAACATTGTTCAATATGTTTGAGAAATCTTATTTATACATAATTATTCTGATAGTCCAATAAAATTATTTTCAGATCTGTATTTAACTAGATTTTTAGATATTCAGCAAAATTGATGTTTTTTTCTTTGTACAAAATCTTAATAATACAATATATCGAACTCTGTTTGTTCTGAACAATTTTTCAAAATTTCCTGGAAGAGCCTGAAAGGAAAACGAAAGAACACCAAAAATATTTGAGATTAGATAAAGAAACGAAGCATCGTAACTTATGCTATAATTGGCAGAAATACAGCAGCGCAAAACTATCGCGGTTTCGCGGTTTCGCGGTATAGCGATTACATATATACGTACCGAATGTGCTCGATGCGTGCAGTGGCAGGTAACACAATCGGATTGTTGGCCGATATCGTTATCTTTTGTGGGCCAGATGTGCGCGCTCGGGGAACATCCCCGTCGTCACTCCGACGATGTGTTCAGTATTGTTACACCTGAATACATTCCGCGTTCACGTGTGCGTAGTATACGTTTTTATAAATTGCTGTTAGATCCACTTTTACCTCGTCGCCGTGATAACAGTCGCGATTCCATCTCGGGCGCTTAGGCAAACTCGTGAAATCTAGCCGTAACTGGTTATACACATACACCCAACCGAGCAATGTTCGCTCAGCTTGAATTTACCACAGATTTTTGTTCGATATTGCATTCGCGAAACGATACGTGCGGATGCGTATTATATCGTCTCGTATTGTTGTCTGCGTTAAACGCGTCAATTTCCAAACTTGTTCGATTAACTTGGGAATAGACATTTGATTTTTTTTTTTTTACATAAAAAGTATCATCTGGAGTATCTTTACACCCCAATTAAAGTCACTATTATATTAAAATATTATATATTGTATATTATATTAATTGTTTTCCGTTATATTAATATTTGAGAACATTACGATTTAATCTTCTGTCAATTTAATTTTCTGAAGAAAATAAGTAGAAAACGAATATTAAATGGAATAATTAAGTATAGCTTATTACGATAGTGTTTCCAAAATATAAAGATTTTAATTAACGCCTTTTTATTGCAGATTTTCAATGGAATTGTATATTTAAAGATTCGTAAAGAATAGTTATTATTAAAAAAGAAAGGAAATATGTTAAATAATATTATACAAAATATTATTTTGCAATAATTCACAATCTTTCGTCGCTGAGGTGCAAAATAGTCACCTTAGGTGATTCTCACATTAAGATACGATGAAGAACGCGATAGATTTTTCCGATAGCTTTGTATTTAAGCTAACAAATAAAAAATGTTGTACATAATACAAGTAACATTCAAACGATACAAATTAAAAGCTTCCGTATATTTTTCTTCTATTTCTTGACGAGCGGAATTCGCAAATAAGGAGCAGCATTAATTTTAGAGAAAGTAATAGTTACGAGGGAGATCGTGATGGGAAAGGGTATTGCAAAAAAGACATAATTTTCGTTGTTGAGTTTCACTTTCATTTGAACTTTGTTCGAAGTTTTTTTTTATCTTCTAACATAGAAAGGTACATATTGGATATCGCATCGAATCGTCGCATAAGGCCAACGTGCAAATGCGCTCCTTTCTCACACCACATAACACATTCGATTATTCTCGCATAAATCGTTAATCGTAATTTTAACTTCGCTATTTACAAAATCCGAGATCGAGACGCAGTCTCGATAGAACCACGCAAAAAGACTGTGCGAGCATACGCCAACTGCTCTTCTTTTAGGTCTCATCTACAATAGTCGCATAAGAATAAAGCGTCAATTTTTAATATTGACATCAAATTGACTCTTGCAACAAATTTACGATCTGCGACACAGATTATACGACTATTGTAGATAAGGCCTTAACTTTAATTGTCTCAGGATCAAATAATGTCCTTCTCTTGCTATAGTAATAATGACAATCGAATATTTTTTAAATAAATTTTTACAACGATCCTTTTGTTAACAATTCAATATCTCGGAATCAAAATTATTCAACATATTTTTTTTTAATTGTCAATATTATAATAATATTGAATTATAATATTAAAACCAATTTAAAAAAAAACAAATTACATTCATGTGTTCTGTTTTTTATCATCAATAGTGAGTGCCAGAGTTTGAAAAGTAATAGTATTCCTGAAAATGAGACAATTCTAGCAAATCCCATCTAGTTATAACTGTACTTTTATTACGCGTGTTTTATTTGACTACCATATTTCTATAGGAGGACGATATCATTTGTAGTTTCGTCGTAAACATTCACCGCTTTATCAAGAACTTCGCAAGCAGTATTATTATTGTCTTCCCTTTTAATTCGTTCTTTTTCGCGTATATCTTAGATTGGCATGTCCCCATATTATTCAATGTCGAATTAACGTCGATTCGACATCAATTTGATGATTTCGACGTCGAATCGATTCCATTGTCATTTTTCACTGGGTCGTAAGCTGATTCAACAGATTGCAGACAATCGATCGATTCTTTTGTCCTTTCGTTGAAATAAGAGCATTTCAATCATAGTTTGAAAATCGTTGCTTTAGGTGACACACGAATCTTAGCCGAACTAAGGCGCGTTTGCATGTTTTACGTTTAACCCTTTTAAAAGACAACGAATCGCAAAAAATATTTAAGACAAAAAAATACATATTTATTATAATTATTTATTATAACGCTCTCTATGAAGTTATCGTCATGAAAATGGAAATTTAGAAAATTATGATGTTTCTTAGGCTTCCATGGCTTTTATCTTTAAAGATGCTAGAAGTTTTAACTTTGCAAGTTATCGCCGTGTTTTTGTCCATTGCTAATGCCAACGTTTCGTGAACTTTGCCGTTCACTTCATCAGAACGAGAGCGCTCTTCGCCCTGAAGTTCACGAAACATTGGTATTATAATGGACAAAAATATGATAAACCTTCTAGCATTTTTAAGGGAATCATATATTTAAAAAATATATCGAATAGTAGCACTCGATCCGAGATACGTCCGCCGCGGACAAATGTTCTTCAAAACTTTCGGCCTTCAGTTTAAGATTCCTTTAAGGGTTTCTTTCACCAACCTTGATTAATCTATCGATGATTAATTCACTATGATTGCCAACGTGAGAACTGTTAGAGAATTATCTTTCTCTCGTTATTGTAATTTCTTTGCTGGGCGCCCTGATGATGATGATGTCTCGATGTCATGGGAGCCACTCTGATGAATCTGATGATTTTGATGATTCTGACCCGACGAAGCTGCCAACAAGTATTCCATCATGTACGATGGCTAAAACAATCTCTGACGAGGCTCTCGTCGAGATGAAACAGCCAATCGATTGTGACCGGTAGAATGTTGTCTTCTGAATGATTCGTGTAACCTCTGCGTCTCATCTTGCTTTCTTCTTTTTCTCTTTCGCTGGATAATGTCGTTGTCTCTTGCTTTCTTCTTTTTCTCTTTCGCTGGATAATGTCGTTGTCATCGCAGTTGTTGTCATGGTATTGGAAATCGTCGACTTCGTCATCGACGATTGTCTTGGATTCATTTTTATAGGAAGAAGGAATCCATTCGATCGAAAAAGATTCGATGTTCAGCGATCTTCTCGTAGAAGCCACTTATAGCAGAGTGCGACAGCACTCTGGATGCCTCGTTTCTCACCATCAAAGATAAAAGACAGAAGAGGAAAAGAGAGGAAACATTCTGATACATTAAACTGCTGTTCGCACTGTTCGCACTTCTGTGAGTTGATCGTCGATTAATTTAATCAGAAGTTGGTGAAAGAAGTTCCTAAGAATTATAAAATTTCTTTCTTTGATAAAAATATAGCCCTAATAGCATTCCAAGAGACGTCCTTAGGACATCCATATGTCTTTTGAACATCCTAAAGATATCCCTAAGATGTATCCCGGATAAAGTATGCTATTAGAGTGATTATTTTATGGGATTAGTAAATTAAATGTATTGGACATTACCATTTCAAAAGGGTTAAAATAGCTTCAAGACTAGCTTCTATCATAAATGGTCAAATCCTACATAAACATTCGCCGCTGTCGTAAATTCCATGATACTGTGCAGTATCTGTTGTAAATTTAAGCGTGATCTAAGTATGAGAATTTTTCTAAAATTTATTGTCTGGTTGCGTAACTGCAATCGGTATGTAGACGAATTACCATCGCGAGAAATTCTTTGCTACAGTAGTATTCATTAAAATTTAAAGTTTATTATGATTTCAAAAGCGTAATGTACAATTTTTGTAAAACGACAGAAGTAGTTATCCTATTCTCTAAATTTCTTAGAGTGAAATCTCATTCCAAAAAAAAAAGATTGAAGATTTACCACTCTTATTCAAGAATGGCAAATATTTTCACTTTTTTGAAGTGAGATTTTACTCCAAAAAATATTGAGAGTACATTTTTTGCGAATAAGACTCAATTCATCCTGTCGTCACTACTTTTGAAAATTGTTTCATCACACTCGTAACTCGCGACTCTAATTAACGCATTCTTAATCGAGTCTTTGAATTAATACGCTCAGCATAGAAACTGGTGATGATTAGTTGCTTAGATTACTTAACCTTACATCATCCTTCTTTCCCTCGAACCACATGGCATCGAGAATAGAAGATATATAAGCGGACAATGCGGAACATCCTCCGCTCTTTCTGTTGTGACAGATTCCATTGTCTATCGTTCCAATCTTGTTCCCATTGTTCAGGTGAAAACACGATTCGTTCAGTCTTCTTTCCGCTTTCTGAGTTTGCCCTCCGTCTGAATAGTCCTGGAGACTAGCTCTACGCAGCTACTCAAGTCTGCGTGGCCGTTGCTCTTTGTGGCCATCACTTCGCCATCCTTACCGAGAATCTTGCTAAGCGTCATAATGTAGCTGCAGGCAATCCTCAATACGGATAGTTTTGACAATTTTTGGTTATGTGAATAGGCAGGTATTGCTCGCCTTAACGTGTCAAAGGCCGCGCTGATGGTGTGCACTCTAGTTCTTTCTCGAGCGTTTGCTTCTATCCGTCTCTCCCTCGTCATGTTCTTGTAATTTCTTTGCTGGCCGCCTTGATGATGGTGTCTCGATGTCATGGGAGCCACTTGATGACTCTGATGAGTCTGATGATTCTGACCGGATGAAGCTATCTGTACTGAGGATTGCAACAAGTGTTCCATCATGTACGATGGCGTCTTGTCGTAGGAGCCACTTACAGCAGGATGCGACGGCACTCTGGATGCTTCGTTTCTCACTACCAAAGATAATGGCTCGTCCTGCAGCCTAGGATGCGGTAGAGAGATCGTATTCGACGAAGACGTCGTTGCTGCTGTTGGTGCTACCGGCTCGAAGAACCTCTGACGAGGCTCTCGTCGAGATGAAACAGCCAATCGATTGTGACCGGTAGGATGTTGTAGTCTTCTGAATGATTCGTGCAGCCTCTGCGTCGTCTCATTTTGCTGTTTCCTCCTTTCTTTTTCTTCTTTCTCTCTTTCACTGGACAATGTCGTTGTCATCGTCATCGCAGTTGTCATGGAAATCGTATTCGTCGACGTCGTCATTGACGAAGTCACGATTGTCTCCGATTCATTTTTATAGGAAGAAGGAATCCATGGTCGAAAAGGATTCGATGTATTTAGAGACCTGCTCTCCTCTTGATCCACGGTTGTCTCTTTGGAAATAGGATCAAACCGTCTCTTCTTCAATGGTGCTATGATGACTGCAGGTTCTTGAATCTTTCGTGGCTCTGCCAGTTTCCGCTTGTTTCTCAACGAAATTGGTATTACCTGCACTTCGACACTGTCCTCAGATGAAGTAGGCGAATGCAAACTCGATCTACTGTCCTCGTCGACACTACTGCAAGAGCCGCTATCTCTCTCGGAACCCGCCATGACACCAGCTGTAAACGAAATGAAGAAAAATACGTCAGTGCACGTTCGTGTTGCTTAAAATTCCTAAAAATTGTACTTTAAATATTAGAGAAAAAGAGCACAAATATTCTGAGTGCACAAAGTTCAAGTGGCACGGATCTAGTTACGGATATCCTGTGTACTATGAATATTGCAGTATAAGATAATAATAGAAAGAAAGAAATAATTAATTATGCCTTCTTAAGTCTCGTCCGGATGGAAACTATATAACTATGTAGTCGTGCCCTACGTAGGTGAAGCATTCCGAAGGACGCGCAGTGATATGCCGATAGCGTTTGATTGATCGATAGACATGCAATGCTGATTGATTGATCAAAATTCGCCTTCTCCTTATACTATCGTGCTCAATGCTTCAACTTTTCTGATTCCACCATGCCCATGATGGAAGTATATTATATAAATATATAAATATATCATATAAATGTATTATATAAATTTATTATATAAATATATTTTATAAAATATAAATATATTTTATAAATATACTTCCACCATGTGTGACGATCGTGCGTTAGGACTAGAGCTACGGAATGCGAGGAGCGTGAGATGTTTTTCTTTCATTTTCTTGACGGTGTTTTAAATCTGTTGCCAAAGCAGTGCACAAGGACACTACATAGTTTCCATCCGAACGAGACAAGGGGCATAATTAAGATCGAAGTTCATAGGTAAATTCGTTAAATTTATCAATTGAACTACACAATTTTTTAAACCTTTTATTCTCTTTTATACGCCGAATATAAAAATATAAGAAATATACTCAATATAATGCCTATTTATTTAAGGTAAATAAATATAAATAGTTTTTATATTGATGAATATATTTAAAGTAAATTAATAAGAATAGAGCTATGAGCCAAGCAAGGTTATATTGTTAAATAACAAACAGAAAGTTTATTAGAATATATGTTTTGATCAATCTGTTCAATATCATTATTCAACAACATTGAGAACAGATTTTAAAATTCAAATAGTATTAATTAATAGTGCTCTGATTACATTATAACATTATACATTATAACAAGAATAATAAATTTCAAAGAAATACATTATTAAATCGCTATTGTAGTAATCAACGGATGTCTTAAAGTAGAATCAAATGGAAATAAAGCATATCTCGGATTTTTTTGTAATCAAATAATAACAACTAACAATTAAAAAGATTATAAATTTCAGTCTAGAAATAATAGTGAAATCTAGTAAAAATTATTGTAAAAATAATTATGTATTATTTAATAGAACATTGTAAAAAATAAACAGTTATCTTAAAATTAAAACAATCTGCATATTTTAAAGAAATCATAAAAATAAAAAGTACCTGGAAAATTGATTGTAATCCGTCGCAAAATTTCTTTATGTCTAATTATTCGAAAACGGCGTCTTGAATTATATGCTAAAAGGAACTCAATTTTTAAGATGAGAGAAGTTTATTCTGGAAGTTATACATTGAAAATGACTGTTTTGACAATAGAGAATAAGACGTTAGATAGGAAAAGTATGAAAAGAAGGGGTATAAAAGGCATTAGGAAGGGGACAGCGATTGTAGTATAGAAAGATACATGTCGGATAAAATTTTGAGATTGACTCTTTATATGCATCATTTCTGATATTAATCTTTTATCTTAAGATGATTCTGTATCCAAAATTTTAACCTCCTCCCAATTAAAATTATGATTAAAATTCATACGATGATCCGAAATATCCGTGACGGAGATCCCGTTTTTTTATTAATAATATAGGGCGCTAATGAATTTTCGTTTGTAAACGTCTCTTCGTTTGACCGACACTAATTTACCTCACATCAAGGCAAGAAATTTTATACCCCACATCTAAAGGATTACAAGGCAGTCTTTACCTACTTTTATGAACTTATTTATGAACTTATTTGGAATATTCTATTTGTTATTTAATATTAGCATCAAGACCTTGCTTAGTTTGTAGCCCTATTCTTATTAATTTAATTTTTTAAAATTATTCTAGCTTTTTTTCCTATATATAATTTTTATATTTATAATATTTATATTCGATATCGACAATTTTAAACTGCATCGTTCACTGATATCATCAATCAGATTATGATTAATGTAAGATAAATTGCTCGAGGAATTCGCTACTGAAATTTAATATGGCCAGTGTCTATGTGCGGACAACATGTAGGTACAAATAATGTTCTTCAGTAACGTAGGTGCGTTACGAGATCCTAATATCGAATTCTCGCATTACGAGACTATTCGCAACCTGACGGAGGATGGACGGCAGCAACGGAAGCACACGTGTTTGCCTCGCGATTCCGTGGGCGGAACCGCGCTTCGGACACGCGGGAGGTTTTCTGCTTTGATGCGTCATCCAGCTGGTACCATCTGGCGCGCACACAGGGACTCGACTCGAGCAAGAGAAGATTATAATATACTTGCGCCGTCGTTGCTCCTTTCCTCCCGTCCATCCGTTTCGCCGACCGGAGTCGACTCGGATTCCAAGGCGGAGACTAATTTCGCTGATTTTAGTATCTCCGGGGAAGACGCTTGTCATCGCGCGACTTACGCGAACAGTTTTACTTCACCCCTTCTCAGCATCTGATGCATTTCGAAGGAGGCCATGAATAATTCTTCATGTTTCTACGATTTTTTTTATCGTATGCAATGATTTTAAAGACATAATAAGACTTTTTTAGATTCTTGTTTTCCTCGAAGCGATGCTATCTCTCTAAATTTCTTGGAATGAAAGCTTACTCCAAACGAGTGAAAATGCTGCCAGTGTTGAAAATATTTGCACTCTTGAATAAGAGTGACAGATTTTTACTTTTTTTTTTTAGAGATTCACTCCAAGAAATTTAGAGAGATTATATATTTCTTTTTTTTTTTTGTAAATTTCAAACTATTCTTGAAAAAATTGGAGCAAATATACGTTTTGCAAAGTGTGCGAGAGAGAATCGTGTCAAGAATCGCAAAACTGTATACAATGCACGAATTATCAAACCAGCTGACGTAATCGTCTTGTTTGTGTAATAAATACGTATGCAAACACGACGGTGCGTAATTTTATCCGGCGTTAGAGTATGGATTGCGATATCATGACCTTTCTCACATTTCCTGACCACGAGACACGTAAAATTTTGCGATCCACACGAGCCGTGTGCGAACTTTGACATTTTTCCCGCAATTATACGTAAATTATTCGGCAAAATGTTGCGTGGGTATCCGATAGCACAAACGAACGGTTCGGTTTCATTTGACTATCATCGATCGAAGCAATAATTCATACGAGCCGACGATCGTTGACGTGGCAATTGATCGAGCACGACAAGCATTGCAGATGCATCGGATTTCTCGATCACGGATCGCCTGCGCCGCAGCCGGCGCGATTCTTTCATTTCGCTCTGTCTCGTTTTCGCATTCATCCTCTCCGTCTTACTACATCGATCTCATCTCCCGAATGCGATTACTGTGAATCGGAATCAGTTAACATCTTTAAGAGGCGTCCGGCGTCGCATTTACTCGAAATCGACCAGCAAGCTTTTTATTAGCTGTCTTTCTTGAATCCTCCAATTATTCTAACATTCTGATTTTAATTAAAACAATTTGAAAAGAAAATATAAAATAAAACAAGAAAATATTCACTTATAACGCTACGAAAATATAATTGAAAAATGTGCTAATAATAATTTTCTGACTAGAAATCCACACAGAAAAAAACGATTTGACTAAAGTATCTAAAAATTTAATTAGATATAGATTTGAAAATAATTTTATTGGACTGTCAAAATAATTATGTAGAATATGCTCAAATATGATTGCTAAAATATCAAAACTTTCGCAGCGTTTCTCATCATGTTTGAATTTCCTAATTTTGATGATTTAAAATTATTTTCAGCTCTATTATAATATAAATTATTAAATATTTTAACAAAATCGGTCTTTCCATGTAAGGATCAAATAACGTATGCTGGATTTTGATTCTATAGTATTAATAAACGCCATTTCTCCGCTATTATATATTCTCTATCTTTTTCTCATGTCCTCTCGTCTCAAGAGAAACAAGCTGGGAAGAGCAAAGCACGGCCGCCACATGGCGCTGGCGCCAATCTCGTCTGTTCATTGCTCTCCTTTTATTGCTTTTCCGAGATAGAGGAGTCATCGCGATCGCGACGCGAACGAGCAATGAGATCGCAACCGGATCGTCTTTCCCTTCTGGTTGGCGATCTCATTGGCTGACCTCGACGCGACGCTTTCCCAAAAACCTTTCGTAGATACTACGTACTTATCTTGGACACTATCCAACTGAAGGGCTCTCGCCGGAAAGGCATGGAATTCCTCCTCCGAGCGCAGCAAGTGCCCGCCAATTGGAGTCAAACATAGATTTCCTGTCTGTCGTCTCGTCTCAAATGCGACTAACGGCCGTTGACTTCTCGCGAAACTAAGGGTTAAAGTTGGATTAATTGGAACAAAATTCCCCATTTTGTATCAATATTGAAATATCTCTCTCGTTTCTTTTTTCGTCACCAAATAAATAGAATCGAAAAGAGGGCGAATTATAATACAACGAAAGAATCGGAACAAGTGAGGTGAAACTGTTCATGCAAGCGAGATAATGTTATTGGCCACCTGGCATCGTCTCTGCTCGTCGTGTGTTAGTTTAAAAGCGTTATCGAACCGATAACAAGACCGTATTCTCGATAGTAGCCATCTGCCACCGCCATTGGCGACGATCGTTATTATTGTTTAACGAACGGAGAAGTCTTTTTCTCGTATAATGTTTACTTGAGCTCGCTTATTACCGATGCAACGATATCCCGAATGCATTTTCGATATTGGCCAACTATCGTATATATATATATATATATATATATATATATATATTATTTT
>NW_012130086.1:4004520-4010252 GCF_000143395.1 Atta cephalotes
TATATATATATATATATATATATATATATATATATATTTTTTCTAATAATTTATGGGCAGTTTTTTTGTAGTTATTTTTTTTATAGTTACTTTAAGCAATATGAAATGAAAATGGTAAATATTTTCGAAAATTATTGCGTAGAATCGATATCAATTGAAATAACGATGACTCGCTAAATTTACGCATTTCTCTACAAAAAAAAAGATTTCATCGCCTCGTAATCTTTTCGCACGCGTAAAAAACGAAAAGTCGCGAGCGCGTGGAAAGGAAATTATCGCGAGAAGAGTTTAGGTCATTCGGGGTCATCAGCAGGCGCCGGCCGAGACACATGCTCGATCATCGGTCGAATCATAAATATCGGTCCGACGAAAGAAATGAAATTGATGAAGGAGGTCACGATTCGCCGCGTACTATTGGTGCTTGTCGTTTTAAACGAGATGTATCTTTTCTTCAAATTTTCTAAAAAAAGAGATAGATATTTATATATAGGTCGGATCTTATATTTAAGACCGTCTTACAGTTTTAAGATGTCATAAACCAATCAGAGAGATTATCATTTTAAGATATTACTTAAGACAGTCTTAAAATAAGAACTATGAATACTTCTCAAAGACGCAGTAGAACTCGGAGTTTAAGTTATAACTGAATGAAAGGAGTGAATAAAAACACATGAATGAAGAGGACACGTGCTGTATAAAATACGAAATTATATTGCCTGATGCTCGGATGCGATTAAGCCATGGAATAATTTTGACCTAGAAAGGAGTCAATCTGCAATCTCCAGATGGCTAATTGAACGACTGATATCCCGCTGAGAACCGCCGGCAGTTTAGAGGACAATGAAGATCTGTCTGCGATTGCTTCTTCTCTATGCGTACTTGGAGCAGTGCTCGTGCCATTTCGCGACAGGCTCGCGAATGTCTCGAGACGTATGTAGTATGTACCTCTGTTCTGCCGCCATCTCGTTCAAACGCATTTGTTCAAACACGCCGAGCACATCTGTGCAAACTCTCGCGCCAGAGAACGTAACGTCGACCTTCCGCCGGGTTTTCCGTTGCGCCGGGTGCGCATCTTCCACGTGACGCTTCGTAGAAACATCCTTCGAGGAAAAGTTCTTTTTATTCGATGTTGCGCCTGCTACACAGCTGTGTTTGCATATCATTGTTACATGCGATCGTGTCATTGCCTCGGTTCCGATATTCAAATAATTTTTCAATCATTAATATAAACTTTCTTCGTAAGACGAAAATTAATGAATCTTGAGTCTTTAAAAAGTTTAATAAATTCAAGATATATTTATTAATTACGGGATATTTATAATATGAGTTCCATTGAAATAATTATTAATATTTTAATCAATTTCGTTTGTTATTTATTAATAATTTGATAAATTTAAATGATTTAGAAAATCTGTGAGAGATATTTGAAGATTTCAACATATAAAAATAAATCCGAGACTTTCCATTTTATTCATAAAAAAAAAAAGAAAACAGAAAAGTTCAGTTTTTTCTTTTTGATTGAGATGGGTGATTTTAAGGGCGCTTCCCACGTGGAAGATTGAAAAGACGGCGAAGGCGAAAACACGTGGGACATGTCGGAAAACTTCCAACTGCTTTCGAGAGCTTTGTATAGAAGTAGCTAAATATAAAGTACGCAGACGGTTTGCGCGCATGTGGCCGAAATCACCCACGCGACTTTTCAAATCGTCGGTAATAATAATCCGGGTGATAGGTATTATTTAGAAAGCAATACGCTTCTTCTTTTGCGTAATAACATAATATGCAAGAAGAATCGAAGAATTTGATAAGCGATTCGAGCGTGATCTATGACCTGATTACGAGAGGTTCGAGGAAAACAAGAAAAAAGAGCGTACAGGATGATTGATGCCTCTAAAATATTTGCTATGCGCATTTCACAAATACCACTGAATGCGATAATATTAATATCGGTACTCATAATCAGTTCATTTCTGTCTGAATACGTAAAGTATAATGCAAAGGAAAATTAAATTTGCGATATTTTTTTCTATCTTGAAATCTTTACACGGAAAGAACAATTTAGCTGACGTATCTAATTTAGTTAGATACAGATTTGGAAATAAGTTTGTCAGACTGAAATAATTAGATAAAAATCTCAAGCATAATGAGCAATGCTGTAAAAAGTTTTCACATTCTAGTAACCAATCTAAATGTTATCTGAAAATAGTGTTCTACATAATTATTTTGATAATTCAACAAAATTATTTTCAGCTCTGTCTAAAGTCTTCAGCAAAACTATTCTTTCCGTATAAATATCGATTTATTCGGAAGACATTACACTTAAATTACATATATTAAGAAATGTAAGATTATTCGTACATATTAATAATATATATATCCCATAAGAGATGTAAAAATTTAAGGTTCGCATTGATAAGTCGGTAGATAATCGTTAGCGCATCTTGAGAGAATGCATCTTAAGATACCGAAATCAAATAGAGACACTGTTTCTTTTTCATCGATAAGTGGGGAATGAAATGAACCGAGCTAAATAAGGGAAATAAGGTTGCTCTCGATCATAGATCATTCGCAAAGTGCAGGTTTCCCTCGTTGCTATACCGGGGACGCCTGTCTATCAGCATCGGCCGCCTTTTGCGGAAAATTATAAAGCGCCGACCGCGTGGTGTTGACTAGTTCGCGTAATTACACGACGCCAATTGCATCCGGCGCCGAGCGACGCCGTGGGCCGCTAATAATCACCTGTTACCGCGGTGTAATGGCGACGTAATACGAGAGTCCGTACGATAATCGTTGCGATGACTTACAGACATAGATATCGCGTCGATACGAGTACGTGTCGTATGCCTAATGACTCTCGATAGCTCGATACACCATGGTACTTAACGATTGCCTAACGAGCGGTCTCCGTTAGTGATTATACCGTTCCGACGCGTGTCAACGCGTTTCGCCAGTCGCCGTTCGTGGGCGCGTTCGCGTTTTACCGTGCGTCACCTTCGCCGGCGTTATTGGGAGAATTATGCGACAGCCTCAGCGTTGATTTAAGACCGCGGCATGTTGAGCGTAGGCGCGAAAGTGTGCGCGCCGGCCGAATTAAGCGTCTGATTATTCTCTTCTGTTTCTTCTTGTTGGGACGAGAGACGGCAACGCGACATGCCGAGCCTTGCTCACGCTATCCATCGCGCTTAAAGCAAATGTAATCGACTGTAAAAGATATTACACTGTAGAGACTTGAATAATTTAACGAGATATCAATAAGAAATTAATACCCGGGAATATGAGTAAAATTCATTATTAATGCACACATTTATCGCATTTCAAATGGAACAGTGAATAATTCATATTGCGTTGTATTAACAAGAAAATGAAATAATTACATCCTTTAAATATTTAAAATGTTAGAATAAGATTTATTTGTACATTGTTTAGAGAAAAATATTAAAGTATATATATATGTATATATATGTATGTATATCAATAGTGAGGCCGAATCAATTAGTTGCAGTAACAAAATCTCTTGTCAGTTTTTGTTTAATTTAAAAAATATCAGTTAAAATTGTCAGTTAAAATGTCAATGATGTTTCGTTCGGTGCAGACTTCAAAATTTTTTCTTTCTTTTAATTACGATTTTATTTATGATTTTCTATGTGTGTTTACAATGAAATATTGATAATTATAATAAAAAAGATTTCTTTCAGAATATTTTCTTAAACAGATTTAAAAAAAAATAAGACAATTTAACGAAATCGAAATATTAATTTAGATAGACCTTTGAAAATTTGTTCAATCGTCAATTTTTCAATTAAGCTAGATATGAACAGATTTTAGTAATTCCAAACCGTAAAGATACTAAAGACTACACAACGGGGGGACAGGAGATCTTTCGCTCTTGAGCTATTATATTCCACTCTCGTGTGGCGGCGCGTCGCATTTCCGCCGGAGGCTTTCCGCGAAACGAGCGGCAGGCCGAAGCTCGAAGAGCGGCACGGACAAGAGAAGAAAAGGGGTAGAAGGAGGAGGAAATAAAAAAAACAAGTCTCGCCTCCGATAAATCTCCCGACGCGACGCCGCCGTGTGGATGTGGATGCGCCGTTTCCTGTCCCGATCCTCGCGAGAACGCGGGAGCGGGATATTTATCGCGCTGCCAATACGCCGCGCCGTCGCGAAGACACGCGGCTGCCTCCGACGAGGTTACCAGTCTGCGCAGTTTCTTCGTTCGACATAAATAAATCGATCCGTTCGTTCATCGTTCCCTGATCGATTCAATCCGGCTAATGAGACGGCATCAATACTTTCGTGGTTTCGATCCTCGAAATGTCCATGAGAGACGAGAATTTCGCTGTTGCAGCAAAATTGTCGCTGCCTTCGCGTTTTTTGTCCGACCCAATTGACCTTCGCGATTGTTAGCCAATTATCTGATATTATAGCGGAACTCGTTTTGTTATGCAAAATAGAAGAATTTCGATCGGTGAACTTTTGACCGTAGAATTTATAGTCAAAGGAAATAATTCATCGCTAAACGATGTAACTCGCGAAATTATTCTTGTCTCTCACGACAAGCGAGTGTTCTCTCGTGAATGATAAGAGAAAGCCTGATGCAGACGAACTCGATATCGTATCATAGAGAGGAATTGGAGGAGATTGCCTAGAAGAGAGAGAGAGAGAGAGTGAGAGAGAGGGGGGGGGGAGGGGGAGAGGAGAGGAAGCAATGGCGCTAGCCAGATGGTCATGAGAGCGAGCATGACTCGATATACCAGGCTAGTCATTTCGCGATCGGCTGGCCTGCCGTCCGATCGCGAAAATATTTGTGTTTCACTCTGTTCTACTTCTTCACTCTGTTTCTATTTCTTCGTCTTTTCCGCCTCTTCTTCATTACGTGATCATGTGGCCATTCGTTCTATCGCATTCTAGCTTTGACATTGGGCGATTTCACGTAAACACAATGCCGATGCCGATGTACTAAATGTATAATTTGTTTTCTACCAAAGGCTCTTGCGCGTGATCTAAGATTATTTTTATTATTCGTATTTTCTGTGTCTTTTTTTCTTTTTTTTTTCTTTAAAAAAATATCTGTTCCGATATTTTCGTTTGCTCGAAGCAATAATTAGAAATTGTATAATTATGATGAAAAAAAATAGAAACAGAATTCGTAACATTCAATTTTATTCGTTTTATAAATTCTGTTTCAGTTTTTTCTTTTCACGAGAAAATATAAAGTAGATAATATATAATTTATTTGTTACATACAAAAACTAAATGTTTTTAGATTCATTCAATTATTTTTAATTTAAATATAAATGTTTAATTTATATAGAGAATCGAACGAAGCTATACCGTCATTTTCAATCTTAAAGTAATATGAAATTTATGACAACAAACAAATATCCTTTTGTAGTAACGTGCTTTTTTTTATAACTATCTTATATAATCATGATTGCTTCTTAAAGTATGACCTTTGAATATTCAATATACGCTGCTCAGAAACATAAATAATATCACGAGAAATGAATAAAATAGCCCCATTCTACCCTATATATTTTTTTCTTTAAGTAACATTTTTATTTAATATTTTTATACATACTTGCTGCTATATTTTATTTCTCTTTTCACATGAAAGATTTATCATGTAAATGTCTCGTTAGCCATCAGAAACATTAAACAAGAAAATGCTAATAATATCAAATGAAGATATCGATCGAGGACATGTGATACGAGAATTTTTCTCTCTCTCTCTC
>NW_012130086.1:4011989-4025947 GCF_000143395.1 Atta cephalotes
CTCTCTCTCTCTCTCTCTCTCCCCCTCTGTCTCTTGATCCCGTGAAACTTGCAGAAATCATTTCTTCGCTGCGGCTCACTGCGAAGTCGAAATCAGACGCAACGTAGACACTTGCTGCCGGCGGCAGATTTAAGAGTAAAAGTAGTCGACCGAGAGAGGAGATGAGATATGTAAATGAACGCGAGTAGAACTTAAGTAGCAACAGGCGATAGGTACTATCTCGATTATAGTTATCGCGGGAAAGGTGAACACGATCTAATTAAAACGCTCATTTTCTGCACGCTTTCGTGTCGACCGATTATGATAGCGAAATGATAGCGAAGCTGTGATACTTCTCGGTGATAAGATTGATAATTATTCGGAGATCAATAAATATGATATTTATGGAGCTGCTCTTTGTAATAAACGTTGGTTGTAAATGATCAGTAATATTTCATCAATCAATATAAACCACTACTATATAATAGATTTTGATAATTATTATTAAAGTATCAGAAATGAGAGATTAATATAAAATAATATGAATTAATGAGACAGAAGCTCTAACTAAATGAAACCCAAATAAACAAAATATAAATAAATTAAACGGAATAATAAAATATCCTCCGGAGTGTTTAACTAGATGTATTTATTCCGCAAATGTCTCGGCATATATCTATCATTTCTATACCGATCACTTATTAATTATTGTATTAATCATTCAGGTGTACATTGAAATCATTGGAAAATGTTGACTACTGATTTTATCATTGAATATATTGCGTATTATTTAACGATTATTCGCATATTATTCAACGAAGATTATTATGCTAACTTCAATTATTTCAATTAACTTTACATCTCGTTGATGATGCCGACAAGGATACAGAGATTTGCGCGAGAAAAATATTGAATGGCACGCGTGCATTGTGTAGTCTTTCATTTATATTTTTTTACGACTCACATAACTGCCCACGGAACACAAGCGTGACATTATCGATATGTATTTAACATTGCTGATGAATATTGAATATTCGAGTGCATC
Source organism: Atta cephalotes (assembly GCF_000143395.1). NCBI lineage: Eukaryota > Metazoa > Arthropoda > Insecta > Hymenoptera > Formicidae > Atta > Atta cephalotes. The sequence goes on from NW_012130086.1 coordinate 4,013,014, forward strand.
ACAATTAAGCGACGAGCATTGACGTTAACATATGTGCGATTAATTGCATTGATCAATAATATAACAGTTTATTGGCATGATTTTTTGATATATTTTTTCGATCTCAGGAAAGTGGAAAGTAGGACATGGTCGAACATTCTTTCTTCTATCGGAAATCCGTCCAATGAATAACAAAACAAGAAATACACGAAACAATACTAATTCTTTACCGTGCTTTTAATCTCCTACTAAAAAATTCAAATAATATTGTTAGTAATTTGTATATAATATTTTTATATATTATATTGCAGGAATAATATATATAATAATATATATAATATATATAATATATATATAATATATGTAATTTTTTATCATAAAGTAACATAAATTCGATATAATAATGCAATGCGACAATATCAATAAATTAAAAAAATTAGACAATGAAATTTTACGATCAAATATACATATAAACTATTACACGAATTATCGTATTCTAGTATTCAATTAAAGAGATACATTTTTCATGATTAGAAAGGATTTTATTTTTACTTTCAACTGTTATCACCCGAAGGTTTGATATTTCACTGACTTCATACTTCTTATCGTTTTCTGAGATACTATATAATGACATTTGATATCAAAATAGACATAAATAGACATTTTATTCATATATGCTAGATTTTAATTATATATGCATTTTAATTATATATGCTATCAAAACTTGATAGCATATATAATTATTTCTGACTGTTTTATTAATAAACTCCTGAATTTCGCTTTTATATGACGTTTTATGTCGTTTTGTCAAATCATCAGGTATTGGTCTTCCGCCGGAGTTAAGTTAAATCAGTACATCGCGCTGATTTCGCTGCTCCGAGGATCGTTGTTTACGCGTAGATGCTCAGCACCGATTTCAAGCTCGGTCAAAGGGGGTCGTCTGTTACCCGGGATCGTATCTCTGTGGTAGTGCGTATATGTGGCGACCCACGCTGGCGCCGTCGCAGCCACAGTCGCCGTCGCCGTCGCCGCCGCAGCCTTCTGCCTCGCACTCTCGCGTTTCTATTCTCTCTCTCAATCGAGATCTCATTATACCTTCGGCTACGTAGCCTAGTAAAAATGTCCAGACTATCATTCGGCATCTGATATCACCAACATTCATACGTAAATAGTCTAGTTCTAGTTGTAAGTCCACACTTCAGTGAACTTCAAGTCGACACTTTTGATAATAAAAAGTGAACACTTATCATTATCGTAAATTTAATTTATCTGATTAAATTATTTAACAATCATACCAAACTTGTGCTGTATGTGATTTCAATCAATTTACGTTTTTTATTAGAATCGTTATTGAACTATATTAGATCTGTTTTAATCCAAGTTGAGTCAGAACATTGAAGATGTATCTAATGAATGAATATCAAAGATATTTAGTATTCAAGTGTCGCATTTGTTCTGCCTCGCTTCTAGAGAAATAGGATGTAAACGTGAGAGTGCAACGAGCGTAGCTAATAAGAGCAATTTTCCCGTTTGTGTACTTCCATTCCATTCTATGTATGTTCATTTACAAGCGAATATCTAATCTTTATACCGGTATAAAAGTCCATTCGGATCATCGCCTGTAGAGCAATTCTCTTTTCGTTTCCCGTCCTGATTTACCAATCACGATCTCTCTATTGCGCGTTGTTCATAACGATAATTGTCGATCCTCATCAAGGGGAATATATCGATCGGCCCGCATTTTTTGGACAATTGACATGGTAATGTACGTTTGGTTTTCTTTGATATTATTTTCGGCAGAATACTGCTTTAGCAGATTTTATCGCGTATTGAGATGGCAAATCGGCATGTTTCGATTTAAAGCTGATCGACGAAACTAATCTGGAGTACGCTGGTTAGAAATGTAAATTGACTTAAATTGTATGATGTTCAAATTCGAAGCCTTATTTTTTAATTGAAAGCGCTTAAAATATTTTGAGCGATGACACGAGAATATATGAAAGCGAAGGCTTTTAAGGCATGAAATCTAGAACAACTAAATGAAAAAAATTAGAATTGTTTCAGACTGAAGTAGGTTAATGTACTTTCAATGTAGAATAATGCTTTGTTTTAAAACTTGCTACGCATAGATAAATAATTATTTATTTAAATTTTCAAATTTTCCCACTCTTTATGGCTTAGTTACATCAACTACGTCTATATTAACTTCAGCATGTTAAAAGATGTGGGAGAATTTAGATTAAACTAAAGTCGAAATACTCAGCAATCTAAAGTGATCACATTCGCTTCAGTCATCCCTTTCGTGTCATCTCTCAATTTAAGTCTGCGAACACGCGCTACGAACTAAATTCACCTTTCATGAAAGCTGAAAGCTCGAACGTACTTTCCACCACGTGATCGGTCATTTTCTTCTTATAGACCACCGGCACTTCACCGGTTCCTTCCTCGATTCACGCACCCTCACGCACAAAATACACTTTTTCCTTTTCTCTCGTAGTACAGATCCACAAAGCTCGACACGTATAATAAACAAAACTGATTGGATCCTGGTAATCCCAAAATTCCGTTTGAACGAATGCGATGTTTAAAGAAGTTTTCGCGAGTCTATGTTTGAGCAACAAACTCAATGTGAGTCGACACAGGTCCTGTTCCGAACGCAGTCGACAGTGAACTGGTTCGCCTCGTGTACTCTCGACTCCGTTTCATGCTCTTACGTGTGCGAGGGAGGCTCGACTGGTTCGTGCTCCATTCCACCACCACTACCACCGCCGCCACTAGTAACGTCGTCGCGCTACCACCACCACTCCGGCAAATTACCACCACCACTACACAATCGCTATCAGCACCAGCAATACTAGTAGTACTACTGAACTACTACCGCCTGTATTACCACCACTATCAGCAACGACTGACGTCGCCGCGAATACAGTCTCCCTCTCACCCGTAAGCTTTGTCGACTTGAAACGTGGCATACGAGAATATTGCGATGGGTGGGAGATCATGCCGGAAAAGATCCCGTGACAGAGAACGGCACGGCGTTGGCGTTTGGCGTTGGCGTCAGTGATAGTAGTAGTATGTGTTACTCCACTTTGATGCTAGGCGCGGTTTATGACAATAACAGTAAGAGTATTGGTCTGCCTACTAGTTTATTTGATGGGTTGTGAATGGCTGATAGTACGATGTCTATTATACTTGATTCCTAACGATGTTAAGACATAATGATTTTAACAATTCTAAATGACTCCTATTGATTCTTGATCACTCAATGATTCTCAATGCGACGTTGGCATCTAATATTGGCGCCGTTGATCATGATAATGTCGCTGTCCACTAGTATTAGTAACCACCGAGATATTAGACGACACAGCGCGTTGGCGTCGGTGGTGGCGATGGCTACGGGGCAGAGGAAGAAAAGGAAGAGGAGGAGAAGTGCACGCATTGTTGGCGGCGGGAATCAGCGGGGGCCGACAGAGCGGCGCCAGCAGGCTGAGAGTTTAGCTCACAGTTTCTCTGTACCACTAGCTTGTTCTTTCTCTTTCTCCTTGCGCCCTGTCCCCTCGCTCGGCTTTTCCGTCTCCGTTGAACCCTACGGTTCTCTCCTCTCTACATTCGTCTCTCTTTCGTCATGCCTTATAGCCACTCTGCCCACCCACCAGTGGTAGCACTCTCCAATATGCGAGTGTGCGTTTGCATGTCTGCGTGCGGAGATGCCGCGGGCGGCCAAGAATCGCGAGTTTATGGGACTCACTGACCACCGCAGGAGTCTTTCTCCAGGTTTTGAGGCGGAGGCCGTTTACCAGCGCTGATCTCCGGGAGATTCGACCTCCGAATTTTTTGTTTTTTTTTTGTTTCTTTTACCGCCCTCTCGCTTTTAACCATCTTCGACCTTTGCGCTTCCTTTCGTTGTGTCCTCCGCTAATCATGGTGACTCTCCCGTTTGCCGGACACAAGCAGACCCGGTGCAACTTCTGTCCTCTTGAAAGAATGCTTTCACTATGCCAAAATCATGGGAAACACCCGCGGGCGTATTGCGCACAGGCGGATATTAGAGGCACTTCTCCTCGGGGGCGGTGGCGAAGCAACCATGCTCGATATAATATTCACCGAGCACGTCACCGTTTCGCCGAATTGTAAACACTTATGAATTCCGTGCGAATGGTAATTTTTATTTCCGTGACGAAATAATTACAGTAAAATCGATATTTATTGTAAAAATAGACTATGCATACTAATAAATTAATAATATCGATGAATGATCATCGAATTTATTTATTTAGATAATGTAATTAGCGAATGTTTGCAATTTATTAAGAACTTAATATTTTACAATATGTAAAACTTATCGATATAATAAGTGGCAAAGGCTACAACAAGAAGTAAGAAAAAAACACAATAAAAAGGCATGATACGAAAAATTTTTATTGTATCTTTGGATATATTTTTCTTATCAAAAGAATACGAACAATTAATATACATATATTATTATATTTTCTAATATCTTTTAAATTGTTTTTTAATTGTTAAATGTTTACAAATTAAAATAATTATTATATATCATCCATGTGAGCGTCATGACATTCTTTTCACATTCAATTGAATTGCATATTGTCAACATATGTACACATCTTTCTTCCATCTTTTCGAAATATGGAACCTTATTACACAATACATGCAATTAGTATATCCATGCCCATTCAGGATTCTATGAGTTAAGCAACGATCTGAAACAAGTCAGTCTTTCCATTATTTCGCCGATTTTACGAGTTTGCGAAAATATTTTGGTACACATTTATTTGATACGTCACCACGTGGTCGTTTGCAGACACCATTTGCAGACACAGATGTATGTTCTCCATTCGAGACTCCACAAATCCATATGGCCAATCCACTAGGATTAGTGCGTTTTGTGTTGTAAAGAACGGAATTACTGTCACTCTGCTTTATTTAATTTGTGCATGAAACAAAATTATTAAGCTTTCATTTTTCTTTAGCCCATTTAAATTGCAATTTATAATTTTTATCGACGAAGTCGACGAAGAAAAAAAAGAAATCGTGATTTCTTAATTTCATTCTTTTAACAATTCTGTCACAAAAATTTACATTTTGCAGGCTGCATTTTCGTGGTGCAATGTATTTCGTTTCGACAGTAGTCAAACTTGTCAAACCAGAAATTAGCCGTATTAATAAACGTAACCGATCAAGACCATTCGAGACTTTTATTTAATCGCGTGATTATTTTCTTACAGCGCTTGTAATTGATTTTTTTTGTTCGATTACCTATATTACGCTTAATTGACAGCTGCGAGTTCTTCTCTAACTAAATGTACAATTAACGAAGTGAACAAATCGTTCTTTTGTTATTTTTCTCTTATTAATTAAATTTAATTACTCAATAATACATTTGTATGAGGCTTGGTAGGGAAATATTACGTGACACAATTTTTTAGCGAACATAAAGCGAATATAAAATATAAATATGAATGCATTATACCTGTGATTTATATATATCAATCATATAATTTATTAAAAAATAAGGGTTTTGAAGATTTTATAAAATGTCAGCATTTTAATTATTTTTAGTATCACTTATCGGTGATCTTCATAATCTTGACATATTTCAATATTCTTGACTTCTTGCTTTCTCTTGATAGAACACGGCTACTTTTTTAATTAAATTCATGTTTGTATTCAGAAATTATTTAGGAGAAACACACTGTCATCTTATCTGTTTATATTTCTTCATTATCCTAACTATAGCAATACTCAAAATTTGTGGAAAATCTGAAAGAATTAACATAATTATAACTTAAAAGAATCTGACAGATGAAAAAATATAATTATATCTTTAATTTAGAATTATTTTATAGATAATCACTGATAAACATTCTTTCTCAAGTGTGTTGTTTTAATCTCTTGTTCTACGAACTGCTCGGCATTATGACATTGTTTCTGCATTATATTGATTTTTTCTTGGCATTTTGAAGTTTCTAGTAGTTAAATTATCTAGTAGTTAAATTACGCACTTTCGATTTCCGTAATCTACCGATCGAAGAGATTTCTGTCTCCTTCTGAGTAACACACTGATGACGATTTTTCAGTATAGAAATCAAGGAATAAAAAAGAATGCACCTGTACTCTTGAAACGATACATGTGTGTGGCTTCTGGTAATAAGCTTAAGTATGATTCATCACATTCCTTTTTTTACTCCGCCTTGGAATTGGTCGGAAGTATTAAGTTACGCGGATACTTACAAACACGAATTTTAAAATACGTGTAGGAAATTTTTGTATAATCTTAATTATGTATTCCAAATTTTGTAAACAATAATATTTTGCGAGAAAAAATAAATCCAATAAAAATCAATAAACAGAAAAAAATGAGTCATATTTATCAAATTTTTCAGTATTAAAAAAATTGTTTCACTTTAGTTCCAGTGAAAAAACTCACAAAATTATTTTTTTTAAGAATTTAAATATGATATTCAATAATATTTTTGAAACATTCCTGATTCCTCAAATGTCACTTGTCTATTAAATGAAAAATTTACAATATATATTTCAAATTTACATTCATACTCTTTCTACATTCAAAAATATAAAAAATTTTATAATACATTATTACAGATATTTTATTTATCTTAAATTGTGTTAAATAATGATAATAAAGATAATTTATACCAAACAATTTCAAGATCGCTGTTGTTAAAATATTTACTATTAAAATATTTCTTTTAGTTATTCTTTAGTTCAATTATTGGCCATTCAAAAATCTCATTAAAAAAGTTTCTATTTTACAAGATGCATGGTATTTCATTTTTTAAAATTTTATGAACATTAAAGCCTGAACATGAAAATTATTATAATTATTTCCGATAGAGTTATAAATGTAAATTTAACGTAGCCATTCAATTACTTTAATATATTTCAAATCAATCAATTGAATGCAGAAAAGGGAACGCAATTAAATTTTCTCTTGAGAAATTTAAAAAACAACTGTTTTTGAGCTTCTATATATAAGAAGTGTAATCTAGTAAGCGATATTCTCGGGATTTGAGTATTTCAATGAAGATTTTTTTTCGATAAAGTATGTTAATCGAGATAAAATTCTTGGTGTCACCTATTGGTTAAAGTGATTATCAGGGATCGTTATTGATTTACTTTTGAGTTACTTATCAGTGATTAAAGTGTATATCTTAAAGTAAGGATAGGTGATCTGATAGCGATAAAAACTACATTTACAAATATTTTGCTAATATCATATATTTTATATATATATATATATATATATATATATATACATATATACGTGTATCCTAAAACGTTATATTATACTGAATGTCGAATGTGCATCATGAAATTTATTCTAAAATTGAAATTTATTAAAAAAAATGAAGCTTTGTTATATAGAATTGGTATCTTGAACAAAGATACATCAAAGATAGGTCAATGAGATAATTTTCTTTATACATACATACGATACATTGTTTTTTATCGGGGAATTGGTTAATTTACTGATCGGATCATTTTTGCGAATTCACTGATAATCTCGCAATCATATTTTCCATAACAAACAAACCGAGCTTAATTGTCAAATATATATTTCATTTCTTCGCGATGTATTTACAGCGCGTTGTAAAAAGTTTTCTATCGCGATGAATATCGGTCATGCGCGCGAGAAAAAAAGATCATTAATGACTGTTATTTTGGCCGGCAATTTCGTTCGCAATTACACGAGTCAACTCGCGAAACAGACACGCCCGTACTGCACTCGGTCGCCTTTCAATTCGCATCGGATTCAAAAAGCAACCTCAGCGCGGACACACGGTCGATCTCTCATTTCCTTTCGTTCGTAAAGTGCAAAGGTTGCAACAAAAAGAATTTGTAACTCTCAGAAAAAGAAATAATTTAAGAAATTATTTTATGTATTGAACTAAAAATTGAAATTTAAAGTTACATATCCGATATTTAATTGGAAGATCGTTTTGTATTTTACTAATTATTAATTAATTTCGTGTTAACTAATTGATTATTTTACTTTTTCCAATAATTTTTATGAACTGAAGATTGAATCTGAAACGGATGATGACGAATGATGTATATGACTTGAATATATTTCAAGATCTTAAATATCTAATATATTACCTATTTAATCACGATTTAAATTATCGTGTGATATAATTATCATCCTTAAAGATACCACTGTATAAAAGATAACAGCAATAGCTTTTTTACTCCCTCAATCTCAGCACCGCGATCATCCTTGTAATAATAGTAACGCTCTACTCGGGGACGGAAGTCAAACGACAGCTGGTGATTGCGGGGGAGGATACGGGGGCGGGAGAGGAAGAAACGGTGAAGATGGTTATGTTAAAGGCGTGTGGCACTAACTCGGGGAGTGTCATGTAATTTACGTTAACAGTCAACGCGCGACGGGCGGTGACTTTTATCTTTCCTCGCGACACGTCACTTTTGGTGCGTCGAACATGATACGGTACTCTATAGGAGGGAAAGACTGTAATATTTTTATCAGTCCATATTGCGTTTTAACTTGTTTTCTACGCGAAAGTTAGTCTGGTTTACTGCAATAAACAAATACTTTATTCAATATACACATGGGTATCAGTAAAAAATTTCAATATATAAAATATTTGATAAAATACATAAATAAAAATAACGTAATATTTGATATGAAGGGATGAATATTTATATGGCGGATTTAAATTTATTCTTGCAGAATAAATCAAGCTCGCCACGTAAAACATTTCCATATTAATGATCAATAATATTCGAATGATGGGAGGAAACGCTGGCACTAAAAATACCGCATCGAGTGACACGAATGTTCGTCAGATATGCGTTTCTATCGAAAAGCGAAAATTGCGCGAGATCGATTTCCGCAGAATCAGCGTTGGTCTCCCTCTTATCGCGCGAGATTCTTTTTTTATGCGAGCGCACGCGATAAAAGCTTACATCGCATATGTCGTGAGGCGCGTGACGCGTAAATGCATCCGATACGCATTACGCGATAACCGTCATACAACCGTATATCTATCAAGATCGGTATACGGTGCTCGCGTACTCGCGCACGAGTGCACGCACGCGAACCGGATAACGATCTTTCTCATCATTGTACCTGTGATATCGCTTAATCAGTCCTCAGATCGAAAACGATCTAGTCCGATCTTTGCGGAGGAATGTTATCATCATAATTGTTTGCGTTTCATCATTATCGTGATTCGCTTGAGGAGGATGTTTTGATCTTCCGCAGCAAATGTTGAACAACAATATATATTTTATATATAAGATTATTATTTTATATAAATCTTTTCTCTTATTATTATACTAAAGATGCAATCTATTGCAGCAATTAAAAAAAAAAGTATTGTAAAATTATTTTTAATTGTTTTTATTATACTGTAAAAGAGAGTGTTATATTTGTAAAGTTTTATAATTGTGTAAAAAAAAAAGTTATAATTACAAGTACAATTTTTTTAACTTTTGTTTCTTTTGGCTTTTCTCTGCGAGAAAATATTTGCTAAAAAATGTTTAAAAGGCATCATTCGATATTGAACTTTGTATTATTCAGGTAGTTATGCAAAAAAAAATGTTCCACAAAAGTTACTCGAAGAATCTCCGCTTATCTATTAACGTTTATTTATTTCAATCGTTTTTCAAGACTACAGGAAAAAATTGACTTTCTCCCTGTTGTGTCTTCTTTCTGTAAGAGGAAAAAATACTAGTATTCGAGAACACAGAGTTTGTTTTAAGGGGTTTTTCTTTTCCCAGATGAGTGGCGCGACGAAATGAAAGAAATCACTGTTAACGGACGTACAAGGAGTGTGCTGCGCTTACTCGTGTCGTTTTTAGAATTGTGTGTGCACTCGATACTTCACGGCTTAACTCTATCCCATTTTTTCTCAGGCCTCGTCAAACATGTTAAGGCATGTTTCTCGAGAAAGTCTCAAGTGAAGATTTGAGAATTTTATAAATTAGTCCAATAATTTAGAATCTATTACATTCTGCTTTAATATTTTAATTATTGCAGTCTGCTAATTGATAGAAATTTATTTAATGGAATCGTTTTATTAAAATTAAAATTTTAAAATTAAAAGCTTATCACTGAATTATTATCATAGAATTAAATATTTTTTAATTATTTACATTTTTTTATATTTGAAAGAAAATAGAGAGGGAAAACATATAAATATTTGTTTGTATATATATATATATATATGTGTATGAAAAATATGGATATTTAAATAAATATTTACATTTATTTTAAAAGGGATGCATTTCTGAATATAATGATACACGCTGCATAAAATTCTACTTTAGATCGTTTTCATTTAGAGACGAGAACTTCCTAATTGAGAAAGTTACCTATGGAAACCAGAACCTGTATAGATACGCAGATAATTGTTCCCTGACAAATGCTCGGACAGAACATACAGGACAATTGGAGCGTGTCACGTATGAAAAGCCTTGGTTTATCGATTTTCCAGATTTAACACAAACCAAGACAGCACATGTGACACATCCGCTAATATTTAACGCGTTATCTCTTACGCATTCGCGCTTATCTTGTCAGTTCATTGATTCACGCTGCTTCGTGAATATACCTCGATATTATTCCGTTAAAACTATAGAGAAAAATTTATAGAAAAAAGAATCTATTTACTGTAACATGATATGAGTTCTCAAAAATCTCATAATATATTTACGTTCCAGTATTTATCGTATTAAAAAATTTACGTTAGTAATAAATATTTTATTGCACATTTACTATTGCAACATATATTACATAATCACGATTTTTCAATTAAGATAAAGCTCGAAAAATCTTTTTTCTATCTAATTTATGTAATATTTATCTCTTCAATGACATCCTCGGTAATTAAGAATCGAATATGAATAGTGATACCGGTACTAATTGACCATGGCAATTTTTTCAATGATGATGGGGGTCGTACATGGATGACCTATCTACGAGCCAATCGACCAATCGACTCGGCGTGACAGAGGGTCGTTAGCGCGTCATCGTGTGGCGCGGAAGTCCAGCCCCGGCCCGGCCCCATATAGAGTCACGTCGCGATGCCTTATGGCGTAGTCGACAGCCGCAGCGGGGTGTCGTTCTATATTTACGGTGGCGGTAACGTAACGATGCGTGCGTGTGTGCGTGCGTGCGTGCATACATGCATGCGTGCGTTCACCCCGCGAAAGTAATCGTGGCGCGAGCGCGACACACGCTTCCTGCATTTGCCTACTCAGCTATCATCGCTGCCTTTTGAGACAGCCCTATACAGCTTATTTATACAAAATCTGTCCTTCCGCTACTTCCGGAGAGATCGAGATTCTTGGTGAATTTTTATGACGATCGAATGTCAACGATCAATTTTATCGGAAGGAATTCCAAGTTGTTATCTAATACGGTTTTTAAATCTTCAACTTTGAATACAACAGAGGAACTGTAGTTAATATTCTGTCATAAAATATAATGCATTATTGTTAAAGTATCATTATTAAATAATAAAGTGAGAATGATTTTAATTTTGTATTATTAAAATTGAATCGGTCAATTTAATTTGAAATCAATCGACTCGTAAATCAACAAATGCACAGTTTATAAAGTTAAAAAATTGTATTTGCAAAAATTTGCATATTATTTATAACAGTATTTTATTTATTAAGCACTAGGATACGCTTTGACTAAAAATTCTAGGATTATTCCTCTTAATTGATTTATATATCTATGTTAATATTTTCATCGATCTAATTTCCAATTATAATAAAACATAAATTTATTCATATTTATAAAATAAAACTGCGCAAGTTTTATCCTATCTATTTCAATTTAGAATATTATCTCTGAAAAAAATAGTTTTTTATTTGCTTCAGCGTATTTGTTAGTCTCTAATAATGCTTCTGCTTTCTTTAATAGGTTTTATCGTACAAATTTCAAGATGATTTGCTTCTTTAATTTTTCTAGGCAATATCATATTCATAAAATATCCTGTGAAATCCTGTTTCGCAAGAAAAGCATTGAGAGATGCGATCACGTTTGTACAGCGAAATTGCATGTCGATCACCAATAAAAGATTAGGCCGGCTTAATAAGATCCGATTTCACGGGCGCGATTAGGCGAAGCGGCTGGCTTTTCTCGGCGGATTGCGAATAACAGTTGGTGCCATAATGCGTAGGCTCGATCTGACTCGCGGGGGAATCCCTGCGACGCGAAGGTTATACACATCAGGACACATCGCGCGCGCGGTATCTATGAAACATATGCACCGATAGGGGTGCGTCGAAACCATCGGGGAAACAAGCCGCGCACGCAGTCCTGATGCGTGTCGGCCAGATGTTCCCCTAAAAGGGCCAAGGAAATTCCCAAGGGTTCTCGAAGCCGCCCTCGCCTCGTGGACCATTTGCACATGCCTCAAGCACGCAAAGTTCCATCTCTTTTTATTGTTTAGCGCTTCAGTGCTCCGCGTGCCTACCTATATTAAGGACGTTCTCTGACTGCAGTTATGCTCAACCTAATGAGCACATTAGTGCTCACCATTATGAAAATTTATTTCACTTTTATATAGTATAAGATATTCCATAAGTATTTATATGTTTATACAAGATTTTTTCACAATATGAAATGCCTCCCATCTTTGCTACTGCTGCCGGTCGAAAAAATAGCGATTTTACTTACTGTGTTACTTACTTTGCTTAATGATTTCTTAAAAACGAATATCGGAAGCCAAATTTCATTATTCTTTGTGATATCAAGTTTTATATCTCATTGTTTTAAAAAATTGTTAAAAAAAACTTTTTTACAGAATAAAAAGACCACTTTCGAATAAGGATCTTCTTTAGATAAGGATCCTATATATATATATATATATATTATTTTTTTTTTAATTGCTTCAACCTTAAAGTGAAATATTTCGAGTTTTAATCCCGCTCTGGG
>NW_012130086.1:4029530-4030942 GCF_000143395.1 Atta cephalotes
TACATATATATATATATATATATATATATATATATATATATATAGATGCATATATTTTCGCTTATTTGTCTAGTCGAGCTAAATTACGCGATGACGAATTCGTCTGATCTCGCAATGCCATTCCACTGTATTTCGCGTGTTCAATGTGTCGCGATTCGTCTGGTAACTGGTTGCTATGGCCAAGATACACCTGCTCGCAGCTCTCATCTGCCCGCACGTTATCTTAATAAATTTTGTCGCTTACCCGCAGACCCGGAGAAACGACCGTAATCTCTTAGTGGCTCTTGTAACATTGGCATTCTAACGTATTTCTCGAAGACATCGTGTTGCATCTCTCTCTGTAATTCGCTGAGAATTATGTATTTTAACCGCACGTTTGCATATATACGTAGTGACAGATTTATGTTTAGTCAAGTTTATTAATTTGTGGGATATACACAGAAGTTCCATAGGCCACAATTTAATTGTAACGACAGGTCTGCAACCGGTTTGTCTTTAATTAAAATTCTAAGCTAAAAATATTTTTTTTCAAACTTATCTTCTTCTTTTTTCTTTTTTTCTATTTCTCTGTACGAATTTTTTTGCCACACTTTTATAATGTTTATCTCAACGAGTTTACGGCCTATCGTATTTTAAACTCGAATAGCTCGATAGTTACTTCCCCGTCGAGTTTCATTGCGGAACGAGAACGTATCGTCCGCATGTCGCTTGTATCGGTATTATTGTCGCGCGCATTTCCGATGCGACTGGCAAAAGCGACGCGCATATGCGCGTTAGAAAAACGCAGAAAGGACGAAAGCAGGCAAACTATACACAGCGTGTGCACATCGTGCGGTGTGTGTAGTTTATAATCTCTAAATATTTGATAGGCGAACCGTCGCGCGCGTCGCACGCGCGATAGCAGCGTCGGCGAATGGTGGCCGCATCTGCGCCAGTGTCGGCTTCAATTATTAAAGCTCCGCCATATGTCCTCTCCCGGGTATCTAATCCGTCCTACCCAACCCCTCTTGCCACGCTGCCTGCGTTGACCCCCTTCTTCGCGATTCTCGCGAGAACTCGCGTGGAAATCGAAGGAGTGCCGGCACTCCTGAGCGCACACGAGGCAATCTCGAAAGTATCCCGCTCTACACTAATTATCACAAGTACCACTTAAGTAATTAATATGTATTATACATGGGAAGAATGATTTTGTTGAAGTATTTAAAAATTTAATTATACGGAAAGAATGATTTGCTGAAATATCTAAAGTATATATAAATACAGATTTGAAAATAACTTTATCATCAAAATATTTATGTAGAAAGCGTAATAAGTAACACTAATATTTTTTATATTTTAACAACTAATTTGAGAGAGAGAGAGAGAGAGAGAGAGAGAGAGAGAGAGAGAGAGAGAGAGAGAGAGAGAGAGAG
>NW_012130086.1:4030962-4036482 GCF_000143395.1 Atta cephalotes
AGAGAGAGAGAGAGAAAGAGAGAGTCCTATATAATTATTTTGTTAATCCAATAAAGTTACTTTCGTATCTGTGTCTAGTTAAATTTTTAGATGCTTCGACAAAGTTCTTTCTGTGTAGATATATATTTAAAAATAATTTTGATATCAAAATTATTATGCAGAATACTTAAACATAATGAATAATACTGCAAAAATTTTGACATTCTAGCAGTGAGCTTGAGCGTCCTACATATTTATTTTAATGGTCTAATAAAATTTATTTTCTGGCCTGTAGCTAGTTAAATTTTTAGACATTTTAGCAAAACCGTCCTTTCCGTGTAATTGGAACTACAAATATGAAATTTACTAAATCATAAAAAATAAAAGGCCAAAATTCGATTAATAATTCTTAAAATTATTACTCGTTCTTCATTATACAGTGGAGTGACCCTGACATTATTCGCATTACTGTAAAAATTTGGTTTAACCATTGCATTCGACGAGAGACAATTTCGTTGTTTGAAATTCTAACTAGGTATTAACCTTTTCTGGTAAATTGTTCTTATGCTGAATGCAACCATTCATCTCGCCACGTTTTCATTCGGAATAATGGAGGAAGATTACACAGCGCGGGTCGGGATCTCTTTATTATGCTCATTTGATCGAGGGCGTGACGCGATTGGCGCGATACACGCGTACGCGCGCCAGTTGGAAATTCATGATGTGTACACGAAATTTCGTAAATCAAGAGCGGCGCGAGGGACGAGCTCGACAGCTCGCGTGACAGTGGATACGCTTTGGCCGGCCGGATCTCAACTGTATCGCTGTACCGCGTGTAATTATGATCGGATTTGATGGATAGATGAACGGACGCGGCCGGTCGGATCGGATGGTGTTCACATACCCGGCTACGTACGCGGTCGCCGTTTAATTCGGGTAACGCGATATCCGCGCGTGTGATAGAATCGTGCGATTGCGACGAAGAGATGAGAATCGCGACGCCAGACCACATCACATTCGTTATCTGCGATCTGAATTTCGTGTATCAGTTGCGAACCTCGTACGTCGATATTTGCGATAAACAACAAGGCAGCGGCCTACGAGGTAATGTTTATTGCCCCTCTTGAGACGAGGTCGTGATATGAAAGAAAATAGAATCAGCTGATGAAGTCAAAATATAAATTTAAAATATCGACGCTTTAAATTTATATCACATACACATTATATAAATGGTAGAAGAAGTGTTTATATATTTTCTGCATAAAGTAGATATCCCATTTTCTCTAATTTGTTTTTTGTATTTAAAACTGTATATTTTAGGAACTATATATTCTTAAATGTTTTCGTTGTAATTATTTTCAAGCTATCTAAAAAACGAAAGTTCCTTTCTGCTCTTTTAAAATTTAATTTGCCTGACTTTTTCCAATTCTGTTTGTATCAAATAATTTTATAATTATCGATTTCTTGAAGACATTGTTAATTTTTTTAATATGTAAAATCTTTACATGATATGAAATTTTGTAAAAAATTGAGATAAACCTAAACAACTTTTGTATATTCTTTGGTTTTTTTAAGTTAATTATTTTGACCAATTTGCTTGTATCTCAACTTTTTTTAGTTTTGCTAATAATATTCAACTTGCTGCGTAACAGAACTAACAAGGACTCTTTTCAAATATAAACATTCAAAATGTACAAATTGTCTCCTTAAAAATAGCGTTTTATTCTATTTAAGGAAGGGAATTTAATTCCAAAATGAACAGTCATTATTATCGACTCGATCCGCAGAAAAGGGCGCAACAGAAACGTGCAACTACGAGAGATCTCTAGTTTTTCTCCCTTTCCCCCTTGTTTCCTTCGCCCTTGATAGCTCACGATGTTGCCATTATTTCGCCGCATGTCGCGAGAGACACGTGCTGTTTCAATTACAGCCCCGTAAGGGCGGGATTTGTCGAGAGAGTAACAGGGAGAGCGAATTTCAACCCTCTTTTTCAGTCGAGTACAATGACACGTGGTGACCTCGCCTTGTTGAAATAATCAAAGAAGAAGGACTGCTTCGAACTTGTTTGCACTACTTGAACATTGAAGGATCAATAGTTAAACTTATTTTTATGCTATAATTATTTTAATGGATGATGTCAGTTGGCGCAGATATATTAGCTTTTAAGTCAAATCATTCCAAAATATATTCACGCGTTGTCTTGTTTGATGTCTTTTTATTATATATTATATTAATTATTTTTTTTTCATATTATATATTTTATTTTATCAATGAAGCAGACGCTGATTCGACTTGTTTCTTGGGATTTCTCTTTGACGTCTACACAAAATACATAACGTCGTGTAAATTTTTAGATCTTAGAGATTATAATTAAAATTATGATTATATATACATTTCCTCTCAGTACATAGTTGACGTAAATATTTAGCTTATAAAAATTATAATCTAATTTACTAGCTCATTCAGAATATTCGCCTAATTTGTCTATGCCAGTTATAAACGCCTAACAATAAGAAAATTCTGGGAAAATGTTCGGGAAATAACTTTAAGCGGCAACGATTAATCGGAAGAAGTCTCATCCGTATGCGCCGCGTGCGCGTTCAATGGTACATCGCACACGCACGCGAGAGACATCAAATTTACCTCCGGAGCCAGCAGCGGTTGTTTGCAATCACGTACAAACGTCGGGACGCCCATTGACGATGGTCGTCATTGTCAACGCGCGGCGCGATGACATTCCCCTTTGTTTACGCTATCCGTCGCACGAACGACAAATCACCGTGAATACTAACGCGATCGCGCTTCGCGTCGCTTGGATTCGCGTCGGCATGCACGCGGTGTCCAAAAAGTATTGTACCGCGAATCCTGTCCGCAAATACTAGGGAGATATATGTGTAATGGAAAACAAGGTGACAGTGTTGATTCAATATGACGAATTACGAGCTAAACCTCTGTTATTGAAATTCATTAATCTCAGGTTTGCAAAAAGATCATTCTTTATTTAATTAAAATTGGATTATAAATTGGATTTTAATTTGAGGGGATTATTTATTTGTTAAACTATTTAATACTAGAAGTTTCAATGTTTTTCTTAATTAAAAGGACTAAATAAATAAATTAGTATGAATATAAAGAAAATGACAAAATTATTTCCTCAATATAAAAGACACAATTATTGAACAGTAAAAAAATTTTTAATTCCTATCTTTTATATATTTAAAAAATGTAATATTAATCTAAAAAAGTAGAAACAGTAAATAATGACTGTTTGATATTTCTAATATTAATATATATATATATATACAGACGTAAGAAGCATAACGGATTTTTATAATTCTCTCGAGATTGTGAATAAATAGAACCAAACTTTCCAATTTGAAGAATAGATATATCAGTAAATTATAATTATACGATGATCTTTTTATTGTTAAAACGTTAAAAAAATAGAACAAATTTTATTAACTGAATTTTTTTTAAAGAGATCGATACTCCGTATGCGTACAATGTGTGCTCGACGACGCGAATCGAGCTACCATACATCATCGAATACTAAATGCATGCGCGCACATTTTCGCCACGGAGCGTGTAATAATTCTGGGATGTAAAGTGCCAGGTCACTTTCGACCTTTCTTGCTCGCAAACATGTGTTCGACATATTCAAGAGTGACGCAATGCATAAAAACTGCGGACTTTTATAATATATGGCCTTTGTGATCCATATACACAATAGTATATGGATCGCAAAGGCTGTGAAATGTAGGCGAAGAACTCGCGATTACAATGCATTATGTCTGTGGAATAGTAAACCATACATATACTTTATAGTTTTCAACATTTTCGAGAATATTTTAAAATACATTAAATTATTAAATAAATTTGTATTTTTAATTAATTAAATGATATGAATGAGTAAGATGAAAAAAAAATTTTTAATGTAATTAAACATTTCTTTTATATTCTAATTGATGTATTTTACAAAGCAGATTAATAAATATATAAATTTTATATAAATTCTAAAACCACTTACACATACAGAAAAGATTAAATCGCTTTTCCCGCACCTGGAATTCTGTCGGATTTCTATTATTTATCTCTGATTTACGTGACACCCAAGTAGTCAGCATAAACGAGCGAAACATTCTGATTCTTAGATTACTGGCGAGGTTGAAAACACATGTCGCTCGACATAAGGCAATTACGGTGGACTCTCATTCAGGTTTTCCCTGTCGGTTAAACTCCATCCATCCATCGTTTTGCTGACGATTGCCTTCACCATACCCAAAATAGTCCTTGCGGAAAAAAGCGGTCGAATTTCATGTGCAGAGTTTCCCCCGATATGCAGATAGGAAATTGCCATAGACCATCCAGTTACCAGACGTAGCTGCGCTGAAATATGTTATTGTTAGTTCCCATATGTGTGTGATATTTCGGAAAAGAATAACTTTTATCTACGCATCTGGCTACTTCTGATTTATAACCGAGGATTTTCAGGATGTATAGAAAAACTTGTAATTATATGGAATATACATATGCACTGAAAAAAAGTATGTAACTTTACATGAAAGTTACATGTATATGACTGGAAAATTACTTTTCTGGAGAAGAAAATTTCCAGTCATATACATGTAACTTCCATGTAAAATTATATTCATTTTTTTCAGTGTGTAAACTCGAACATTAGGAAATATACTGCAATGTTGAATCGCTGTGCATAATACGAACAAATTTTCATCTTGATTACTATCATAAAAATATCTTACAAGTATCTGAATTAAATTCAAAATTTTATATATTAAATATCGGAGTATTAACCTCTAATTAAAATCACGTTCAAAAAGAAATTAGACCACCCCAGCTGTGTACGTGATCTCATCAAGTTGATTGAGCTGTTCAAATTTAACTTTAAATAAGATTCGGGGTGCATGCTGTGTTACTCTCAATCAGAAAGTAGTTAAATGAACAAGCAAAAGTTCAAACGCCAATTACATGTAATTAATCGGTTCTCGGAATCCCGATGCGATGCGTCTTGTAAGAGTTAATCAAGTGCCAACGAATTAAAGCAGTAAGTTTTAGCCAATTCAATCATTCCGGTCGATGGCTTCTTTCATTCGGAGGCAGGTGGTTCAATTTAACTCGAAACCACCGAATTCGTTGTTTCCTCACGAAAGTGACGCAAATAAGAGAATGGGACGTGTGTGTGTGCGTATAGGCGTGTCATCGAGGCGTCCGAATTATCTGTCGAAGATCGCAAGGTTCATTCCATCTGTCGCTCTATCAAACGTGTTGGTGATGTCAGGTGTATTCTTTCCAAAAGTAATTGGAGATCGAGCGAGTGTATATATATATATATATAAATTAATTCGCGCCGAATCCGAATTTTATCTGACTAAACTTTCTCAAGCAATCAGCTCAACTTGTTTTCCTTTTAATTCTTCAATTATATTATTAATTGAAATGATTACGTTTTCATGATATAATTTATGTACACACATATATATATATATATATATATTAATATATATATATATATATATATATATA
>NW_012130086.1:4038664-4042892 GCF_000143395.1 Atta cephalotes
ATATATATATATATATATATATATATATATATATATATATATATAATTGATTATATCGGATTATTAATATATATATAATTTAATATTACTGTCTCAAATACTGTCTCAAATACTATTTTAATTTGGTGTCGATAGCAAACAGTCACTTTCTAATTTACGAGGAGACTATCGCAAGAAATTCGAGGCACGTTGATGTGGGCGTTCTATCAGGTCTATACGTCGTTTAGGTGCGAGTTTCCACGGGACGTCGCGACATCGGTAGCCGAGTTGCCACTACGAATGGCGGAACACGCTACACGAATCGTATTTTCCCGTCTAATTAGCGCCGCCTGCCGCCGCCGTTCGTTGCGGTCGCAGGTGCTCGAGCTTTTATTTGCTCGCCAGAAAGTAGCAACAGCTGAAACCGCGCACCGCCGTGTGTAACGCGGTCACGGATATGTGTGTATATGTGCGGGCAATGTATGCATGCACACGTTCGATATACACTACCCTATTCGTACATCGTGGTTCTAATGCCTCTTGTAAATTGTCGAGGCGATTGCTCGAAACCGCACTCGCCAGACCGCGTTTACTATCGCGAGTAGCGACAGTCCTTCTTCCTCCACCCTCTCTTTTAGGATTTCCGAAATCGCGGTTTAATCGATGCACCTGTGCGATCGTTATTCTCTCCGTTCCTTTTCTCGCGCGGTTCTGAATAGAAGCAGGCGAGATTTCAGAAAGGACGAGACAATGGAAGACAAACGCGTGAACGATCGAATGGTTAGAGGTTTCCCTTTCTTCTTGCCTTGTCAGTTGTCTACCAATTTTATTCATACGCGCGCGCGAGATCTTCCTAAAATAAAATACAATTCAAATAAATAATCCAAATAAGAAATAATAATGACAGTAGAAAGTTATATGAGCAAATGATTAGGTCGAAATTTAAAATCAGTTATTAAAACGTTGAACGAATAAATTTTAAAATTACACTGAAAGAAAAGATTGGCTGCTGCAGCAAATTAGATGGTAAAATATGGCATAGCATTTTTAATTCACTGCTCAATTGATTGCAGCAACCAATTTTGGGTTGCATTAGTTTATCGAAACCTTCTACTGACGGCTTGCGGATAAGTTAATTAATTAAAAATTCTGTGCTATTATATATTCAGCCAAGTTTCTCTTTCAGCGTAATCTTTTACTATACAGAGTATTAATAAATATTTATAGTAAGAAATTTAAAATGAGATACTTGTTTTAATAAATTTCTTATTTTGGATATATTTTATTCAAACTAATAATAATTTTTTCATGCGCAGATATATCATTGTATTTTTAGTTCTCAAGATGCAATGCATTCAAATAATTTTCATCGCTTTGAATCGATAACAGAACTCTTCCTGTTTGTCTTTTTTAAAAGAATGTATATTTTATTCAAACTATTATTATTTTTTTTCATGTACAGATATATACCTTTACATTTTTAGTTTTCAATATGCAACACGTCCAAATTAATTTTCATTACTTTGAATCGATATCAGAATTCCTCTTTTTTTGTCTTTTTTGAGAGAATGTAACTTTGTTTGTTGAAGATATTAACAAAACACGTAACATCTCTAATTTACCCACGCTATGGCATTCCATTCCTCCGGGTTACCCTTCGTGTACCGATCTGCCGACATCTCACTTGGCTCCCGCGGCGAGAACGCATTCCGGTAGCGGCGGCGTTTCCGTTCGCCCTATCGGAATTCGAAGACGCGCGCAACACGCATCTCGCAGGCGTGCGGAATTGGTTTAGCCGGCGGCGCGAGCTAGCATTAAAAGTTTATACTAGTAATTTGTATCCCTTCGGGCTGACTCTCTCCGTCGAAGGAGGGAAGCCTCCAAACTCTCTCACGCTCGCTGCAGTTACGTGATAATGGACCAGTAGAATCTTCTTGCTGCTTCTTTCTCGTCTTGTTACGCTACGCGACTTGATTCATCGACCTTCTCTAATAGCGCACGCGGAACGCTGTTCCGGTCGACACGCATCCTGATGAATCACATTATCGAAAAAATTCGACAGTATAATACTATCGGAAGAGTATGTCGAGATTGATAGTGCTGTATGTAACAGGCTGCTGTGATGTGAATTCAAAGTAACGATGCTTTAATTATCTTGTTAATATTTTTTAAAATTAACTCTTTGCAACGAATATAATTAAATAGTCTGGCGAAAACCTATAATTATTGGAAAAACTGTTAAACTTGATCTATAACCTCTGGTCAACGATTTGACTCATACTTTGCCTCGGTGAAGCCTAAGATTCTTGAATCTATTATTGAAAACTTAATTTGAAAATCACTACTGAGAAACTTTGTAGATGAATAATCGAACAAATAGACGGACGGATAGATGACTAGACTGTGAAATTATAAAGTAGATTGCTAGTACTTAATAATAGTTCGTATATTATATACATATGTATTTTTAAATAATATTTAATAGTTTTAATGTGAACCTTTAATAGCAGTATTGTGATAAAAAAATTATTATATTCTGATTAATTGTTAAAAACACCTATTAGATATCCGTATGATTTGTTAAAACCCTCCGCAATTAGTTCCAAATGTCCTCGGTTTTTCCTAATTTGGACAACAACAAGGACAAAGTTTGTCCTAATTTGAAGCTTGATCGTTAAAATAGTCGACATTGAGAATTCAAGAGTTGTCCGATCCGTCGCCGAGGAAAAATCGTCTTTCAATTCATCGGGGGAGCGCACGCCCCCTGAAATTTTATGCAAATCCAACGATACATCCCGTAGCTTTAATGCTTGTAATCATTACGCATTTAATCAATATATAAAAAGGTAGGATGAAACGCGCGATGGCTTAGCTCCCGTCGAAAATTCGGGGCCGTTCCAGTCAGCGGCCGTCGAGCCACGTGAGTGCACACACGGTGGCAGTGGCATTTGCACCTAACACATTCACGTCAAGGAGAACCGGATTGCCCAGCTTGAGGAGTGGTCCTTTTCGTGCAGTGTCAAGGTGCTGCCCGCGAGACTATCTCGAGATTAAAGTCCAGGATCACGAGTAGATCCCGGTACCCTGTAGTTATGCCGGTTAATCCTTCAAAGATTGACTTTTTTCCGTTATGTCAGCCTTATGCAAAGACATGTATCATTAATTGTTTTATGATATATTTATAGTTGAATATGGAAATTCATTATTACTGAAATTTGTTTAAAAATAAATTAAGGTGGAGAGGTGTGTTTCAGTAAAATGTTCTCTAGAAGACTTTTATTTACATATAACTTGCATTATTTACGACAGTCTCGAAAGAATTTAATTGGTCGTATATCGTGTTTCAAGAGTTATCGATGGGAATTTGACTTTTCGAATTTTAATAGATTCACGAGTTTCATCCGTGGGAAAAATACACACATTTGCCTACGAGCATTGTAAAAATCTTTAACTAGCATTATGTCACGATGTGTTTACTCACGTGAAAATACACGGAGATGGACAAGGATGACCCTTAAGAGAATATCTCTAAAATCCTTATGTCTGACATGAGAAGTAAAATGTTGCGCTATTTCTATGTGTTATTATAGAAACTTGATAAATTTTTATATTTAATTTTATATTTAATTCTATTTGAAGAGCGACTTATTACATTATTATACAATATTATATTATTATATTATTATATTATTAATAATTTAAAAAAAATCTGTCATACGTTATATATTAATCATGATTATATTGATATAATCATTTCGATTATGTACATACGCAGAGTGCCAATTTTTTCGATAATATAACCGACAGCAAGAAACGAGTTATATATCTTTTGTTTTTCAATTTATGCTAATAATGTCTGTATTTTATATCTTTATTTACTCTTGCTTGTAATAAAACAAGATGTGACTTAAGCGTTCTATCGGTGCAATATATTTGAGAAGTAGTATGCAGTCGTTCGCGTAATGCAAAGATCCGATTTTTTCGACAAGTAATTGACAGTAAAGGACGACTTATGCTCTCCTTTTTACGGTTATATACATATAGATGACGGTGTAACCTTCCTTTCAATTTACCACCTACGCGCTTTTGCCTTAAACAGTTAACAAGGACACGAGAGATTGACGCATAGAAAGTTAAAATATTTTAAAGTATAACCCTTCATTATATATAAGTCATCAATTTTTTATAAAAAATAATCTGCTCTCTCTCTCTCTCTCTCTCTCTCTCTCTTCTCTCTACTACTTACTAC
>NW_012130086.1:4045912-4050722 GCF_000143395.1 Atta cephalotes
CTCTCTCTCTCTCTCTCTCTCTCTCTCTATCTATCTATCTATCTATCTATCTATCTATCTGTCTATCTATCTTTTGCTAAAATGTTTATAAGATATTTCACATCAGTATTGAATTGGAGCAAAAATAAAATGTTTCCTCGAACGACTGTCTCTCCAAAAGGATTTCACAGCAGCATAGCGATCAGTTCTTCACGATCCAAGATTCCACGTCCTACCCCTCCCGGATGGAGGCGATGAGAAAAAAGCAAGCAAAAGGTGGCGGGATTGTCCGATGAGGGACCTGGCGCCTACACGGTGCCGGCACACCTGTGCCTGCCCGTCTCTCCCTCCTTCCATCTATCGTTCCTATTATTTCCCTTTTCCTTATCCCGGCCCCAGGCGCAGCGTCTATCGCGTCTTCTCTATTCTCTCTGTCTCTGCGCCGTGCTATATCGAGTCTTCTCTATACGGTGCCAAGAAATACATGCATACTTATGCATTACAAAATGAGAAAAAGAATTGGATGTAGATTCGAAGGAATCTTTTATCTTTAATTTAGAAGAGAATGAATTGAAATAAATTGTTCCACTTCCTAAATAGGAAGCAAATTATTATTATTATTCTTTATTTAAATGTAAGTAAGCTTTATTTAAAAAAATTTAATTGTAGATAATTATCAAAAATTATAACTCAACTCAATTGGAAATTAAAAAGATGTAAAAAACAGATACATTTAATTAAATCTGAATTTTTCAATTAAATTATCGACTTGTCAATTAAAAAATCTAAAAGTGATGTTCGTGTAATTTTTTAACACTCTGTATAAGCATCATTTTTGTCTTTATATCTTTCCGGTAGACTTCAGAGCGCATCCAATTTCTATCTCCTTGATCTACTTCATTGGAGCCGACACAAAAGCCATTTCTTCGTTTGTAGTGGATTTTAGTCATCTGAAGCGCTTCACGTCTTTCAAGTTTGGAACTTACGTGATCGTGTTTTTAAGCTCATCTTATTCCATCGATTCCATCTAAGTATTTGCCACCTGGTCTAGAGGGAAAGAGACAGAAAGAGAGAATTCCAATTTAACATTTCTACGTGATGAGGTTCGCGTCTTGTCGGCTTTCGATCGACCGCTGCTTTTCTTTTCGTGTAAATCGGCTTTATAATAATAGAATTTGCTGAAATACAAGATTATCGTCTTCTGTCATGAAAGCTGCTTGCATTTTTTGATTTTAGATATTTAAATATTGTTGAGGGGAATGTAAAAATATTGAATCGCGTAATGCGTATTTATATTTTCAAAAAATATTTATTTAATAAAAATGTTTTAGAAATAGAAAAATTTTTTTTTTCGAATATTATATTTACATAGCATTTTTGAAATATTGAAGTAAAATATATAACATCTTTTTTCCTAAATAATTGAAATGTATGATATAAATCTAAATATATACAACTTGGACATTTAAATATATTTTATTTTATTCCAATAATATTTTCTGAAATTAATAATAAGAATGCTATTTTTTAATTTGAAACGTTTGCTAACTTTGTCTGCTTATTAGAGAAAAAAAATCGATCGCGTTGTTAAAATCCAAAATAGAAGAGATGAAAAGGGAAAAAGATTTTCGTAGGTAGGTGATATCATCGAGAAAGGTAGGAGCAACCATTGGTGCATCAACAGGTGGGTATCGGATGGCGGAATGAGAGTCGAATCGAAGCAAGGTGAGGCGAGGCAGGGCATAGGTATGCATGCACTCACACATAGCCGTCTGAAATAGCTTTTTTCCGAGCGCGGCTGAAGCGATCGTATTTCATCTCTCGCACATACGCGATACCGCTTATTTCTCACGTTCTTAAAGCCCGACTATCTGGCTTCCTGACTTACGGACCTCGATGAGACGCGTAATAGCTCGACTACATTATCGATACTTTTGCAGTCTCACAAGTAGCAATACTTATTAATAGTCTCTTCAAACTCTGCATACTACATTGTAATGTACATCAAATTTAAAAATATTATTCCTTGAAATTGAATTAATTCTACCGACATCATCTAAGATCTAATGTATGTATATGTTCGAAAAATAGTCAAAATTTTGAAAAAAAGAAATTGTTTAGTAGGAATTAAAATACAAATGAATTGAATTAAAAAAAATTTGTTAACATGGTTCCATTAAAATTAAGTCTAAAGGAGTTAATATTTCTAGAATAATTCTAGAAAAGAAAGAATATATTTTTAAAAGATTAATATTTTTTGAAAGTTTTAACTGTTTATGTAATATATTATCTGCATAATTTTTCGTGAAAAATATGTCTTTTTAAAAATAAAATTTATTATTTAATTTAGCATGGATTTAGATTGAATGTCAATTTATATCGCAAAATTGTTGAAATAAATTTTCCATTTCGACAGGATAAAGAGGGGAAGCGGTTCTTGTGTATAAGTATATACAATTTATTGACGCCACCGGATGTATGAAGATAATTTATTTAATCTTCTTCTGAGTACTTTTTTAATCGAGTAACCGTATCCATCCATGACGACGTCGTCGCGATTGATAAATGTCTCACGGACGGCTCAGTTCTTCTTGAGAGGTCTCGATTGCGAGAAGTATATCATGCCGCGCATTCGGCCCATTCGGCAAGATGATTACACGAGGCGGAAGAAGAGGTCTGTAGCACCTCAAGGAGACTACTATACATCGGCTACCTCGATACGCGTTTCCGCGAAGCCGTAAATCAGGGGTGCTGCGATTACGCACTCGTAGCCGCGTAATTTATCTTTAAGAAGGCCCCCTTGGAATGAAAGAAGAAAGAGGATGAGAAGTAAAAGAAAGAGAAGTAAGACAAAGAGAGAAAGAGAGTGGAAAACGTTTCTCTGGTGATGGTGGGACCTCTTTCGACCCGGTTTGTTCGACGTGAGTGTTACAGGTGCGCCGGAGCCTGGGATCGGATCACTCGTTAAACACGCCACGACGCACCTGCCGCGGCATCATTCATTGCCTTTATTTCCTTCTGCTCTCCTCTCCCTCCCCCTCTGCCATTTCGTTGCTCTTCTTCACTCAGTCCCCGGTTCTCTCGATCTCGTTTCATCTTCTTCCTTCACCCCTTTTCTCGTTTCTCACTTGCGAAGAGCCCTCGGCGACGCGTTGCAAACGTGCCATCATCTTTTTAGTTCCTCTTGCTTGCTTTCCTATTAGCCGTTATAGAAATTCATTCGTGTATTTCTTCTTCTTCCTTTCATATGGGGTTAATCTTAGCACACCTCTTGAATTACTTATTATGAGCTATTTTTGAAGGACGAATTTCTTTGGCATGAAATGAACATTTTATGATTTCCTTCTTACAACGTCACATGTCAGAACACTTTATTTCATACGTCAAAAAGATTTATAGATTTTTCTTTTAAGGATTTGTTCTTGAACCTATATTTTTTGTCATGGATGTAACAAGTATAAACAAGATTTTTTATGCTTCAGCAGTAATGAGGATTCTTTATCATCAATGTACAATGGCGACCCATTGAGCGACAAAGAGAGATTAAAATTCCACTCTACCTTCGACAAGGTTAGAATGGAAATTCATTTTTAAGTTCAAAATTTAGATTTTATACTAAATAAGAAGATTATAATAAAAGTTTTGTTAACGTTGTCTTTTTCTCTTTGACAAAGATTCATGTTGTTAATTTTACAGGAATGTCTAAAAGCTTTTTCGGAATCAAGATTTTAAATGGACACGCTTAATTTCATTATTGATTATCTATATTATTTTTACGGAGATTTAGAAAGAGTATATTAGAAAACTGCATAGTTATTTTTGAATAGAAGTCTTAAATTTTTCTCTCCTTTTTTCCGTAGAAAGAATTTAACTTTCAGTCTCAAGAGGGAATTATGATACGCATACAATAGTTGCCCTACCTTCTTGGAAAAAAGTTTTTCCCTTTTAAAAGAGCTTTTAACTGCAGCCGGATTAGTTGCGCCTCTCGAGTGAGCCTGCTGTGGCAAACTGAACAGGTGCGATTGAACGGATCATTCTAGGTAGGTATCAGTTACAAAACAGTAAGGGTCCCTTCAAACACGAAAGTTAGTCATGTCGACTGACGCCATTGTACGTCTAAAAGAATTTATATCGCTATGCCTACATCGGCGATATTCTGGATAATCCTGAATCGTTTATATTGCTGGATTCGTTGCGCAAGGAGCTTTTTCTTTACCGAGATATTTTTACCGGATTTATGTTAGATTTATGCAAAGAGAATAGCCTTTAAGATAGGTGCTAAGTTTTGGCTTTTCGAAAAACATACGTGAACTTTTCGATTCTTGAAGATAAATATTCCGCTGAGCTCTTGGAATTAATGGAATTTTCGATACTGAGAAAATAAAGCATTAATGCGTTGACTTCGTTTAATTTGGCATAAGCAATAATGATAATAGTTGAATTCTTGGATATGAGATTTACATTGCTATTCGGTAGCTCTTATTTTCAGTAAAAACAATTTTAAGAATTTTTTAAAACAATTTTAAGAATTTTTATTTTAGACTGCACATGTGAGAAACACAAGCAATACTAGAAATTTAAAATGCTTATTACGGTCGGAGCTGGATCTTCATTGTTTTAAATAATTCAATTTTAAATTGAATAAATGTACATAAACTAATGTACACTATATATAAACTCAATTAAAACTACTCTAGTAATCGTCGATCAAATTATTAAAATTGCTTGTCAATTTAATTCACGATTACTAGAGTAGTTTTAATTGAGTTTATAGTCCGGAAAAACAATTCGACGCGCAGTTCGAAAAGATTACAATATGATATATATATAT
>NW_012130086.1:4053983-4059226 GCF_000143395.1 Atta cephalotes
TAATATATATATATATATATATATATATATATATATATATATATATATATACAAGTACGTATATAGTGTATATATTAGTAACTCAAGATTGAATTTAAAACAATGAAGATCCAGCTTCGACCGTAATAGGCATTTTAAATTTCTTAAGTATCTTTTTTTATTTTTTTGTAAATTTATGGCAACATTTGAAAATCTAATTTTAATATTTATTATCTTTTTTCTTTTTTAAATATTTATCTGATATCTTTTATGAATTATATTGAGGCGCACGCTTAATCTCTTTATTTTTTACTGTAATAATTTAAAAACTAAAATATTTTCAAACGTTCAATAAAATATCTTGTCAATAAAATCTGTTCCTTTTAAAATTGTATTTGAATAAAAGTTAAAATTCTAAACCGTTATAGGTCTCATTTTTTTATCTTATGAGATAGACGAGACAAAGAGTCTAAATAGGACTGAATCACAAGGGCTTCAGGTATCAGTAAAAACTCCGCACGAGAACGACCTCGGTTGGGATCTTAGTCGTTAATATCGCATCGTTCATTTTCTCTTCTACGGGAGAAAGAGAAGAGGAGGCTCGGTGTTGTGGGCTAGTAGACACAGGTGTTAAAGGAACTTTAGAAAGAAAACCGGGTCCGCAACTCGACGACTCGATGACCCAGATGGTGCGGTCATTGTGTATCGATGGTATTCCATATATATTTTTCTGTCTGTTATAAATTATAAGCGATAGTCTCGGGTTACACTCGCGAGAGAGTGGACCATAGATTTTTACCTGCAGTTCCCCGACCGTCTAATTAACGGCGCCTTCGTTCAGTCGCTATATTTCTCCTGGACCCACACTCATACGGAAAATATTAGTTGGGTGTGTTTCCAGCTTTCTTGCTCCCTTTGTAAAAATTATATATACACAGACATTCGTCTGTGTATATATAATCTTCTAGAATGATTTTATCGCGAAATGTGAGATTTGCATCTTACGAGACGATTCCAGAGAACGTGGGTCTGTAAACGGGAATACAAAATGAGGAAAGGCGCAACCTGATACTCCCGCGCGATGGCACGCGTCTTGTTCTGCATGAAAAGGACCGCATGCATCATCCGTGAAGATCGTTCTCTTATGCTGAGCACAAAGCGCCGCAGCAACCTCGTTCCACAAATCATAACGCGCGTATATCTTGACGATACGCGCCGCCGTCATTAGTCCTCTCGTATTTGTGGGCAAATGAGTTTGTCTTTGGCGACTGTTTATGCGTATCGTGGATTACCCGGGAACATAATATAGGTCTTTGCTTGATCGTTCGTTATTCCTCCTCGAGTGTCATTATCCCTAATGGAATCGCGCCGTTCGAGTCGTTAGTCGTTATTATTATTACGTTATTATCGACTTTCCGAATCAAATCGATTATGCAAAATTGATGGCCGACTGTCTTTGCTTCTTTGGTTCGAGTGCAATGTTCTCCCGCGATCCACCGAGTTGTCGTGTTGTAAGTTGTCCACCGATGCACCGAAAGATAGTTCGGTCCTTCTGCGGCCGGTAGGTCCTTACGTTTATAGCGAGAAAACCTCGCGCAAACAAGATAATCGCGATGGCGCTCCCACTGAATCGTTCTTGGAAGCGAGACCGACGGCGAGGACACCGGTGAGAGGAAAGGCACGCGCACTTAGGAAACGAAAAAAAAAAAGAGACTTTGTGAAGGCGTTTATCGTCGTCATATGAATAGGTACGTTGATCAATGCTACCGGATGCCTGGGAGCCATTCAGATGATCGTTGTGCACCTCAGGCTGATTTTCCATATCGCACCTTGAACAGAATTGCGATTCGACGTTAAAGACTAAAAATACAAAATTCAACATAGGCTGCGTTTGATTTGGGCGCTCAAGCGTTGTATAAGTATTCTATTTTTATTGTTCATTAATCTGGGTCCAACTTTAAGATCCTTGCCTTAAGAAGCTGTAAGCCATAAAGCCGTAAGAAATTGATCAATCATTAGTATTTGCTAGTATCTAAAAAAATTATCTAGATAATCTAGATGAAATGAGTTAATTTTATCTTATCTTTATTAGAATATATATTATCTTCATTTCTCCTAAAGCAAGCTTGTAGCTTTAGACTTAATATTTGCAGAAAGAAAATAGAGTATTTTAGTAAACAGCAACAAAGGCAAAATGGAAATTTTCTTTTATGACTCCACAGTTAAAATTGTATTTGTTAATTAAATAACAATTTAGAGATTTCAGTCGATATATTCTTAATCTTTAAATTTATTAAATTAATTATCGAGCGCGTCTTTTTTCTTACTTATTATTCGGTACTTTGTATCTGAACAGATGAAATGTGGAAGCACGATTTCTTTTTAGTCCTTCAAGGTCTCGCAGCTTCTGCATCGTGATAATCGATAATCGAATTATCTCCCATGACTCATTGACTTAATGGTCCGGTTTTCTCGTTAGCGTGCGGAGATCGGCGTTTACCTTCATCGGCTGCATGCGATCTCGATCTTTACCTTCGAAACGGGCTTGATAGCCGGCGGCTCAATCGATTCCGGGAAGAATATCACATAAATGTTAATTTACGAATTCGATATCTCGGCGAAGCGATAGATACTTTGCGTCTTGATACCTTCTCGCCGATGCCTTTATCGTATATTCGAATGTTGTGCCGTAAGTGTGATTCATGTGTCATTGGTGAATGAGACGTTTATGAGGCATTTACGTGTCGATCTGCATGAAATCTCATCGATGTCGTTCTTAATATGAAATTGCTCGGAGATCGGTATCTCATAGATGTGCTTTCCATGGGATATATAGGCAATCTTATAATCTCTTTATTCAAACTGGCGAACTGGCTGAGTTCTATATACGAGGTCACCGATTGCATAAATTGACGCGATACCCGGTTTTTCTTGAAAAGAGAACTGACGTCAGTTTGCGACTCATTGTCAATTGAGATAAAAGAACGAATATCTTATCAGAGAGATGTTTTGCTCTTTTGAACTTTGCCAACTGCTCATTTGTGTAACTTCACTTTGGGAGTAGCACTCAATAAAAATTTAAATGTCTTATATTTAATTTTAAAATAGTTACAGTTCGATTTCACTGCAATTTGATTAACAGATTTCTCCGTCGTTTAGAAAGATAAAATCTAAAATTTTTATCGTTTTATCCTTTGGCAAATTTTAAGGGAAACGTTGAAATAATAGAAAGTTGTTATATATATCTAGTAATTTATACATCTCTCATTTGCTACAACAATGATGTAAATGAAACATTATCATTTTTTAATTACTTATAGAAAAAGAATAAAAACATAAAGAAAGAAAGAAAGAATATACTTTATTCCTCTACAATCAGTTATTACATCAAAATTGCATCAAAATTAATATTTCAAAATTTTAATAATTCAAAACATTCAAATTCATTTTCTGAAAAAAACTTCCTTTTCCAAGTCGTATTATTGTTAACAAATTAGCAATGTAAATCGCGAATTAAAGAAAAATTTTAAGATGACTTTTTCATTGAGAAGAGATCGAAAGCGTAATTACTTAATACAATCGTGAATTGTCCCATGATTACATTAAGTAATTACGCCCTCAGATCTGTTCTTGATGAAAAAGTTGTTTTGAAATTTTTTTTGCAAAAATGAATTTCTTTAGCGCGATTTACACATCGCTTCTAAATCATTATAAAATTTATAGAAATCCTCATGTATAATCCGATAATTACATATGCAATCATTTATATTAGTTAAAATCATTTATTTTACCAAATGACTTCATATATAGTGAAGAAAATTATTTGTAATCAGATGAAATCATATGAAATCAAATGAAATCATAATTTGTGAAATAATATTTCAGCTATTAGTTATCCCTCGGAAGAGATAGTAAAAAAAACATACATATATAACAAAACACATATACAGATTGCATGATATTGATATAGCCGTGAATGTAGTTGATGTTCGATTACAATCAAATGAGACACTTCGCGGAGCGAAGAGCAGTAACGACCAGATCGATCGGTCATTACTACATATAAACGAGCATGCCAGGTGCAAATGTGTAAATTTGTCGTAAAATTTCACAAGATCCATGTATCGGTAGCAAAATAATAATTCACGCATTTCATACGCCCGTTAATACTGTCGCCAGGCCCGAGCTGTTATTTTCATCGCGCCACGGCCAGATGTGAACGTTAAACGCGGTGACTAATGCAATTTCATGCTTTCTGGCAATCGGTATCCTTTGAGTCGTTACACTGTGTTATACTGGGTGTCCCAGAAATATTTTTTTTTTATCAACGCTACTATAATAATTAATTACACAACATCCAAATCCCGCAATGTATAGCTTCTAATTATTTATCTTTTTAAACGATCGGACATTTAAAAAATGTACGATGACACATACAAAATTTCTAATAACCTTCATAAATAATAATGCAACAAACCGTTAGAGTTTTTCGATTCGAAAACACACGGTTTTTAAGGTCAAGACAATTTTTTATCAGTCTTCCGTTCCACCGGCATCGCTGCCAATGTCGACACCAACGACCGGTCGCGCATAAACTCGCTGTTATTGTTGCGGCTATAGAAATACGATACGCGGTTCCAATGTCTCTTCGCGCGAAAAGCAGACCTCTCGGCTGCGAGAGCGATAAAAAGGATACGTGAGAGGAAACGGGGTAGAACGAGAGAGAGCGAGAAAAAGGTCGACGGTGTTGCTCGGCTGACGTTGCGGGAACGGGTTGCGGGGATCGCGCGACCGGCCGGCGTAAAGATTACGAGGCGCGACATCTGGCGCCACGCACACACCCGCACACCTACGTGCCATGTGTTTTACGCCTCTCGCGGAGATCGCGGCTCGCGGCTCGGAGATCGAGTCCTCGTCCATTCTTTATAACCCGGTAGCCAAGACGAGACGCGTCGCATCGCGTCGCATAGATTCCGCTTACCCGATGGCAAATCGCGAACGGCACTTGCTCTCGCTAATGCTTTAAGGATGTTCTCTGCAGTTATGCTCAACCTAATGAGCACATTAGTGCTCACCATTATGAAAATTTTTATGAACATTTATTTCACTTTTATATAGTATAAGATATTCCAGTGTTTATGTGTTTATACAAGTTTTTTTATACAATATGAAATGCCTTTCATCTTAGTTACTGCCGCCGGTCGAAAAAATAGCAACTTTACTGTGTTGCTTACTTTGCTTAATGATTCTTAAAAACGAATACC
>NW_012130086.1:4061070-4064897 GCF_000143395.1 Atta cephalotes
TATATATATATATATATATATATATATATATATATATATATATCGCTTTGAGCACTATTTTCGAAACAAGTATGTTTGCCCGCCGCGTTGTTATTTCGCGCCAGCTGACCGCGAGGCATCCCAGAATCCGTCGGTCCAGCGATCGCGGGGCCACGGGTGGGTATTCTCAGTCTTATAGCTTGTCGTCCTCGCGAGGCTCGTTTCTCGCGCGCGTATTCGTCTCCCTCGATACGTTCTAATTCCGTAGACACGTGCCCGGATGGAAACAGATGTACCCGTTCCTCCCCTGTGCTCCACCACCTCCTGGCTGCTCCCGCGTCTCCTGTCGTATAAATATATTCGGTGGGCTTGAGTCGTTGAATCGTGACCGGGTATGTCGGCCCTCACCAGTGCCGTACTTAGATGTGTGATATAAAGTTACCGACGTGTGGCTGGCGCCATACTGGCCAGACATTCCCAGTATTCGTCGTCCGGGTGACACTGTAGCACGAATTCGACGCTGAGGATATTTCTTCCTCGCACCGGACATCTGCACGAAAGCAACAATGGCTTGGAATAAAATATGGATCGATGCTCGGCGACATCGAATTAATTTTAATCGTGAGCCAATTTGGCTCCATTAGTTGCGATCTATCTTGCGTCACGTATAAGAGACGGAGATTTATAATAGATAATTGTGTAACAGTAAAAGAGAGAAAGAGACAGATTGTGTTTATTTACAATCTCTCATTTATATATTCATCGGTATGTACATTTGAAATCCCGTTCCCAGATCTTTTTTCGGTTGGGAATAAATTGACGTTTAAGTGATTCTGAGATCAAAACAATATTTTAATCCTACTGTTATTCCGTTTATTTATGCATCATATCTATGAATTTCGTCACAAAAAGTCGAATATTATTACAAAAATACATTGTTCATAATTAATAATGTTTATGATTAATTACATAGAAACTTAATTATTTGCGAACAGCGTCTTTTGTATTTCATTTACAATTGGGCGCCTCGCTGTTAAAAATTTGAACAGAACGAAGCGTTCCCCGAAACGGAGGCGCGAAGTTCTCTGCCTCGGGAATGCGGGGGTCGGCAGATAGATAAGTAGATAGTTAGATAGCTGGGTGTAGGTAGGTAGATAGGTAGGTGGATAGTCCCGGTGTAACCGCATTGGCATACGCGCTCGTGTTGCATTATTATGCATCGCATGCGAACGCAGCGCACGTTTGTCGGGTCGGTTCGAGGCGGATCGGAGAACAGGATGAATCCTAGGAACACGGACTTACCCAGAAGGGAGGAAGTACTGAACCGACGACATCCTCATCCCGATGTGCGAAATACAGAATATGTTTTACCTTCTTCTTTCTTTTCGTCTCTCTTTTCTTATACGATTGAACGTTCTCCATTTCGTCGATGCGACGTTTCTCCCACGCGAGAACAATGACCGCGTACAATGACCTGATTCTTTAAAAGAGGTCATTCGCCAGGCGACACCTGTCCCCGCGATACTTGATCGTGTTTTAATTTCATGTATCCCCATTCGTGCATTCGAGGATAGTTTTTTTTTTTTCTAAGAGCAGAGGCGGAGAAAGCGTTGCATAGGTGTTCGCCTCCTTTTCCTTCTTCTTTACCTCCTTGTGTCGAATGAATCATCGAGTTCACATTGCTCGCTCGACACGACTGGCTTTATTATTCATGAGTCGGTAGTGCGAAACTCGGAATACGCACCTTAGCTGTATGCCACGTGCTGTCGAAACTGCCGGCAGAATCAAAGAAACATGATTTTCGTCAGAATGGAGATTATGATGTGAAACAATTAAAAAATTCTACCTCTAAGTTTGAGTGAAATATAAAAAAGTGTTGTAATTAATTACACATATATTTTAAAAATTGAATAATGATAAAGAGATGTAATGAAACAGCAATAATTAAATAAGTAATATAATAAATCATAATTTTCTAATGTAATAATTAGAATAATAAAGAAAATATGAAATATATTTTTTTAATATCAACATTTTTAAAAATATCAAATGGCTTTTCCAAGTAACAGAAGTGACGTCAAAAAGCAGCACAGTGATGTCTATTTCGGTCTGTTAGACGTCACTAATGCCGTCTTTTAACGTCACTCTGGCACTTAGATCATTCCGTATCTGTTCCGAAAGAAATGCCAAATGTACAATCCTTCTCGAATATGCACACGAGTACGTGTTCACTTCAAATCGTAATTGTTACGAGGAAAGAAAAGAGAGAGAAAGAGAATAGCGAAGTACGAAATTAGGAACACGTATTGTGCGTAATACGAAGCTGCGGAATCCTGAGCGATGACACGCGCGAACAATCACCTGGATATAATTTTATGGTCTCGCGTATCTTCGCTTATGCGAGAAGCGTAAATCGGATCCGCGGACGTCGTGTGCGTGTCGACATTGTCGAGGTGTACCTACCACGCAGAAACGTGCGTGTGCAAAAGGGCGACGCCGAGAAATGCGCGTGTGGCGCCAATGGCGGTGAATGCAACGCGACTCGAACGGAGCCGGCTGCGGAATGCAGTTTCGAGCCAAACTCAGAGGCAGTCTCGTCTCTCGGCTACTGTACGCAGAAACAAGAACGAAGAGAAGAAGAAGGAAAGAAAGAGATGCGTGGTAGAACGCAAAGAACGGACCCCGTTGTGAGCCCTCTGAGGCCCTTTATCATCGCGGATGCGAACGAGATGTCGAAGCGCACCGTGTTGGAGATACGATCCACCTTCTAACCGGTCGGTGTGGGTAGAAGATACTCTTTATTTTTCAGTATTTGAATAATACAGGTAGTATCCGGACATAAAATGCATTTAGATATTTAAAAAATGTATCCAGAGTACGAAGAAAAGTCACTTACAGCTTAAGTGCTTTATGTTGTTAGCCGCGGCAGCTCGTTTTTATTACGCAGTTTGTTTTTACGCAGAGATGCACTTACGAATTCTCGCAATTTTTTATTCGATATTGCCTCTCGGATGTGAAATGACTAACGCAGGTGCCAAAAAAAATTAACACCTACAAAAGATGGTTTAGACATTAAATTTTTGAATAATTAATATTTTTTATTTGATACTTTGTATACGTAAATATTTAAGTATCGATGCGTAAATAAAGAAAATTTTATCCTCTTATTATACAATAGTAAAGAATCTGCAAAAGAAACTGATTGCGATCTGATTTTAACATAATTTTTAATTTTAATGATTGAAGTAATTTAATCTTAATAATTGAAGCAATAATTAAAATGGTTGCTAACTTTACCATTAGAAATAATGAACGCTTAAATATGTTTCGAAAATCGCCTTGTTGAAGCGTTGTAGAAGATATAAATTATAATTTACTAGCTGCAAGCTGATGATCGTACATTAATCTTATCGCTTCTTAGTGCGTGGAAATAATCTTGAAATTCTCTTCGCAATTTGATTAACAAGTAACGCTGATACAAAAAATAAAGGAGAGAAAGAGGCGCCGACGAGCCTTTTCTGCAACGGCGCGGCCGTTCAGATCCACTTTTTGCGGCGCACAGGTAGAGGCGTTCCTCCGGCGTGTCTCTCCTGTGCTCGATGTGCTCGATGTCACGACGTCGCGCTGAATGACGTGGTGTAGTCGAGAGTTGTACGGCAAAACCCCGTAAGAGTGAAGGAGCCGTTAACTCGAACTGAGAAAGAGCTAGCCGGGTTCGAGTTCACGAGGAACACGAGCCGCGCGCTTTAATTACTTCTTTCGCACGACGTCGTTAATGATACCGCGATTATGATTCGGCTTTTATGGCCATTGAGAAACACGGCCCCTGCTGTCTCTCTCTCTCTCTC
>NW_012130086.1:4065835-4072762 GCF_000143395.1 Atta cephalotes
AATTTTATTAATCTATTTTTTTATTTTATAAGATTTGTCATTTTTACACAGTTTTAAATATTCAATTTGTAACTTAAATGCTAAGGCACCCAATTCAATTTCAATATCTTATTTTTTATTTTTGGATTTAGCGACATTTACATTTTGATTTTTTATGTACAAAATACATATATTATATATAAGATATATAACGTGATTATGAGTTCTCTCGCAATTAGAAACAAACATACTAAAAGCATGTACGCGCAGATAAGAAATAAATACCCGAGAGAGTCGCTAATAACAGTCCGCTTTGTATTGTGTTTTCTGTGCTATAAATATAAATAAACTTGTAAGAACGGACCACTTCAATTATTCTCGATTTTGATTATTCTAGATAAATCCGACAATGTTAATGTAATAAAAATATAGAAAATGTGAAAGCTAATTTAGAATTTAATTTTGTACACTGCGGTATTTTTTATGAAAGATGATTAAATAGTCCGATTAAAAATATTTGATTTCTGTTATTTTCGTTTTCTAATCCATGTAGAAAGTGCATAATGTTAAATGAACGCAGAAGTGATCTAATTAGAAGCTGGACCGTTACTCGCAATCGTTCCGGCTGTCCTTTCTGTTTACATGGATTTATGGTACTTACGTTCAGAACGACCGACAGAGTGGCGGCTCGTTCGTTTGCGTAATGCGAAACGGTGATCGACTAGTAGCCTCTTGGTTTGCACGCCATATGGCGTCAGCCAGGCAGCGAATCACGGTCTCCGTGCCTTGTCGGCCGCAAACGAGATGCCCTTTTTGCGTCGGATTCTTTTTTTCCATCTGTCCCTCTCCCGCTGTTCTTCCGCGCTGACTGAAAGAAGGGTGAGAAACTCGAGAGCGAACTTTCGGTGGCGCGATCGCGCTTCGCTTCTAATTACTGAATGTTCGCCGCATAGTGTTGTTTTAAATACAGAGATGCGAACCTAAAATATTTTGCTACTATAAGAACTACTATATTATCAATAAAATTTTACGCATATTAACGATTTATATTAATTTAATTTAAAACTTAATTTAATTATTTAACAAATAAAACAAATTCTATTAATAAACATTTAACTTTACTGTCTGCAATCTAGATTTTTTTTTTAGCACAAGAGAATTTTACTCTTATATTTTTCTGAAATAAAGGAGAGTGGATAAAAATTTCAACATTTGAGTTAAAATATTATTTAGTAATATAACAGAGGTGTCAAAAAGTAACTCTCAGAATTTTTTCACATTTTTTAAAACTTAGAATATTAAAAAATTTGGACTGAAGGGAGGGGGGGAACGGGTCTAAAGTAAAAAAAGATCTAAAGTACGGATGGAGTGAGTAAAAATATGATTACAGACGGAGGATTAAGTATGTACAAGTTTATATATATTTTCAAATTAATAGCACTACTTACATTTATTTGGCGAAAGACATCTATCTATCTCGGTCTTTTCTATGAAACACCATATGATCGTACCGGCGAGAAAAGAAAGGAGACAGGAATTCAATCGCATCCATTTCGCAGATTAGAAATTTCAATCTCACGAAATGAATTCTTGCAATTCTCTCTCCTTAGTTCATCCATTTCTTGCGGAGTGAGAGCTCCACACTAATCGCCGCACACGCGGAGTGGACTTTGATTATCGACCCGCGGGACGTGTAATTGGTCGAGGAGATCGTTAGCGCTTGTACGAGACTCGAGACCGGCAATTTCTTTCGCGATCGCCCGTGAATTATTGCGCCTTCGTAGAGTCCCGGGTTGCGCGTCGTGGTCTTAATACGGCGAGGTCGTGGAATCACGCCGGACCGACGTAGAGGGACGTTTCCGGTGTTCAGGAGGATCATTCTGGCCTCGGTAATCACCACCTGCCACCGCTAATTGCCAGCATTTGGCCCGCCCCGAATGTCCGATGTGTTTCGACGATAATATTTGTCCGACACCAGCTTGCGCGCAGTTTCCACGCCGATTGTTCACTGAATGCTCACCTGTGATCTCCATGCTGTTAAGCGTACTTTAATTTATCTAGCGGGATTTCTCAAAGAAAGAACGAAGCAGCTTTGTGCTTTACGAGATTAATTTGTCAATTAATGCTTTTTCAATTTTTCGGAACCGGATGGTCAGGCAAAATAATTGTGTAATATTATGCGGACAAACGACGCGTTCAAATAACTGATTAGCAATGTAAATAGTATGCTTAATAATTTCGTTTTAGAAAAGATGTCCTAGAAAGATATTGACTGCGTAAAAATTCGGAAACAATTATGCGTGGCGAGTAAGTAGTACTGTTTTAGTAGTAATATTTCGAAATCTAGAGATACGATACAAAAGCTGACGGAGCTAGAAAGCCATTGGTTGGCATGTAACGCGTTAATCCGATGTCGTGTAATACGCTCCTCGTTTCTCAGCGATGTTAATCGGCGTCACCGCTCGCTTGTGAAACGCGAAGCGAATATTGGACGACCGACCGACCCGCTCTCGCACCTGCGACGTAGCCATTAAAGGATCTATCTCTTCGTCCTCATAGGTTATCTTAAAGAATCTTCATCTATCTTTCTGAAGATAATATATAGATTTTTGTCATTTATATTTAGTCGCTTATATTAGTTCGCTTTTTTTTTAATCAAAATTTTTAGTTATTTCAAGATGTTTTACGTCGTTGATTTAAGGCCCATCTACATCATAATGTCTATCATATATATTCCTTATAACGATTGTAACTCTTATCGTATGAGTTGATTCAACTTCGATTCTTACAATTACGGCACTTGTCTGGCATTATGACAATCAATGAGACTGCAGCCTTCTCGAGCGCGAAGAGATGAATGTTTATAAATATATAGCAATATCTTGTGTGCTGTCTTCTTTTGTGATTCTATAATTTGGGATGTATGTAATTTACGTTTGATGTAATCTATGCTAACCTATTTCTTCAGTATCGATTTTTTATTTTTTATCAGCAAATATAGTATTATTAATTTGCAGCACATACAATAATTAATTTATTCCTTTCCATGATGTAAAATATTAGCTGTTCGAACAAATAATTGATTGTACTACAGATTATAACGTATTGCGATTTTATGTAAACAGACAATGCTGACGATAGCTTCTTTCTTGACCACAATCGCTTGCGAACGCTTATAAAGCGTTACGGTAGATAGACCTTCATAGTTTTCTTATTGTTACGCTTATATACATTCTTGCTGTTTTTTTCTTTCTGATAAAAATTTATATATACATATGTATTTATTTATTTGAAATATTTAGATAGATCTATTTATTTATTTAATTGCAAAGAGTTATTTTATTTTACTTTTCGCGACAAATTTTAATAGCAAATCGATTTAGTATCGATTTTTCTTAAGACTCTTCAAGTATCTACGACTTGCCGATTGTATGATTGCGTCGATGCCGAAACGATTTGTGCGCGAGAGTATTTTCGGGCGGCCGGGCGATAATTATTTTCAATGGGCCATTTGTCGAACTGCGCGCCCTTTCCTTGTCTCAATTCGCGATCATTAACATCTCTATCTATCGATCTATGAAGAGCGCCGCTTTTCGATCAGGTGCATAATGCAGGGAGAAGGCACTAAACAGAGTGGCAGCGGCACGTCGCGGACGTTCGTATGCTCGGGCAGGTGGATATGTGTGTGTATGTTTGTGTGCGCATTCAACGTATTCACGCTCGCGAGTGCAAACAGCCGGAATGCTTAAGCACGCGCCGGAACCGGAAGCTGCTGGGTGAGCACGCGAGCAGCGCTGCACTTCGTGCACCGTCAGGTGCTACGGCGCAGGAAATTAGGGTGAAACGCTTCGCGATGGAAGAGGGAGCGAAGAGGAGGTGAAACAAGGGCACGACAGCGAAATTTGCATTAACAAGCTTGCCGGCACGCGTTACCTCGCAACAACGAATTGATCCGCGATCTTGGAAAGTCGCGACTCTTGTGTTCAGGTGCGGGTAATTATGGTTTATTCGAGTAAAGTGTTACCAATTGCATCTACGTATTCCTCATCCCTAAGTTTTTATGTGCAAACATAAAGTATATATATAGTTATATTTTTCATGTAAAACTAAGATGCAATTTTTTATTTATCCGATTAGAAACAATTTGATATCTATTTTTTTATAGATTTTTAAATAACATTAATATTAAATATCGAATAAAGCTCGAGGTAGACTTGTTAAAGAAAGTCTACTCGAAGTTAAATAATAAGAATGATATTTTACCATCACCGAATTCGTATAAATTTTAATTGATTCAGAATTATCAATCGATCATCTTAGACTGACATAAAAACGTTTTATAATTGACATGTAATTGACATATTAATTGCAAAGATGAGGTGAACGTAATGCATCTTTGTCATAAAATCAACATTGCATAATTATCGCACAGTCATCTTAAGTTTGGACGGTGCAAAAAGTACCAGCTGCAACTCAAGCGAATTTCTTTCTGCCAACCAGAACCAACGGCAACGCACACTCGATCAGTGTTGGGTGTTCCTCACGAGTCGTTCACGCGCGCGGCGTATTCCTCGGAGGCGTCTCGGTC
Organism: Atta cephalotes; assembly: GCF_000143395.1. Lineage (NCBI taxonomy): Eukaryota > Metazoa > Arthropoda > Insecta > Hymenoptera > Formicidae > Atta > Atta cephalotes. The sequence continues at coordinate 4,070,403 of NW_012130086.1, forward strand.
AGATCCGGAATTGGTTCCCGGTGTAAACACCTGTACGCTTAATAATCGGGAATTTCTGGCGATTATCGAGCGCCGGGCGGGCCCTGGGTCGCTTTCGTTGCGCGTTCACTCTCCTCGTCTCGCCTCATTATGTTACATCGCCCGCGAAAGCGGCATCTTGCAGCGTGCGAGTGTACAGGTGTTGCCTTTTAATTTTCAGAAGGTGCACAGAAGCAGGTATCGTTTACGCGGAAGTTGTTTTCGTTTCAGAAATATTTTTCTTTTTACGCAAAAAAAAAGATATAAAGGAAAAAAGAATACTTTTTAATACGAATGAAATACATAAATATAAGTATTTTATGAATAAATATAGAAAATATCTCGTGCGAGATTAAGACTGTTGCTATTTTATTATTTTAAAACTTGTAATTATATGTTATTTTATTATTTTCACTGTATACAATTATAAAAAGAATCACTGTTAAATTTATAGTATTAAATTTAACTTAATTTAAATCGTCACTGCTTCTACTAAATATATCGTTATTTTATACTATAAATAATAAATTTGCAGTATTAATTTGACGTTTATATAGTATCAAATTAATTATCGTTTAGTATATATCGTTTAGTATATATAAAAGTATATAAAAAATATTTAGTATATATCGTTTAGTATATATAAAATAACAGTATATTTAGTATATAGGAGCAGCGGCGACTTAAATTAGATTCAATCTGATACTATAAATTTAACAATGTAGAAGTATTTAAAGTATTTATTTATGCTATAAAATATGTAAAATGTGCTAAAACGATACTATTTATGCGACTGGGCAATCCTATTTAACGGACATAAATGACGGACATAAATGCAACGAAAGTAGTTAATTTTACAGATAAGATAATTAAATTGCATTTGGCCATCACATTCGTATTCAAAGAATTCTAACAAGAATAATCTCGTTTTCTGGTTGATCATATAATAGGAGCAAGTTGTGCGACACTCACAGCGATACCATAGTATTGCGCGTATCGATCCGCTGTAAATCCCCCGCATACGTCGCGGTCTCAAAATTATTCGACATTTTAATGGCACGGCCCGGACGATATCGACGCCTGGTGAACATCGGCCGGATGTGGGTCAGATGTCATGTGGGCGACCCCTATAAACGACGCCGGCCGTCTCACAAAAGCCACAATGCGGCGGCATGGCGGCAGGCCGAAAAGCCGTGTCGTTATATATATCGTTATATATATATATATATATATAATATACACGAATGCGTGTGTGACTCGTCGCAGGTGAATACGAGCGAGCTTCACCTGGCGCGTGCCAACTGTCTAATTAATGACAATCGCCGTGTGCGAGCGAGAACCGCCGACTCTATTCATATATACGCGCGCAATTTGCCGGGCTGTGCACGTAGTGCCGGTAATGCCCGGGTCCGGCTTATCGATCTTGTGATGTTGCGAGATATCGGCTCGATTGGATGTCCCTAGAGAAAGATACGCGTGCCACGTGTAAGGATTATATATTTCATACAAATATACGAAAACAATTGCGGAAGCAATTATCATGCCGTGTGATCGTGTCAGAGTTCATATGAAGAAAGACAATTTTCGAGGTCAATCAAATTAAAAAGAAGTGGAAAACAAGAAAAAATTCGAAACATATAATATGTATTTGTGTAGAAATTAAATTAAATTAATAAGGGGATTAATTTTAATAAACGTCTCATATGGATTTTAATTATTAATCTGTTTAATTTTGACTTTCATTTCCTTATTGAAGAAAAATTAGGGAAAAGGACTGACGTCTCGTGTTTCACTTTTCAATTTCTATAATTCTTTAATCATCACACACCCAGTTTGGTCGATCATCCATATCTTGGGGCAATATTTGTAATTTTTTTTTCATTTTTGCGGCGCGATCGCTTGGTACAAGTTACACGTACGATCGATTCGATTTAGTCGTGCATATCGATCGCCAACATGCACCGTATTCCCGCGAGCGGTCGGTAGGCGGAGATGAACCTGTAATGCACCGGAGAGCGTGGGACCGCTATGCGGAAAAAGTGTACTCTTCTTCGCGGATGAGATCGCGCGTAACGCTACTGCGTGATTGGTCCGCCTCCCAAGATCGGCATAAGGACTTTTTTTGCATCCGATGCGAGGAATTATAGAGGATCTATCTTATTATCTTACGAGACGTATAATAATGGCAAAATATAACATTTGTCCTAACAATTCCTCAATATCAGGTCTGTTCTTTTCAGCTAAAGTTCTTGAACGGTTTATCTTTCTTTTCACTCCACGTTGGAGAGAAAAAGAAAAAAGATGAACTGTGCAAGAAGCTCAGCTAAAAAGACAGGTCTATT
>NW_012130086.1:4073556-4094676 GCF_000143395.1 Atta cephalotes
TATATATATATATATATATATATAATTAAGATCATATTGTTGTCAAAATCCTATGAGAAAGAAAAATATATATTTTCTCCCTGTATATGTATATTATTTCACTTTATAATCTTAATTAAAGTTGTAGAGCGAGAGAGTATAAGTTAAAATTATTCGCATAAATATTTGTAGTGTTCTAAATAAATATTTACTGAATGTATATTTATTTGATATAAAAATCATTAATTTGATTTACTAACTATCTTTTTTTAACGAATAAATATTTATTTACTATAAATAAATGCTTGATACTATTCAAAGAAATATGTATTAAGATTTAATAAATTTTTTTCCAGTGTAGGAACTTTAGTTTAGTAGAAGTAATAGCAGCTACGAGCGTTCTAATACATAGGCGACGGTAGGGTTGCTAGTTGCACGGCGTTCCTCTTCATTGTGGTAATATATTCAATAGCAATTCATTTCAGAATAAAGAATATTGCATCGGAAAATTCAGGAAATTGTATTTTAGGAAACAAATTAAAATATCGTTTTTTATAATAATGACTTTCTCAAATTACGATCGAATTTTGATGATTTATTATGATGCTAAACGTTTGCTCGCAACGATGTACGCAAAAAATTTTCATTTTCCGGAGAACAGATTGAGGAATGTCTGAGACTTCAAAAAAAAAAGAAAAAGAGAGAGAAGGAACGAGCCCGTGGAAATTACAGAAGACCACGGCGAGATTACCCGTGATACCTGAAACGTAGAAATAAGCGCGAAGAGGGCCTGTTGTGTCCCTCTTTCTTTTCTACCTGCAGGTTCGCGTGATGACGGCGTGTGCCCGCGGGGGCGTTCGATTCCTCGAGAGTCGTAGATCGCGTGCGAGTCTCGCAGCTGGAGAGAAAAGAGAGAGAGTCCGAGCCAGGAGTTTATCGCGGGGCCCCCGGAGGCACGCGGGGCCCGCTCGCAACCGGCACCTTAAACGTGGGCGGAACGGCAGGGGCGCCTCCGGCCCCGGGGTGTTTCTCACCCGCATACCTCACGTACGTGCTAGCCACCTTCTCATCCTTCTCTCCCCCTCCCTTCTTCTGGTACTTCTTGGATTCTTTCTACTCTTCTCGTTCTCTCCATTACCATTCGGCTTCTTGATTCTCCCGTTCCTTCCGTTTCTTCATCTTCTTTTTAGATTCGTCATCCTCTCTTCTTTTTTCACTTAGGAATTACTTAGCGCGCTCGTATGTTGTACGAGATAAGAATTCTTGATAGGCGAATCATCTTTTTATTTCTATTATAGGTACTTGAGGATTCCCTAAGATGGGGTATTAGAGAGTATGGGAAATATAATGTACGAGAGAAAGTAGGAATATGAAATACTGCGCGATGCGTATAGATATAATAGAAATGTTATTACGTTGGACCCATGAAATTAGACATTTAATTATATGTATTTACCTTCGTGTTCGTGTCTCGTATATTTTGCACATTCTAGCGAGATAGCGCGAGAGCCACCGTGCTTTGATGAGGGTTAATTTTCGCAGAGACCGTTCTATCCGGGAATAGCGGAGTCCAATTTGTTCATGGCGCGGAATCCGGCGTGAGATCCGTTATCGAGCCGTTCGGAATTCTTTTCCGTAGACACGAAAGCCGCGGTGCCGCCGCATTCCCGCGAAATTATTGCCTACTGGTAAACTCTCAGATCTTCCGTCAGCCGATGCAGGGTGTTTCGGAATTAGAATTGTATAGAGAAGCGATCTCAAGAAGAAGCGGGATGAAACTCTGGTTCTATAGTGGGAAACAGAGGTGTTTAGAATGAGTATTGTGAGAGACATACGTCGGACATGATGTATCCTTTTGGTATTTATGAGTAGAAAACTTCTAATTAAAAACGGTGTAATAATTAATATTTTTGAGTTACATTTTTTTAATGTAAATTTTATTATTTATTCTTTACAATAAGTACAGTTAAAATTATGAACAAAGCGAATTAAATTGAAGCAATAATTCTTCAAAGATGTACACGCAGATGAAATGTTTTTTATTCTCGAGTTGTCATCCGTGAAATTTCCGTGTAAAGAATAATCGCCAATTTTCATGGTAATTATATTCTTTCTGTAATTACTATTATTACATTTCGTGGCTGTTATTGCAATCTGTTTATAATGATTTCGTAGAAACTATCTGGGGGATTGTAAACGACTCGCAATCGTCTCGATCGACTCCGACGCAATTCTAATATGAGGCAGCTTTAGATTTTAATAAGTTCCTAAGAAAAATTCCAACGGCGGCTCTATGGCTGTGCGCGATCCCGTCGACCCTATGCTGCCCCGAGGACGTTCCCATGAGTCGGGGGCGGCCACGCCGACGCTTTCGTAGGCTCTGAAAGATGCTGGGTCCGAGAGAGCACCCGGGGGCCATGCCATGTTCCACCTCGTGAACGGTGCGTGCAACCGCACGTTCTCGCAAACACGTTATTACCCGAACCCTTAATAACCGAGTGTGAGAGTTAACCTTTGCCTTTCTCTCTCTCTTACTCTCTCTTTCGTCTCTCTCTCTCCTTCGAAGAGACTTCCACTTTCTTTCACTTCTTCTTCCTCGCTTCGATCCCGACTATCGGATTAGCTGTTCCTCCAGCAACGTGCACGGTAGCCAGTTGTCTGAATGCAATTTCTGACATACCTTGAGACTTCGACAGTCGTCAGCTGTAATGAAGTTTGATTCATATTTGGAGATAAAGAAAAAATGATCTTCATTAAATCAAATACAATTAAGTAAATAAAATTAAATTGCCAATATGAACCAACATTGGATAGACGTGTGTATATAATTTTTTTATAAACAATACTATTCTTATTAACCAATATATTCTTATTAAACAATACTACTACAGAAAAAAAACAATGTAAATACTACTCTTCGTTTTGAGTTTTTTTCGATACAATTTATTTAATTAAACTTATTATTCAATGTTTTCATAAAAAATTTGCTAATAGGCGATAATCGTATAAAATAATTCTCTCTTTTGTCTCGATAATTGTATACCGCATTTTAAACAAGTTCAATAAATTATGTAATAAATTATGTAGTAAAAAAATTTTTCTTAAAACGAAACCATAAATGTATGATTGTAGATTATTGAACTTAACATTTGTCTTTTTCATAAATTTAAAAAACTGCTTCAAACGACGGTGGATATTAATTTGTAAAGCACGTAAAACTTTTATTTCACAGTCTCGATTGTTGAAAGATATTCTTTAAAGAATTATCTTATAAAATGTTTCTCTTGGATGATCAAGGTAACAGATGTTACAGGGAATGTAAATAATTTCATCGTTGACTGCATCTCGCCGCGTACGATTCGCCTCGACGAATATTGAGCGACGATGTCGCGATGAGATGAATCAGGAAACGATATGAGGCAAGAGGTTTTTGGCTTTCACGTTGCTATCAATCGTTGCAGATCAATGTCGACAGAAGGTACCGCGCGGTTATCGTTTGTTACTCGAAACATTTCCGTAAGATTGAGCTCAAAATGATAAATTATCATTTATGACAATTGTTCTGTCGATATACGTGTACTTTAATAATATCGACTAATTAATAATATCGAATAATTCTCGACAATAAATATATCATTTCGACAATTAAATATATCGTCAAATGGATAATGTTTCATATTTTCTGATATTTGAAAATGATAAATGTTAATGACTAAATTTGATATGCATTTGACAAAGTCACTTTTACATCGAGCATATAGTACTTGATATAATATTAGCTAAATATAACTAGTAACAATTTCTATTAAATTATCATTTCAGCAATGTATTTAAAAAAATGATATGCTAAATATATGTACAATATGTATCAAAATGATTAATTAAAATGTATGTATCATGTATATGTTTACACATATCGTCGAAATTAAGATAATAGAAAGTCATTAGTTATATAATACCCGTATGAAGCGCACGATGTAAACTAGGCCATTGTGATCGAATAAAAGAGTAAAGGTTGCAATATATATAAAAATAAAAATAAACAGAGATAATATATCTCTCTTTCTCCCGCTCTCGCTCTCGTGTTTACCGGAGCGCGCTGTCGACCAGTTATCGATTCCCCCAGACGACGCATTGTCGCTCGTCTATTTCGGACGCGCGATGCCCAAGTCGAATTTAACTCTGCATCCAACATCCCGCGAATTTCGGTATTAGGACTGTATGAAGCCCAGCCGAGTGCTCGACGGGTGCTCAAGAATGACGACGAGCTTCGTCCCCGAAGCTGGCGACCGGAACAACGTGCGTCTCTCGTTGACGCGCACGACGTCGTATTCATATTAGTAGGATCCTCCGACGCATCGGAGGTGTTTTCGTTGCCGGCCGACCCGGCGAGATAGTCCGGCGGATTATCATGCGCGTGCATGTCGACAAAGGAAGTTTAGCTTGTAAAGCTGATTAAACCTTAGTTAATCACAACCGAGCAAGCCAGCATGAGGTGGCTGGAGGTCGCCGTCCCGCTCTCGCGATAGAGGCGTTCACCGTCTCTCCCACTCCAGATATTTTTGCTCCACGTTTCCTCTCTGTACACGTGCATGTCCCTGTTTTCTTTCGGCACTTTCCCCTGCCCTGTCCGATCGCGACGAATCCGACTTCTCCGACACGTGTTCTCCCGGTAGCGGCTCGTGCGAGCGGGCGGTCCCGCGCGGCAAACTGGCGCGCGCCATGCGCGCTCCGCGCCGTTCATGTTTGCCGACTACACGCGACATAGCAACTGAATTCGGTGCTGCAGTCCATGAATTCCGTAGATTCTACCGTCATACCTAATAGCAGCTGGCTACTCTCCCGGCGTTTTGACTTGCGAATGGATAACGGAGGTTCGATGGAGAACGAGCGATTACGGATAGAGATATGACAGAGATGAAAATACGAGGAGGACCTCCTCGGATAGCTGGTCTCCTGATACATCGGCGCAGCGCCGCAGCGCCACGCGTCACGGCGAGCACCATCGCAACGCGCGGCGCCCTTACGCCGGCCACCGCGACGCGGCTATGCTGTGGCGCTTTGACTCCTTCCTGCGACCATCGTCGCGATGCCGCGACGACGCTGATGCCCTCCCCGAATCGGCCGTCCAGCAACGTTTGGCATGCGAATGACGATGGGCAGCAGTGTGCCAAGGCGCTCGAGCACCTTAAGCCAACTGGTCTGAAAACTCTAGCACGAGAAGCAATGACTGTGTTCTATAGAAAAAAAAAAAAAAAAAAAAACAAAGTTTTGCAATTATTGTAAAATTCTTTATTCTAATATTATTGATCTTGCTCTTATTTCCTCATTGGATTTAAATATATAAATCAATTATATTAAAGAATCTTACAACAATTTTGAAGCTGCTTTTTCCTCTGAAGGAAAGCAAAAACCGCAATTTTATTATTTCCTTCTTTGAACGATTTATTATTCGCATTATGAAATTATAATAGAATTTTATTCTATTATTTCTTCTTCAACTCATCTAATAGAGAGAGGACTAAATTTCCTAATATCCGGAAGCTTGTTCAGTCAATATTTATTTATAGATTCAAACAAAGCGTTTTGAGTAGATACAAATATTTATTAAGGTGCCTGTAAACGATTTGGCCAACATAAGCCAAGTTTGCACATTAAATTGGTTTACATTCATGGATAATTATGCATGTCTGTATGTGTGTAACATTTGACAATCTCATGTACATTGGCGATATCATCTGGAAGTATCTTTAAAAGTAAACACAAAAATCAATTAGTTCCGATAAAAACTGTAAAAAAATTTTGTTTCTGCATTTGATGACTTTTCTGATGTAATTAAAAGTTGGCACGAATTATAGATCGTTTAAAATGGGCTTTAAAAATTAATTGAACATTTTTGAATGAAAAAAAAAAGTTACGTTTGAGAGACAAATTTATTTCTGGTTTAGCGAGGTGAATTTTATTTTAATAGGATTTTTATTTGAATAATAGAATAATAAACTTAGCATGATAGTCGAATAAGAGTCGCTTGAGAACATTTGCAAATTCTTATCTTACTAGTTTAACTTAATATAAATAATTTAGTAAATTTTTATTAATTTTATTGTTATATAATAAAATAAAAAAGCTTTTGCTTTTAATATCTCATGCCTTATTTAAAGGGCAATTGCGTTACTGTATTTATCCAGCATCCGACGCCACCTCTTGGTCAAAGCATATACGAAGAAGCAACAGTCATTCTGCAGCAACAATGCATACTGATACAACAATCAGTGAGATGTTTCCGTGGTAGATGGCAATACTGATGAAGTCTCTTTACCAACATACGTTCTAAAAATGTTACTTGCTGATTAGTTAAATACTGCGCTGATATCTTTAATGATAATCATTTAAGATTCTGTTATCGTCATTAATATCGTTAATCAGAATTTTACTAAATCGATAACTAAATATGTAGCTTATTACAAAAATTGCATTCTTCTTTTGATCTAATCTTTAATCCACAGAAATCAAGTTGAATATTATTGACTTGTCATACCATAATATTAATAATTGTGATTTATACATTGATGTCATTTATGATAATAATTGTATCAATGTATGATAATAATATATTTAATAAGATTTAAATTTTAATAAAGCTTTTTCTTATGTAAATTCTTACCCTAAGCTGATATCATAGTTATTATTTTTAAAAGATATTTGATTTGATTTTGCTAAAAATTGTATATTTATTTATATATAATTTGTCATATCGAGTGAACACTGAGTTTCTTAGATATTTCTATATGTCTTTCTTTTCTCTTTTGGTATCTGTGCGAGCTTATATTATCTTATAATAGAAAATAAGTGTAAACTCAACTATTCTACATCATTCAATCTTAAATCCTTGGCAAAAAAAAACCTAAAAACGCAATCTTAACTCGATAATTGTGATAAAGCTAATAAAATATCATTAGTTTTATAAATTACAAACAAATTTCTAATACTATTTTTAAAAAAGCAAAACATTAAATTATAATAAATTACATAGATTTAGAGAGGTAAAAATCTTATTTCAAATTTTTGAACTAGGAATTATTAAGTATTAACATGTTCCATGCTGAACCAATTTTAAATAACTTGATTCACGCGACATGGAATGTGTTAAAAGACAAAAATTTATTATGAACTATTGTCAAGTCAAGAGACTAAAATCCGATCCTAAAATCCGAACGTAATAAAAAAATACTGTCCCGTTTGGAATATATTGTGTTGCAACCTTCATCGCTATGTTTGATTTGCGATCGTTTCAGAGTCTAAACTCGTTCTCGTTCAAAACGCTACGAAACCGTATTGGTTTTGAGAGGAACCGATTCCGGAATGCCATCTTCTATGGTGATACTGTTTTCCTTCATGTGAGTGCCGGTCGGATTGTTCCAATTCTGTAACTCGCCAGTGCCAAAAATAGCGAATATCACTGCACCGCAAAAATAAATGGCTGCTAGAATCCAGAAAATGATGGCCCACTGCGTGTAGGTCTGATTATGGTACGTGATGTTACCGACCATAAAGGTACTAAGGAAACCGCCTATCGAGCTGAAGGTGTTGGCGATGCCGAATATGGTTCCGGAGAAATTAGGTGCGATATCGAGACCATTCCCGAGGTAACCGGCTGTCACAGCACCGTTTATTGTCAGAGCAATGGTAAATACAATAACTGATGCCGTACGATCGCAACCATAGTATGCTTGAATCATCATGAGGATGCTGGGTACTAATAGAGCTAAAAATCAGAGTTTTTTTTCATTAGCCGAAAATAAGATTTTTTTAGTCTAATTATAACAATCAATACTTTGATTGTTATTTTAATCATCTATAATTAATGCTATTGAATTTTTTTCAAACACTTGTTAAAAAAATAAATGTCATCTAATATAAAAATTTTAATGATATAGCTATCCAAGCAAGGTAATGTTTTAAATCTGTTATTAATGTTAAAAATGTCATTTAACGTCGTCTTGTTACTTAGATATAATCTTATAATAAGCAAACAAGCTGAAGATAAATAACGTTAGTTGGGAATATAAAATAAAATGTGCGCTATAATATATTATCCACGAAGAAAGTCTTATTTAATTATTATATATTTGAATAAAAATTTTACTGTAGCCTGTACAAATATACTGATAAGATATATCTACATGGAAAGAATAATTTTACTGAAGTATGTAAAAATTTAAATAAATATAGATCTGAAAATAATTTGGATAATCAAAATAATTATGTAAGGAACTCATGCATGATGAACGATATTGCAAAAAGTTTTGACTATCAACCAATTTAAAAGAGTTCTATATAATTATTCTGATAATGAAATTATTTTTGGATCTATATCTATGCTAAATTTTTAAGAACTTTAGTAAAATCATTCTTTTTGCACATAAAAATTTTTGAACGTATAAATTAATTAACACGTTGTTTGCTGAAGAAGTGTTAATTTGCATATTTAAAAAGAGAATCTGGTGTCTGATTAGTTAAAAGAATCTGATTTTATCGTCGTAATTATCGTAAAATAAGAAGCATAAAAAAATTTTGAAATCATTCGTAAACATTTTACTCACCGAATGTCGTGAAAATTTTACGTATTGCCGTCACGGATAATTTATTATTACGGCGCAAATAATCGGCTAAAGTGGACGTTGATAAGGCAAATATATATTTGCCTAAATAGGGTAACGAGGATAACAGGCCGTTCTGTAAATATTATTTTCATTGGTATGTATTTATATTTCATTAGAGAGAGATGTGTGTGTGTGTGTGTGTGTGTGTGTGTGTGTGTGTGTGTGTGTGTGTGTGTAATTAGTGTAAAACAAAGACAACATGAAAAAATTTTATTCATTAATATAATCGACGATATATACCTCTTTAATGTTGAAGTGCAAAATGTACTTCATGTAAGTCGGAAGCTGACTGACAATGGTATGGTAACCATAGACGCTGCATGCATGCGTTATTATAATAGCCCAAACCGGCCCTGAAGTAATAAATGCACGCCATGGTACCGGCAGATGCTGATAAAATATCGCATTAATTAAACATTGATTAAGATCTCACAGAATAAGAAGTAAAACAGAAGGTTTTTCAAACGAGACGAATAAATAAATTTGTCTCAATTTATATCGTTACTTATTTCAGAAAATTAAATAAGATAAAATAAATTAATAATGAAAAAATAAAATAAAATAAAATGGTCTGGGACTAAAATGAACGTTTTGTATTACTACAACCTTGGAGGTGATGGTCGTTCCAATCGCGCTCTCGATAGCGTGCCGCTCCTCCGCACTAATGCGCGGATGTTGTGACGGTGAATCGAATATCAGTAAGAACCATGCCACGCTCCAGATAATCCCGATCACGCCGGTTACATAGAATACCGACTCCCAGCCGAGCGAGGCGATGAGGAATCCGCACATCAACATAGTTAACGCGGCACCAAGCGATGAGGCTGTAAATATATAATGATATAAGTTTATGGCGCGGCAATTGACGCAATCGCGCATTTTCATCGCGATTATAAAACGGCTATGTCTGTTTTGCGTATACGTTTCGTAGTTTCTCAAGAACGAGGGCGATAAACGATTATGGCATGGATTGGCCTCGATTTCGCGATCGCGTGACGAATTAGATCATGATCATTTACCCATCATGTGAGAGACGAACTTGCTACGCTCCGTCGGTGGAATCCATCGAGCAGTCATTGGCTGGATGGCAGGCCAGGTGGCACCCTGATTTGCGAGACGAATCAATTTTGAGAGATTATCAATAATGATTGCGTGATCGATTTGCAGTCACGTGAAACTCTATCGATGAGCGTAATTAGATTACGTGAAAAAGAAAGATGCTCGATAGATTCAGATTTTCGTTTGTTAGATCGTTTCTCACGAGGCGGAGAGGAGAGATGTGTACATTTATTATAATTAGAATGAATCCTAGATGAAATAAAAGACGTACCATCATAAATCCTAGAATGACCCTCAATGCGACGACTGCGGTGTAACCGAAAGTGGCTGACAGTGGTGTTAATAGAGTGATAAAGCTCGATACCAGCATACTGTAACCGAAAACCCGTTTGGTACCAATTATCTCCGCAAGCCGGCCGCCAGGAAACTCCGTGCAGATGTAACCCCAGAAGAATCCGCCGATGATCATATTCACCTCATATTCGTTCCATGGATATTTAGTCTGGACTCGTTCCTCCTGAAAATGAAAATCGAGGAATTCGTAAAAGTTGCGGATTCGGAGAAAATCGAGCAAAAGAAAATACTCCATAATTATAAGGGGAGGCAAATAAAAAACTAAAAAGATCGTTTAATTCCAATTAAGATGTTTCTCGCCTTGATTAACACGAATTCGAATGAATCTACATAGTTTTGACGATCGATAAAAACTTAAGAGTCTGTTTATACAGCACAGAAGTAGAACATTTGCAATATTATTGCAATATCGCTGGAACGTTGCTGCAATGTTACTGCAATAATATTAGAATAATCTGTGCTGTATGGATAACATTTTTCTGTTTAATTTCAATTAATTGCGATCGTTTAAATTTTGTATTTAAATGAAATCTCATTCACGCGATGTATTCGCCGGTGTATGGCCGGCGATTACTGACGAGGTCATTCGTCGTACAAGTTAGGCACTTTACGTGAGTTTCAACGAACCCGATACCAATGTGGGAACACTGCATGCGTGCTGCCGTTGTTCACCTCGTTGACTCTATTAACATCATCGTCGATCGCCGGGGTCCTGGTGTCCATCGGGGTGAAGTTGTTCATCATCGTCGACTGGATACCACACTCGTCCGACGATCCGTTGGAATGTAAATGTTGACCGCTATTATTGCTCGGTATCACCATCGAAACAATCGCTATCGTTAAATTTATACGCAGCATATAGTTTAACATGAAGCCGAGAATCACCATGATATTTAATACCTGACTACATGTCAAGCGATCTGAAAAAAATATTTACAATCATTTATTTTACGATCTGTGACTCGGCTGCGACAACCGATGCATAAATTGATACTTATTAATAGTTGATCTTAATGTTTTTATTTGTTTCTTTTTATTTAAAAAAAATTATAAAATAAGATACTTATTATTTATTAATTATATTATTAATTGTATTATTTATATTTTTGATAAACATGAAATAAAATAAAATATAAGTGTATTGTTTAAATTATATGTATACAAAAGAAAGAAAAAAGTATCTAAAAATCAATTATTTTAGAAGAATTATAGTAATAATCCTTAAAATTATTAGCTCCTAAAATTAATATTTTTTTCAAAAAATATTTATATTACAAAATAATTATATAGAAAAAATGTTACGTTATGTGTTAATATTATAATTTTGTTATGTTTCTACGATTTTTTCTGTAGTTCAATATATTCTCTAAATTATATTTTGTTTTTTAAAAATTTTAAGAAAATTTAATTTTCTAAGCTGTTTTCTGTAATGTAGAAATATTTTAAAACTCATGATGAATTTGTTTGTTGAAATCTAAGAAAAACCGCATCCTTTTCGACTTCCGTCTTATTGCACACGAGTGACGTCAGCCAGTTTTATATTGACATCGTTTTGTCTGATTCCAAGATTTCTTTTATACGATTACTGTTGATAGAGTGTGTGTCGAAAACAGGACGTATATGCGTACTTATATTCTTACTTATAGTCGACTGACGAGCGTCGACTGACGAGCATCTATGTCACATGTTCTAAGTGCTGTAAACAATTTTTACGTAACATTAGCAAGCAATACACGCGACTTATACTTATAGCTTTAGTCCATTATCAATCTCAGTGCTATTGTAATATTATACTCAACCAATTCATCTCGAGATTATAATTGGGATCTTAGGTTTTCCAACATACGAAAATATAATTTTATCACATTGAGTCAGAAGAGAAGCGCTACTTCATTTTTGTCATGTCCATGTATTTAAAAAAAATTTAGCAATTATATCACTCGATATAGCAAAGTTTCAGCTTGAAGAATTTATTTTTTTTTTTAATTATACTACAATAATTTTTAACGGATTTTATAAGTATAAAATCAGAATTTTTTATTTCATTTGATAACTCAGTGACAAAAAATCCTATAGAAACATTTTTTAAAAAACGATTTTGTAGGGAAAACTTTAAACTTTCGAAAGTCGAAAATTATCACAAGTTTTTTTTTTGGGCATGTGATAGGTTCACAAAGTGAGAAGAACATTTTTCATCTTATCCAATTCATTCATAATTTTCTAAGTATACATATAAAAATTATTAAAGTCATAGAAACATAAAAACATAGTGACCTTTTAAAAGTAGTAATTTTAACCTGTAAAATTTTTTTTAATTTAATTTCGTTTTTTTTTCATTTTTAACGAAGATACAGCTGAATTTTGAATGGCATTATGAAATTTTGTTCCAACCGAATACTTTATTTCGATTATTGAACGCCACATTATCATAAACAGACTGCCGAATTGGAATACAGTTACGTTATTAAAAATTATAAAATGTGAATGTTTTTGAATTAGATGATACATTAATTAAAAGCGCGTCGCGATTGTATCAATTCATGACTCGACCGATTGCATTCGTTTTGCTTTAATAAGTTGTCGTACATAACTGTTAGACTATCTAGTCATGATTTTAACGGTTCCTTCGTTTATTGGCAGATGGCCGAAATTATTTCAAGAATGACATGAATGAGCCAATTATTTTCCCTTTCCTTTCCTCATTCACGCGCACGTCACACAATTTCGCAAATCAGGAAATACGTTGAAGTACGAAAGTTCCAAATTTCGCGAAGCATTACGTCAAACGTCTTCATATACCGAAGAAAGAAGCTTACAGAGAGAAGAAGTGGACGCATTTAATCGCAGAGCACACAAACAGGCGCACCTCGTTCCCGATATTAATAGTCAGCATTAGGTCGCTTTGCATCGTTTACGCTTTGCATGCACTGCATGATCGTATTCGCAAAGTCGACTAGTTACTTTGCTTATCATGAATTTGCGTCCGAGGTTATCGTAGAAACATTCGATGCTACACATAATGAATCATGCTTTACAAGTATCAAATTCCAAACGATGTAGAAACTATTGGCAAATTTCCTTGACCTATTTAACATCTATTTTTTTCTGAAATATGAATTGAAACTAAAAGCAATGTGTATATAATTTTCAAATAATTACTAGAAAGAAATAATTTTTGAAAATGAATTAATTGAAAATAAAATGTATTTACTGCGATGTAAGTAAATAGGATAGCTAATAAGATTGTAATCGCAGGCAAATTGATTTCATGTGGACTTTACTTCAGAATTTTATTTTTTTGTCTACGAGAAATAACAGTTTATTTCATATTTATTTCGATTGCGTTAAGTCAGCAATACAAACGTCAATTTATTCTATCCTTAATTATTTTCGTCTTTGACGCATTCAGTTGTTACAACAGAAAGGCGCGTGCGGAACAAATAAGTTGTGTCTCGTTGCATAATAGCAATGTATGGTCAATATATGATAATGTATCTGTTTTCGACGATGAAAGGGAATGATCATCAATATGTATACAATTAGGATTTCCTGGACAGAAAAGGTATATAGTCGCAGCGATGCAATGAAGAGGCGACACGGATAATTTACGAGTTAAACGTTCGTCGACGCGTACCTATGTCAGCCAATGCAAAGTTGTGCTTTAAACATCGTATCTGACGTAACCGAAACTGTGAGTATAAGGTCGAATGAAACTGCATGCAGGTGCATTCTTATCGCGAAGAAATAACATTGTTTTTTTTTAGCGATTTCATTAAAATTATTTTTATATTTTTCTTCCGTACTGTACTTTGCGTACAAAAATAACTGAAATTAATAAACTATTTTTATTATTATCACTTAGCTGGCTTCTTAACTAATAAAAAATATTAAAAGACATGCAACAGATATATGTACATATATTTTATATAATAGTAAATAAAGTGTTTCTTTTTTCTATATTTAATACGAATATATTTTCTTATATGTTGTTTTATAGTTTCAATCTTTTTAAGACTTAATTGTAATTTTATTTAATAATATAATAAAATTTCGAAATTAACTTTCTAATCAATCTTAATTCTTTTTTTAAGGAAGTTTGATTTGTTACATTATATACTTATGAAAGATGTTTAATTTTAAGATAGTAAAATGCTTTATTTTTTATCTTCACTGTTTGTAAATATTTAAAAATGTTTTAGTTTTTAAACGAGTACGCAAAACACTAAAAAATGTTTAGTTTTGAAAAATGTTTTAAAAAATTTTCAATTATATAAAGTACTTATTTGGAAATATTTAAAGATGTTTTTAAAAATGTTTTAGACTGAAAAAGTTAAAAGTTGTTTTACTTCACTGTAAAAATGCAATGTTTAAAATGTTTGAAACATTTTTGCAAAATAAATGTTTATTAATAAAAGATACTTCAATTTTAAATATTTTAATGTTTTAAATCCAAATACATATAGTGTTTTATTTATTGAAAAACTTTAAAACTAAAACATTTTTAAATGTTTAAAAACTTCCTTTTTGAATGTTTGTTATCAGAAAGAATAAAACATTTAATATTTTAAACTTTTTTTTTAATGTATATTGTCTCTTTCTACGTCATACAAAGAAACATCAATAATATAATGACAATAATCAAAACCGATTAAAAACGATATATATATTTATATATGTTTACTTGTGACATATTTATTATATTTTATTTTTATGTTACACGAATCCTTTTTTCACGTTTGCTCTAAATTAGCAAATTACCATTGTAGCATTAATAGTTATTCGACATCGTACTTTTTATTTCAACCTATCACAGTATCTTATTCGCACATATGAGATTGCCTTGGAGAGGATGGAGAGAATCCCTGTGGATGCAATTTGGACGATTAGAGAGGAGCATCTATTTAAAAGTCCAATCTGACCGATATAATAATGATGTTCGTGAATCGAGAGTTGCCGCTACGCGTGTCGTGCTAACCACTTAACCGCTATTGCGACTATTACGCTCCCCGATCTGTGGCAATGGGACTTGGTACTTTAAATGCGAGGAATATACATCGTATTTTTAGTATTTAAAATTTGTATCAGTTTGACTTTGAACGTTCGCTGATAAGCAACGCACTAATGTACACTATGCAATTTAGTCCGAGTTGATGTAGTGATGTTAAAGCGAAAAATTTTGATTATCGATCAAACGAAATAAAGATTGATGTACGTAGATGAAGAAGATAAACAAATCGACGAAGAAGATAAATAAATCTGTAAAGAGAAATCGTCTGAGATCGATTACAATTTAACATAGTTTAGTCAATTCAGATGCTATCAACTTTAATATCTGTTGCTATTTTAATTCTAATACTATTGTACGTCGGATTATTAAATTGATTAAAGCGACATTAAATATTAATATAACAAGAAATAATATGGTTGATTGAATTGTTTTATTAACTGCACTGTTTTATTAATTACACTCTTTGATAGAGTTTATTTGATCTTTCTTGCGATACGTGAGTGTGAATAGTCATTTCCAATGTATTTTTGTTTGTTGAACATGAATTCGTTGGTCAAATTTAACTGCTGTCACAATGTCACAATCTTGAAAAAATAGTATCAAAGAAGTTAAAAACGAAGATTTTGAAAATTAAAAAAACGTTTTTGCTATTGTAGCATCAGCAAATTTTTTTTAAATTTTATTAATGCAAAAGTATTGACTTTTAGCTTTAAAATACATCTTGTTTTATTTTAGTATAATTTTTCGTTTTCTGGATGCAATTTGAATATAGCTCTTTTTTCATATAATACATGAAAAAATTCTATTCTATTTTAATTCTGCTTTATGTGTAATAAAAGTAAGCTTTTGTACTCACTTAATATAATTGGATCATACTAAATCAAAAAACAATATAAAAAATTGATAAAATATATTATTGCAGGAAGATTATAATTTTCCAACCATATTGTATTTTATCAATTTCATATTTCTGTCATAAATTTATATAGAACGTGTTAATGTCTGTCAATTATACATTATTGCAAACCAGTATTGAGTGCCACTAATTATGATTTTTATGGTGGTTCTTATATTATCAAGCTGGTTTCACTTCAGCGCAGAATTGTGTGTCGACGAACTCGATAACATGATACTAGTTTTTATAACCGGAAAACTTGGTTGTAAGATATAATACAATCGGCACAGAACGAACCTTTACATTCTCGAAAATAAAAGTTCCGAAATCGCATAAGCAACGAGTATATTATTTGAATATGGAATACTTTTATCTTTCCGTTCATATCCATAATATAAAAAAATTAACACACTCAGTAAATTACATATAACGTACTTATTAATAGTAATTTCTTATTTAACAGTATAATTGTTTTATAATACACATGTTATAATTGTATTATTGGAGTGGAAAATTATAATTAACAGGTGTGCTAGGTACTTGTAACTTCATGTTTGTAGAATGGTGTACGAAATATTGTACGATTTTTTTTTTAATATAAATGATTCATATAATTGCAAACGATACATAAGCCATTCATTCAAATGTGTGTGGAAAATTATCATTAGTAGATATATGCAATGAGATCTTTGTTTCATCTCACGATCTCGTGGAGATGCATTCTCATATTGAAATGCATGACATTTTGTGCGTCATCATTTGTATCGTAGATTAAACACTGTGACCTTCACCCAGAACTCTGTGCACGTTCTCTCGCGAACTATTCATAGCGATTTCGTCGTTTCGTGAAGGACCGAAATATACCTGTATGCTTTTCTTAAAGTCGAGTTTGATGACTTGCAGATTTGAGGGTCAGAAACATTGATTCGAGTCAATGTACGAATAACGATGGTATTATTATCTATCGGATTCGTCGTTACATGCATTCGCGTTTAATTGGTCGAAGATTAGAGGCTGGTGCGTGGCATCGTCGCGTAGACTACAAGCATTGAACTATCAACACACATCGCATTCTGTTATATGCAAATGCCGTCGACGATATACGTATTAACCTCAACAATGTGGAGGTGAGAGTTCGAAGCAAATGATGATAGCGAGTTTTCAACCGCGATAGACTAAATTCATATTTCATGTAAACTTTATTCGGAAAGAAATCATAAATTACATGATCATTTCCTGTATACATATATGCATTAAATATGAGCCGTAATACGCTTTAATATCTTGTGTTCTGTATTTTATATCTTACGTTATTTTATATCTGAAGTATAATACATAATTACAAAAATTAATATTATTTATTTGCATATATGTAGAATTTGCTTTTATTTTTTTTAATTATTCTTTAAAACTTTTTAAAATTATTCTTTAATTATTTTTTATTGGCCTCAGGTTGATTTATTTAATGCATATTTCACATTCCTACAATCATTAAGACATCAGAAAAATAACATACCTTATATAGTACATGCATGTTTCTTATAATAATATTTTATTATAATTTTAAAATTTATTATTAAAATGGCATCCTATATATAAATATAATATAATTTACATATTATACAGGAAGCTGACATTTTTATTACTTTAATTCACCGTCAGCTTATCGAATTACGCGCCGGCTTCTTGACGAATCATCATCCCTTCCCGTAATAAAGAATATATTAACGTTTAAGCGGAAGTCGCGTTCGTTGCCGTTCGTCGCGAGACACTCGTAACTCAAATTTGTATGTAATCCGTTCGTTTTCTTTTAAGGAACTTATGTCTGTAGATTTTTTCAGAAACAAAAAATTATTTTAAAAATAATATGATATTAAAAATTAAAGTTAAGTGATCTTCTGGCTTTAGAAAAGGATAATATGGTCCGATTTATCATTAAATAATTTAATCGATTAATTTATTATCAATTAATTTTGATTGATGTTCGTGGGGATATTGAATTATATTAATTAATTATTTTAAAATTATTAAACTTAATTTTAGTGTTAGTTGTTTGAAATCAGGAAGCTAGATGCGCGCGTACAAATAAAAATATGAGATGTGTGAAATAAACACAATCGCCTAAACTAATTATGACTTTTATGTTATATCATCGTGCTAAAAGTGGAAAACTAATAAAACCTATATGGAATCTTTAACTTCTGTGAATTCAAACATTCGATAAATACGATAATGACATTTGTCATGCGTTTAGAATAATATATATTAACCTTGTAACCGTGCAATTTGCTAACCCAATGTATGTAAACTTGTATTTCAGCCCTCTGTAAAATTAGGATTAGATCAAGATAAACATCACAGAAATTGAATCAGCTTTGTTTTAAGATTTACGTTTTCTACTGTGAAGCACTAATTATTCACAAGTGTATGGAAATATATATCCCAAAATTTTCGAAAACCGATGCTTGGGACGGGATGGGAAGACGCGGATCGGGTTGGGACACGATCTCGAAAATTTTGGGATTCCCAAAAATATTAGGATTTCCCGAGAATGTTCGGCTTTCCCGGGAATCTTCGAGATATCTGATACTGTATGGAATCTTTTAATATTGTTTTTCCATCAATATATAATATTAGTAGTATTTCTAGTACTGGATTTTCTCGGAAATATATACAATATTTTTATTTTTCTTTATCTATGATAAAACAGCCTGCTGTATGATTTATAAAACAGAAAATTTTATAAAATGAAACTCAATAACAGAAATAAAAAATCTAAAACTGTGACCATATTCAACAAAACATATATTCTACTTGAATTCCGACATTTTTAGAAAACCCGAACATTCTCAGGAAACCTGAACACTCTCGGGAATTTCAAACATTCTCGAGAATCTCGAAAATTTAAAATCCCAAAAAATATTCCTGTTCCCATCCCGACCCGATCTTACACGCTCCTATAATTATTACGTTTATTCTATTATAAATATTTCAAATAATTATGATGATGTTCAATGATATTTACGATAACGTAATGTTTAACTTCTTCTCATTATATTTATTCTTTATATTTACTTTAAAATATAACTTAAATATAACAGCTATGTTAATATATACATCTTATTTTCATTTATTTTATTAAAATTATTCTTGCTAGTAGAGAACAAATTAATTTTTATTTTTCTAATCTCTTGTCTCAATCATCGCCACTTACCTAGCACACTACGATTGGATGCCATTTCGCCGGTAGATGTTATGATGATTGCAAATGCTCCTCACCGGTCTTCCTTTTTCTTAATTTCAATGCACTTTTTGAAAATCAGTTTTAATTTATCTTTTTTAAATTATGTTTGCACAAGTTGACTTAAGAATTTCTTCCAATTGAATGCAGTTCTTCACGTGTAAATAATCATCATGTCACTCGAACGATACTTGACACAAGAAAAAACTTCCAACCCCTTTTAAAAATTTTGGAAAAGCTTGCTTTACGAACGCCTTGGACAGCACAACTGCCTTGTTCACTCGATGCGCTTTAACTGTGCTCTGCTCTAAACGCTGCCAAAAATCTCAGCTAAATTGTGGCGCTGGCTGCTCGGAAGACGAAAGGCAAGGAAGAGGCTCGACAATAGCGTCAGCGCCGTCAGCGTTGCGACACCGACGTCTTCCGCGGGCTGCGTTGTTCTCCCGCTTCGTTCCGTCGTACGTTCTTCGATGTCGTAACGAAGGCTGCGTGCGATGAAATGACGAGGTGGTAGAGGGAAAGAGAGAAAGAAAGAGGGGCACGACCACGCACGTCACAAGCGTCCGTAGTTATATACAATGACGTGCTTTGTTCGCCGCGTCGAAGAGAAGATGAATACCCTCTTGCGAATGGAAAGATGTACCCTAAAATGGTTTTTCCTACCCTTATGCCTGCTACCCGCTGGGAAGCGAAATTCGAGAGTTCAGATATTAGAATTTAAGGAACCTAAAGGAAACGTTTTTCTTAACATAAAAGAAAATATACCTTGATGTTTTGAGAATGAAAAATTAATCTTCGGATGCATAACATGATCCTGTACATGCATTTCAATTCCTGTAGTATTTGTTTTTGTGTAAAATGACATTTTTTATCTTCAAGTGTTTTCTTTTTCCACTTATCTTACAAATGAATTATAAATTAATTTTTTATTGTTACGTGCATGTATTGAAGTTATTTTTTCTTACAATTGGATTTATAAGTGATTCATTATTTTTTTATAAAATTTAATATTGATTATTATAATAGTTCAATTATAAAACTCTCATTACTTTTTAATGCACTTTTTCATCTTTCAAGCAAATCACACATTCGGGCTTGATAGAAAGACTGGTCTTTATTTGCGTTGAATCCACCACTTCAATTCACTTTCTTTCTTCGATGTTTCTAAATTGTTTGTCAGATAAAGTGTGCTGCACAACCAATCAATCGGAACAAATCTAAAGGCATTAGGATAGACTGAAGTGAAACGAATCACAGAGTAAATCGAATCAATATAGCTTTGAGACAGTTGTTAAGTTTGTTGTTTCAAATAAACTGTTTTATTATCATGCTAGTTAATTCTTCGCTTTCTTTACAAAATAATAGATAACAGTTCTGTTTATCTCAAAGCTTATATTGATCAGATTCACTATATGATCTGATTCGTCGGTTTATTATCATGAGGCCGAGTAAATTCTCATTTCGGTCTGATTGTCTATTGTTTCTACTCTATACTGTAATAGATATAGACTACGTATTTCCTGATCTTAAAGCTTGCAGACAAAAAACATAAGACGTAAACAAATTATCAATTATAATATTAATATATATTTTTTACTTATGTTATTGTCTTACATTATTATCTTTATTGTGATTCGCTTATTGGTTACGTTTTACTGCCTTACGTTTTTCTGCGTGTCATGATTCTTAACGTCCGTGCTCCGTTAGAAAGAATTGAACATATCAGTATTTCTCTTCGATTCTATCAGTATTTTTCTTTAACTCGATATTTTAGAGAGAGAGAGAGAGAGAGAGAGAGAGAGAGAGAGAGAGAGAGAGAGAGAGAGTAGTAGTTAGTACGTACGTTACGTACGTACGGTACGTTACGTAGTAGTAGTAGTTAGTATAATTAATTAATTTATTTATTTATTATATATATATA
>NW_012130086.1:4094696-4158134 GCF_000143395.1 Atta cephalotes
AGTAGTATAGTACTAGTGTANATAGACTGTAACTACGTAGTACGTAGTANAGAGTGTACGAGTANAGTTATAGTATGATAGATAGATAGAGTATGAGANAGAGAGAGAGAGAGATGATTTAAGCTACGTCTTAAGCGGCGTTTACAATGAGATTTTAAGGCATAAAACTTAAGTTTTATTTTATTTTATTTAAGCATTAATATAAGGAACTGACCAAATATTCTTCTCACATTTGTAATTAATCTATTTCTTACGGTTTAGAGTTTAAAGGTTAAATTTTACGTCTTAAAATTGTATTGTAGATGCCACTTTACATTTTTTAAAATTGATAGTAATATTATACGTAGTCTATTCTTATTACATTTATATATATCTCTATACTTTAGCATCTTCCTTCCAGATTATCCTTTGTTCTGATCGATGCTTTGATAACAAAAAATTTTGAAATATCGAAGAAATACAAAAATAGCTTGATGAATTTAACATACATATAGATCAGTCTTTTTTATTGAACCGGATGATTGAATTATGTCGATATGTTTTGACATTAAATATTAAATTTTATAAAAAATAACGGATTATTTATTTATACCTAATACTTCAGATTTCGTGAATTTTTGTTTAAGTAATATGTGAGAAAATAATTAGACGGTCATAATATACAATTTCACAAAATATTATTAATTATACAAATATTATATAGAAATATCAATTGTTATATACATACAATTTTTTCTTAAATAATACATCGTGGATTCGCATTGAGTGATATCGCAGTTAAGGGGTTAGTATAATTCCACGCTGAAAATATCTCGTGTTCATTCCTTGCTCCGTTATTTCACAAAGAGATAAATCTCTCGGCGGAAGATAACTGTTGTCTGAGCGATACGTTGTAACGCGCCAGACATTATCGTGACGTAGTAGTGATTAATCAACGTCAACATTAATTCACTGATCTAATGACTGTAATTGGAAGTTATCAGGCATATTCACCACGCTGCTGATGCTCTCTTTGACACGATTAATTAGACCTAGAATTATCAACTGTCTGTCTTCGAACACTTTCCGCGATTAAATAAAATTTCCGTTGAAATAACCGATTTAAAGAAGTAAACAATTTCAGAATGGCGTTGAATTCAATAAATATAATATAACCGGAAATAATAAAATTGAAGTGACGAACAAAATTTTTCCATTTCTTCAGCTTCATAATAATAAACTGATCGACAAACGAATCTTATAGTTATCTCAAGCTTTATAATGCATTGTTTTTTTCTTGGTGCAATTCAACAATTACCATACTTCTTGCGAACAATATTTCAGTTTTTATATCCTCAAGAATTTATTCTTATTTCTCTACTATTTGAGGAAAAGCGGAGTTTCCTATCTTTATGAATTCTTGAAATATCTATTGAATTTTACTTTGCTCCGGATAATTTCCGTAAAAACAAAAAATATGTATAAATGTATAATGTTAATTACGAAGAAGGCGACATTCTATGGAATATATAAAAATATTTTTTTACTTTTTAGAGCATCAGTACATATTACTTTTAAAGAATATTCAATACGCTTCGCTCTATATTATAATTCCGTGAATTATCTTATATGTTCGTTTATTATCTTAATTACCGAGATATGTCTTCTTCGCATTTTTTCGTATTGCGTAAGTTTCGGAAAGATTTCACGGTACATAATCCTACGCATTTAACGATTAAACACGATACTTATATCATGCGCGTCTTTTTCAATAAACAGATAAAGCAATAGTTCGCAGATTTTCGTACTTCGATTAATCGAGGATATTAAGTTTGCTGTTGGTCTTCCTTAATTGCGCTCGCCAGGGTATAATCTGACCATCATCAGAATCGTCCTTGACAGGATCGTCCCGTTTCTCCTCGACCTCAGGTTTTTCTTCCTTCTTGATGACGCATGACGCTCGCGTCGCCGCCGGCGAGGCGTCCCTCTTCGGGTTTGCCGACGTTGCCTCAAATTTCGTGCTTGTCGATGCGGATACCTGCGTCTGATTAAATCTGTAATCAAATCGATAATATGATACTTGAATTTTTGTACGTGAAAATTTTTATTTTAATATTTTGTTAATTAAGGAATAAAAAAATTGATAAAATCATATTAAAATAATGATTGGAAATAGAATAACAAAAGGAATATGTAATAGAATATAGAGAGAAATACAAAATATAATAAATAAGATTCTCCTTTTCTTGTTTTCAACATTTTTACGCTTTTGCTTTACTTAAGAAAATTTAAAATTCTGAATAACAACTTTCTATCTGGAAATGCCGAATATCAATTGTCAAATTAAATAAGCCAATCTTACTAATACACGTATAAAATATTATGCATAATATTATACGTATCGCGTAATTTTGCATGTAACGCGAAACGAAGGAACTTGAAGCCAATTGCAACGAGTGGCAATTGTAATACTTATAATAATTAGAGCACTTAGCTTCTCCTCCTCTTCCTGCCTGCGTACGTTAAAAACACGTGGAGTTAAATCTTATAAAGTAACACGAGATAAATCTCTTGTGAAAAATACAATTCAAGTACGATTTTGTGACGAGCAGTTAAAACATTCTCTACTAGTGCAAAATCCATTCTAATTAATGGCTTTCTCCAATCGCCGAGAACTAGCATTTAATTGCATCGATGATTGATTGATACAGATCCATTAATCTTACTTTTTTTCCTCGTTGTCCTTCTTAGCGAGAAGCTGTCGTTTCCATGGCGGAATCGCCTTCTGGCGCCTCTCCTCGTTCTCTCGTGCTATTTGCTCCTCAAGCTCTTTTTTCGCACGTTCAGCAGCTTTTCGAGCTAGCATCTGTCGTTTCCAGATTGGTATTACATTTCCTGAGCTGTCCTTCTCGGGGATCTATTGAAAAAGAACCATAATTCAGGATTTCAAAACTAAACTATACAAGAGTATCTAAAAGAAGAAAAAATATTTAATAGAACATTAGAAAGAATAAAAATTTTTTTATTTCTGTTACATGTTGCTTTTTTTGTTATATGTTGCATTTTGTTGTATTGCCTTTTACAAAAATCTAATTCTTTAAAGGAGTACACTCTAATCTAATTTCAAGTATATTAAAAGCAAGTTGTTTAATGTTTTTATTCCAAGTAAGTAATTAACTGTCTTTCAGTATTAAATTGACCAGTGTCAGATTTCTGTAAGAAACTTTAAAAAGAATAAAAAATAAAATGCTCTTACTTGATCAACAAAATTTGTAACGTTGAACGCTTTGCTAATTTCGGACATGAGATTCTGCTCTTGAGTCTTCTCGACCTG
The DNA here is from genome assembly GCF_000143395.1 of Atta cephalotes. NCBI lineage: Eukaryota > Metazoa > Arthropoda > Insecta > Hymenoptera > Formicidae > Atta > Atta cephalotes. The sequence continues at coordinate 4,098,010 of NW_012130086.1, forward strand.
CGCCCTTTCTACCTTTAGTTTTTTGATTCCGGGTATATCCTTTGTGCGCTTCAATTCGGCAATTAGGTCTGTCTTCTGCACGAAGAACGGCTCCGAGACTGCTCCGAAAATGATACAGTTTTATTTGTCAGCGATTCTACCCTAATAACACACTTTATCTGAGATACATCCTGGGGATGTTCTTATAATAGTCAAAGGACATATAGACGTTCTCAGGACGTCTCCTGAAGGTCTATGGTGTGAGGATATTTTAAAATTTTATAGTTATGCGATTGCATAAATTTCGCGTAATACCTATGTAATACAAACGTAACAAAACGATTTTAGGGAGAAAATAGAATATATATACGATCGCTAATATTATATAACAGAATATTGTTATATATAACTTCTCGGGTAAGATTGAAGTCTGAATCCTTACGCTCGAGTTCGCGCAAAAACATTAAATTATACATGTGCATGTGTGTCGCGGACTAACTTACCGTTAGTCATGGACACGCTGCGAGGAGGCGGAGCGGAGAATGTCTTGGTGGCATTCATCTTCGTGCTAGTCCGTCGTAGCTGGATACTCGTGAGATCCTGGATGCTGATTGTGGCTAAGGGTTGCTGCGGGGAGCTCTTGGAGCTTTCGGTCTCGTTACCGGTGCTGGTAGCACCCGGGGCCTGATTTCCTCCTCGTGCTCGTTGCTGCAAAGGAGACAGAGGTGGCGGTGGGGGGCCCGTAGGAGATCCTTTAGTCTCCTCGTTGCTCCTTTGCGCCCCCTCCTCTTCGTCCTCCTCCTCCTCTTCACCCTGCTCCGTATTTCGGCTCTGGATGTCCAAGTTGTCCACTGACCTGCGAGCACGATTTTTGCATTGTCACGTGAGCGGAAAATTTAATAATGACGCTGCTCGAAGATAAATTTGTTTATCTGTATAAAATGTATTTTATCAGAGAATCATTTTGTTTAGTATCTGTTATATTATATAAATATATATATTATATAAATATATTTTAGATATGTTAGATTATATAAAAACATCAATAAATATATTTAAAAATTTTTAATATTTCAAGATACATTAATTTTTTCATTTGTTTGAAAATGAATTTTGGTAAATATTTGAAATATTATTTCGAAAGGAAATGCTTTTTCTTTTAGTAAAAAAGGAAAATGCTTTGTCAAGTAAAACGTATTTCTTCGTACGAAGAACACTAGTCAAAGAAGAATTTAGTCATATTAAATTGATTTCTGCATAATCGGAAAGTCAAATGCACTGCACATGAGTTAACATTTCTGTGCATAACTGAAAGACTTTAACTGACAGCACCTGTTACATCAATCGTAAAGTAAATTTTAACGATAATCATTACGAATGTGATTGTCGATATTATTTTAAGTGCGCGAAGATTGCGTTGATAAATAATAGCTATAGAAATTAACGAAGAAAAACGATAAATAACAGAACTACTTTTCGTTATTTAAATTGCACGTAATATGTCTGCATAAAGTGATGCGCGTGCATGTAGTTTAAGTAATCTTACAAACACTATAAATAGACACTTGAAGTCAACTTTAAATCACCACTTTCTAAATAATTTAAATAAATAAAGCACACAAAACAATGTTTGCCTTTTGTTATCTACTTTATTTAGTTTACGTATTCCAGATATTCTCAAAATGCACTTAGAATATGTTTTAGAATATGTTTTACATATTCAAATAATTAAATTTTAAAATATTTGATATTTTTAAATGAACAATGAAGAATGTTCGCCACTTCTAGGATCAACTGACAATCACGAAACAGATAAAATACTGTACACGCGAAGGATCACGAAAAAATAGACATTGCTGTGTATAAGGAAAGATCACTGACCTTGCCTTCGACAGGCTGTTTTTAGATGACACCTTGCAAATACTTTTCAGGTACTCGGATGGCTTGAGTAGGGTGTTGGAGTCCGCGTTGGCGAACTTTGGTGGTATGAACGGCAGTACCATGTGCCTGTTTACCAGGTGGGATGTCTGACTCGCTTTAATTTCATCCACGTCCACCGGCGCACTGGCAGGAGCCGGCACTTCCGGCTGTTGCGGATGCTCGCCGGAGGATGATGTGTCGGACTTGTTGGTCGCTGTTCCGAGACCGACCAGCAGCGTTAGAGAACGAAAGAGACGGAAATAGATGAGGAGATAGAGAAGGTGGAATAACGTAAAAGAGGCAAGCAGAAAGGAGAGGATCTCGTTATAGCCTCTAGTATTGGACGGTCGTTACCGAGGGGCAAGTGAAATCTAGGTAAGTATATTATATGCCCGGTGAGCGCTATGGTCTAGTAAGTGAGGCCACCTCCGCTGAACATGATCCGCTAACAGTTTAATTAAAGGCTGAAGTATACGCGCGTGCAGCCCAAATCGAGATCGCTACGGGGAGGAAGCCTCTCCTCTTTCCTCCTGTCTGTATCTTTATCCGATCGCGAACCGAACCAATTAAAAACCTGTGGCGCTGATTAACATCTGTGAATAAATTTTGCCCGATTTCAACTGTAATTGCCAGTCGTCGTAGTCGATTCAACTAATTGCCTTCATGTTTATTGGAAGAGTCAGGCACGTGCCCCGAAAATGTAAGCGTAATTCGCACGAGCGTAACACGATTATCCGAAAAACACCGAGGTAATTATCGTGGCGATAAAAATACAGTAACAGCAAATTATTAATTGTGTATATAACGAAGTTATCGTTTTTTCTGGTAACCCGGTAGAAACCACAACGAATTCAGAGTTAGTCTTTCTGTTTAACAAAATTCGACTAATTATAGTGGAGATAATTAAATTACGGAAGCATTAAACGTTGAAAGTAGACAAACTCTGAATCTGGCGAGGTGTTCCGTAAGTAATGCCATTTAAGATAGATCGATTGAGTAAAATCTATCGAGGAAGTAATTGAGAGTACAACGGTTTTCGTTGACCGGTAGTCATAAAACATCGACCGACAATAAAACCGCTCATGCGCGACGCGATCTCTTTTCGCGATTGTTACGAATAATGTGAAGTTACGGTTATCTGTATATTAAGAGGATGTCCTTTCATATCCTATGTGGAGTAATTTAAAAGACATTAATAATTTCAATGAACGTTACTGCGTTTATTCGCAGCATTCGCTAGAAACTTTTTCTTCAATTTAAGATCTTTCGAAGCTGAAATTGTTATAGATAAAGAAAAAGTCCCAATTCGTTTGAAGGAATTTCTTACAATGAATGTACGCGGAAAATGTCAAGCGAACGTGCGTGCATGTATTTCTGCACAAAGTTGAGTTGCAACTTTCACGTTTGCGGTAATTTCGTAAAAGAGCGAAAGGACATCGAAGAGAAAATGGGCGTCAAACGCAATTTCTTACCTGACTCGGTCCTTCCGTCCTGACCGCTTCCTCGCGCATCTTTTTTGTCGGTATCTGCATTCGGCTTTGCGTTCACTAGGACGACTACCACGTCGTCATCTGGCGGCGGTGGCGGTGGCGGTGGCGGTGGTTTCGAAAGACTGGAGAATAAAAAAAAATTTTCTGTGTAATTCCAATCTAATGGTGTAAAAAATATAAGACGGAGACGCTCAACTTTTTTTGAGGATCATTTTAAGAGGGCTATTTTTAGAAATAAATCTTGCGAGTCGTATAATGTTTATTTCGTTTGCAAAATAAAATAGAAAATATGATTTAATATCTTCGGCTATCATTGATTCGGGAAATCACGCTGATGTAAGAAATATAAATATTAGAAAAATGTTGATAAATTAATGCTGTAAAATGTTATTGTTGAAAATAATATTGATTAAGAATATTCGTTATTTGAGTTATGATAAAGTTTAATTCATGAGTTGTGCTGGGATCACGTATGCTAGTAAAAGTAATTCTTTGAACGAGAAAAATTACAGAAAATTAGTGAAGGTACATTTTATTATTCCGTACAGATAAGTGAAAGCAGTGTTATTGTAGTAACCGATTGCAACGTCTGATAAAAATGAATAATAGTGATAAAAATCTCGTCTGTTAGATAATTAAGGAATTAGATAACGTTCAATTTTATGAAGACTGTGAAGGTAAGAATCATAAAGAACAGCCATAATAATAGATACGTGCACCTAATTTCAAACAATGACAGTAAATTAAGGCGAGCGAAAACATGTGGAAAGTTAAACAGTTATAGGCAATAAAATTAATGAAGGTGCGTCTATCTTATTTCGAAAGTAATTTCTCCACTCAAAGATTTTTTTTAAGAGTATCTTAGAATTTATCGTAGTGTGTTTCTGAGATTAACGTCTTCATTGTTTCTGAGGTTAATGCTAATCGACTCGATAACAGTCCACTCGCTCAAGTTCGAGTAAGTCGTAAAATTTAAACCGCTGTCGTAATTATTTATATTTTATCGATATATTAACATCGATATATTAACGGAATTTTGCCAAAAAAACGGTCATCTTTCACCTTTACAACACGATGTATCCCATTCGTATGATATTTCTTAAAGAAGAACGGACGACAAAAAATAGCGAAAAGGAGAGAAACGAGTTGAATCGAAGTAGCGACTAATTCCATCGCTTGATTGAGCCACTTTCGATCAAGCTTTATTCCTTCTTTTAATGGCACGACTTTAGCTTAAATCTCGATCCGATATCGATTCGCCCTACTTACCTAGGTCCGCCGTTGCCATTTGTACGAATCTCCTTTTCACTTTCCACTTGCGCACTGGACGAGTCCTTCCTCTCTGCGAACCGAAACAGAATTACGTACCAATCAGTCATCGCAGCTGTTCATCATACTAATTTGAGACTCTGTAGAATAGCCATAATGCTCTGTCATTTTGTGCGAAAAATTGTCAGCATCGATTTGCATGATATTAATTTGATGATTGACAAGTTGTTTCAAACTCTATTACTCATCAAATACAAATTTACAATCACAATTAGAACATAATAATAGCAAAGGCAAATGAACGCACACGGAAGATCATTCTTTGTTTCCTGTCTCAGATAAAGACAATTATACATCTTTATAAGTAACATGCATATTCTCTTGTTGAAACGATTTTTTCTTCTTATATGATGCTTTATTTCGCATGTAAAAGTTGAAAAGATTTCACCAATTATTTAAAGTCATTAATAATGATTCGTTACAGTCCATAATTTGTGCATACGCGATATATTCCTGCTTAATCACCGACTGTGGCCATCCTGCAGATATTTTCAGTTATTTTAATGTACCGTGTAGCGTTTCCGCATTTGTTTTAATCCCCGGTTTGCTAATCCGTTCGCTGCTACTGTGTCGTGACAAGGACGGAGTGGACGTCGTCGAGGAGAGGCCATGGACCTCGCTGCTCATGTTCGAGGATTCGCTGGCGCTGCTGGATCGGCTGTATCGCCTGTCGGTTTTTCGAGAACGACTGAAATGTCAGAGACAGTCTATCGATGTTTCGCGGATCCACGAATCGGAGAATTAAATTTAATCTACTTGTAATGAAATACCCTTGCTGCGTAATCGCGTATCTACAAGATAAACGAGTAAGAAAAATAGCAAAACGATGTTGTTTTCCAAACGTGATGTTTATGAACGATCATTTCTTAATGATTATATAGAACCAATTTCGATTGCAAGATGATTATACACTGTTCTAGATGTTGATACATCGAAATCGCTTACCTTCGTGATCGTTTTTTACAGTGTCTGATATTTTGTTATGCTGCGCTCATCAAAGTTCTTTTCTTGACACGTGATATCGCGATTCGTGGTATCGCCAGAATGATTTCAATAATATTTATTCGAGTTAACGATACTCATCAGACAAATTTTAAAAATATATAATAATTATATAATAAAATATCCGATAATATATGAATTACACTTTTTTCCAAAAAAAGGTATAAATTGTATATTATATTATTAGATGTTTTATTTTAAAAATTCCTTTTATACTATCCATTACTTTTATATTATTTTTATATTACTCTATGTTTTGATTAATTCAATTTAAAACTTTAGAGCGATGATTTTTTTTTTAAACTTTTTTAAACTGGAGGAGGGGAGGAAATTGATTTTTATAATTGAGAGAATCAAATTTAAATTAATTCTATTAATTTTTAACATCAATGTCCATTGTACTAATATAGATTAAATTTAATCTAATTCAATACTTATTTTTTATCTTTTCCCAATTCTAAGAATGAAGAGAAAAGACTAAATTAAATCGAGATTAAAGTTAATCTACATTGGACATGAGTCAGATGCTTTGGACTATAAAACTCTAATTTTTTTACTTTGTTCGTGGTAAATTTACTCGAATTATATTACCTGCTGTCGGAGGTAATGTCCACTGGCTTTTTCCGCGATGACGAGCTCACGCTGCTCGTTTCTTCCTGCCTCACGCAGATCTGCTCGTAAGCATGATCCGAGGACTCCCTCGCGATCTCGGAGCGCGTCGCATGTCCGTTGCCGGGATGCGGCCGGCCGACGAATCCGCCGTTGTTGATGTGCACGTCCACTTTCACTGAAAGCCAAAGCCTCGCTTGGAATATTACGCATCGCAGACGAGAAAACTGCCTTCTACGCGAAAACTGCCTTTCACGCTCGAGAAGTTCTTCAGAAATTACTTTAGCGGCGCAAAGTTAAGCTTAAATTTACGAATCGCAAAAGTTGCGGCAGTCGATTAGCTTTATAGAAATTTATAATCTCCATAACAATTGGAATCAAATTTTTTTAAATTTAAAATAATTAATTAAATTAAAAATTAAAAATTTATTTATTTTTTTATTTTGATTCAGCATTGACGATTTTTACGCGTTTTGCTCGCGAACTTGCTCAATCTGCTGATCGCAGTTTTTATTGCTCTTACTCATTAAGAGTGCTGCCGCTGCACTGTAACGGCTTAACGGTATTTGCGGTAAATCGCGCGCGAGTCTTTAACCCGGTTTCGCGAAGCGCGCGTGTTGTTTGCGACGTGCGTGGTTTTTTCGCTCCTCTAACAATTACCTAAGTATCTCTGTTTCTTTGAGATCAGTCTTGCAGCATTCTATCGCGTACTAGTCACATTACTCGTAAAACAAATGATTAAAGTAAAATGAATGAGAAAGACAATTAATATTTACGTTCTCATACATAACATAAGATGTCGACTTACGTGCGATTTAACTATGAATTAACGTTTGACGAAAATATATACTCTAATTTTTTTTTAGAAATTTGAAACGTCCAATTGATACGTTAATAATATATGGAATGGAATCAATGGAGGCAGATAGTTCCATTTGTTCGATCTATAAGACTGTAAAGTCTATAAGTTAGAAAGAGCGAAAAAGAAATAAAAAAGACCGATGATACTGAATATCTGATGTGAATTAAGATCGTTCTGGAACTACAGCGATTGTTAAGAATCGATAGAATAAACAGAATGTTTCAGAATTATTATTTATCTCATCTACAAATAATTTGATAACAGAATATTTTCTTCAATTTGAATTTTCCTATGGCATTTTTCTTATATCTTTCGTATTTAATATTCTAAATAGCCTTGAAAATTATATGATTCTATTCAAAACGATCAACATTTGTTTCTTTTATGAATTAATAATATTTTAATAACTTATAAAAAATAATTGCTATAATTCGATTAAAGCCTCTTCACTTTTGACGATTAGCGACGGGATGTTTTTTGAACACCGTGTGTAGCGGGCGTTATAGCAATGAAGTATCTGGGACGTGCTACTTACCAGTCAGAGTCTCGTCTTTCCTCTCCGACATATGGCGCTGCTCCGCCGCGACGCCGTTTCGCGACTTCTCGGCGTCGCCAAACAGCCGCGTGATCCTTGTGTAGACAAGATCATGCGGACTATGCAGGTAGAAGGACTCGGCTGTGTCCTTAGGCTTAGGCGGTTCGCCGATGTATGTACTCATAGGATTTATATAGATACCGTCCCGCGGTCGAGAACCTGGCGGATGCAGGAAGAACGGCTCTTGGAACATACCGCAGCCGCGCAACGAGCACTGCAATGTGTTTTTAGTGATGTGTTAAATACATAAGATGAAAAAGAAAAAATTTGTATGTATTTTAAAATTTTAAGATTTTAGTAGAAGATATACTACAAATCCAAATGTATGATAGATAAATAAGTGCTTTAGCACACACTTGGATTTGCAGTATATTCTGCTAAATTTTATCGTTTAGCAGAATATATTGCTTTCTGTGTAAAAATAACATTAGATATACTACATTTTTAAATGTTTAAATCCTGCATGTAATATAGTGTTATTATTTTTACATAGAAAATTAAATCATATACATTTATGAAGGCACTTAAGTTTACAGTGTATTTTTCGATAACTTTTATTTATTGAATAACTTTATGATACTATTTTACAATATCGAGTATATATATATTTTTCAATAAATTTTCAAGAACAAAAATAGACAAGACAAAAACAGACAAGACAAAAACAAGACAAAAAATAGACAAGACAAAAACATTTTTTCTTTTAAATCTTCATGTAATCCAAAAGAAAATCTTATTAATATTTTAAAAAAGAGAAGCTGAAGCTATATAGTTACGAAATTTTTGATGGTATCTATGATGCATTTCTTTTTTAATTTAAAATTCTCGTACATTTATACACATTTTCTCTTTACTTAATATTTGATAGCCAATTATAGTTTGATAAAGTCTATTCTTACCTTGTCGATAGAGCTCGCGACGCAGCTGCATGTGGTGGTATCACTCATGTGGCCTGAGTAGTCCGACCCGGCATGATCCCTGGCCATCTTCGGGGTGACATTAGGAGGAGGAGGCTTGCCAGTTTCCTGCTGCACATCGAAACAAATGAAGAGCGATTAGAACCGGTAATTAGCTTTTATTCGTATATCTATTAGACCGGAATGATTCTGATTCTAGCTTGATGAAACCTGTCAGAAACGATCACCTCTTCCTTATTGAGCGAGCTGATCAACCTAAACCTCATTTCTCTCTTTCTCTTTTTCTCTGTCTCTCTCTCTCTCTAGTTGTTTGTTTCTTCGATGTACCACAATCGATTATTTGTCGAACACTGTGCCCGTGGTAACTTGCGATAATCCCCGTTGCTTAATAGCGATTACCCACGGTTGCGCAGTCTGGGACTGACCTCGTTCGCGTTCACCGGAAAAGTTTATTCCGTTGAAGAAGGAGAAAAACATCATTCAGCGAACGTCGCAAAAACACTACTATTGTTGCGGGAGGATGCGGTTATTTAGATATATAACCTTGCATATGTAAGCGATTCATAATAAGGCGGAGGAAAGTGGAAGCGTGCAAGTTGCGAGTTGTTAACGTTTCCATATAATTTTTACGTCGAGTATAATTTTTATCAAGAAGGTCAAAAGAAGGAATTTATTTCTTTTTTTATCGAGCGAATACGAAATAGATAATTAATAAAACTTGAGAGAAGAAAGTTGAGAAAAATGAAAAATATGAAATCATTATCATTTATCTTTGTTTAATTCCAAGAAACAGTGATTTTATCTTGAATTAATATAAACATATTAAAAATGAAAATACAAGATGAGCGAATCGAACAGATTATTTTATGAGTTTTTATAAAATTTCAGTATTTTAAATAATAAGTTTTTATCGCGTATGCTCTTTCATTCTTCTTTTTAATCGTTCAGCCTTTAATTTTTTAATTTAATTTAATTTTCAATTTTATTTTATTTTCCAGTAATAAACAAATGAAATTCAACAACGAATGATGATTATGATTGAAATCAAGCGATACGGAGAGAGTGTAAAAAGAAAGCGTAATTAATTGGCGGTTACGCGCAGCGTCGATAAATATTGTTCCGCATTAATCCGTTCAAAAATAAGTTTATTACAACAATTTACGATGTCGATATCATCTTATCAATCATTTGATCGACGGAGAAAAAGTAAATTGGATTTATAATTTTATGATCCAATACAGGTTTTTGCAGGATTCCAGGCGGAGCAATTTTAATTCTCATGTCGCCAGTCGAAAAATTGGATTATTTTATCAATAGGAGATAAATGCCTTTTAAGGATCTATCTGTATTTTTGTGTATTTCTATGTGAATTTATATACTATTTATATGTAGTCCTTTAAACTGCGCTACGAATTATTTTACGTTTTATAGACCAGTAACCCGCTGACTCGCTGATTAGACTATATACCGTAAATTACCGGGTTTGTAACTCTCTTTCTACGTAATTCCACGTACGGCCGCCACTTCTCAATCGTTCTCGTTTTCGAAACCGAATTAATACAACTGATCAAGTGTCTGACGAAATGTTATACTCAACCAAAAAAAGAGTTCTTTTCTAGGATATGTTTTCAAATATCCTCTTGTGTGAAATAAATAAAATTTATTTATTCGTCGTCATTCGATAAATGTATTGTAAAATCATCATCGATTTATAGATAAATTCATACGAATTTTTTTTTAACTATTTAATTTGTTGTTTGTTCATTATTATTGATTAATTAATATTTAAATGATAATTTATTAAATTAAAAATGTAAATATGTAAATAAAATCCATTTAAAAGTCATGTTATGAAATATTTCTCTCTCTCTTTCGTTTCGTAAGATATTAAACAGAGAAAAAATATGATAGTGATCAACAGATTAGTTCTTGCTCTACCAAGTGTCTTAACGTTGCGGAAATGCACTTGTACGTCGTATCGACATTGTTATGCAAATTCGTACGCGATGTGCTTAACCTATGGCGTAATTGAGTCGCGTGAAAGAAGGAAGCGAAAGAAGGCTCATGATCGTGTAAGAGATATAGTTTCTGTAAAGCAATAAAAGTGATAAATTTTATGTCGCTCGGCCACGCGGGAAAGTGATATTTAAATGACCACAAGTACTCTAATTTCTGTGCCGGTCGAGAAGAGAAATTCGCGCCGAGATCTCTCCGTACCATCCTCGTGTCTAAATACAGCTCAACCTCACAATCACTATCTTACCAATCATCACTTATATTTAAATTGATCACTTTTTTTTTCTTTTAAAAAAACCTTTTTTCTTAATTTAGATTTTTTTATTCAAGAAAAAGATATACACATTTCATCTTACTCTCGTCAAAATTGACAGGAGAAAACGCAACTGTGATTTCACAGTCTGCTGCATTCTTATTGACTTCTTGATCAGGGTATTGCGTGAGCCTGGGTGGCATCTCAGATTTTTACGGAGGTATGAAAATGTATCGTGATATAGAGAGAAATGACAAATAGCTGCGACAATGCGATGTCACTGGTCCGTGAATGGGCACCACCCCGGAAAAAATGCCCGTCCACGCAAATATCCTTTCCCCGTAACGTGTATCCCGTTGCGATACGCGCCAACGACACGCTTTCCGCTCAACCGGGTGAAGGACGAAAAACGAAGAAGAAAAAATGAATCTACATAGTGCGAACTTACATTCGCATTTTTATTTAATGGAATTTAGCCTTGTAAGTGACGTCTGTAGTTTTTAACGAAGTGATAATTATAGGAATGAACTCCTCGTTGATGTATGATCACGCGAGGATTTTTTCTGCTTGATGTCAATCATCAAATTGCTGGTAACATACTGTTTTAATAATCAGTTCATTGCTCGTAATTACGAGTAACGTCCGATGTATCTTGCTTCCGACTAACAAAGCAGCTTCCTCCCTCCTATTTCGCACATTTTTATATCGTAAATCGAAGTAAGCGAATTCATGAGCAAACATTAGAAAGCCTCACATTTATAGACATTACATTTTTATTGTCGGATCGATGATTTTAAACACGCATCAAATCAAATGTATCGGCCTCGAGAAAGTCAACAAAATCTTCCTTCTTTTAATTTCACTTGAAAATAAATTTAATGTAGATTTTTAACTTTTATTAGTTTTATTTATTATCAAAATCAACAGAAAAACTGTTGAAAATTAACTGTCCGAAAACAACTCAAAAATATCTAAAAAGATAACTTTTGCAAATAGAAAAATAAAATTTAATAAAATAATAAAAATTAATGAATCGTCATTTTTTAAGTATAAAAGTAATAAGAGATGTAAAAAAAACATAAAATAGGAAAGCGCCTTACTTAAGTTAAACTTAATAAATTCCTAAAAATATTTAATATTTTTAAATTTATTTAAGACATCAATCTCTTTTGCGTTATATTTTATGAATCGCGATATTTTTATTCGCGCTTGACGTACGGTATTTCTATTGTAGTAGATAATGCGCTTTAAAATCGTTTTAACCTCGTCTCGTTATCGGCCATGAACCGCTGCATCATAATATTTTTCTTATCTTCATAAGCGTATTCGCGGACAGTCGATGTTCAAGGTGACACGCAAAGAAAGATCCAAGTTTTATGCGTGGAACTGACCCGCGCAAGGTCGACTTGCGCGACTCGACCCAATACGACATTGCTATGCTTCATTCACGACGGACGAATGATATAAGTGCCAATTGATCGAACATAATTGCGAAACCACAAATGAAATTCATATTATAAAAATATCTATATTAACAAATATAGGAAACAAAAATTTATTTTATGTTTAATTATTCATAAATTTATAGAAAAAATATGTAATGTTCATTTTACATCTCATACGTGGAAAGAACAATTTTGCTGAAATGTCTAAAAATTTAGATAGCTAAAATAATTTTGTTGAATCAAAATGATTATGTAAAAAACTCTATTAAGTATGATAAAAATGCTAAAAAAGTTTTGATTCTAGGAACCAATTTGAATGATCTACGTAATTATTTTGATGATCCAACAAAATTATTTTTCGATATGTTTCTAACTAAATTTTTAGTTACTTGAGCAAAATCATCAATTTTACTTTATATTTCATCGCCGCACGTTTTGTGTTAATTCTATAATCTTTTGAATGTGATACTTTGAGTTATATTAATATGTGACACTCTCTATATCATTTATTACAAAAATTGGAAACTGCCATATGCTAGGCAGAATTTATGAGAGAATAAGTATGTCAATGATGTAGGATTAAATTATTATTATATTATATTATATCTAAGAAGAAGTCAACAGTCATACGCGGCCAATAAATATTTTGAATATCGATTCTACAATCTTTTACCTCGATCTTCGACACGGAAATACATACGTAAGTATATTTTTCTATTATACGCATGAACGTTTACGTCTCATTACGAGTGAAAAGTAGCAGCTATTTGATTTGTCCGCAAAACCGGATCGTACGATAGAAACCGCAGTTCTCCGTTACAGCTAGCCGATTTTACTAACTTTCAAGTCATCGTCGAAAAGTGATTTGATATTAACGTGGAATTAACCCTTATACTGGGTTGTCCGGAAAGTTCGTGCCGACTAACCTATGTAATTTAATAAATGTATACTAAAAATTAAATCTTCTGCGTTTCAATTTTCCTTCAAAATCGGCATCGAACTTTCCGGACAACCCAATAGTTTACTATTTTTAACTATCAATGTAAATGATACACACACACAAATATAAATTTAAATAGATGCATTATCTAAAAGTCATATATGCAAAGAGAACTGAGAGCGCTAAACTTGCCTCTTGAGAACGCGGGAGAATAGAACTCGCGACATTACGGTACTTGTGGATTACGGTTCACTTACATATACACCCATGCAAAACCGGATTTTGTCGCTGCTGTGTAACGCCTCAAAATCAAAAGCCTCAGGTCCGTTCAAGGAAGTTCTTTTTGTTCCAGAAGGAAACGAGAATTTCGCTCGATCTTTCCGTCCATCTATTGGAGCACACGCTTCGCTGTCCTAGTTCGGACCAGACCGAGACTCGCCGAGGCTTGCGCCGTCAAGGCCGTTCATCCGCGAGTCCTCAGAACGAGACAACGGTACTTCCACTCCGCGTCGATCGAACGGCTGATCTTGCACTTTAGACGAGTGTACAGGAGTCTCAGAATCTTCAAAATTGCCGTCAGAAATTTTCTCGCCACTCTAAACCTTTCTTAATTTTCAAGCGAAAAATTTAGTATTCTTGAAATTGGTTTGCTCAGGTGTCTAATTTTTTTTAAACATGTATGGCTATTCCTTATTCTTCTCTCTTTAAATAAATATCCAAAATTTTTCGAAGTATCACAAATATCAAAACTAATCCCTCTAAATATATCCAAAACTTTCCCAGATATTTTTAATCACTTCTGATTATCTTCGCACTCTATAAAATGGGATGTCTTGCAAATTTAATTTGTCAAGACAGATCCATAAAAAAGATCTTCTATTTTGGATAAATCTCCAGATATGATTTTCCGATATTTTCAGTAGTGAATGATAAAACGGAAGAATTTCTCAAAATTTTTACAATCACGTGATACAATTTCCCACTGACTCTTACCAGCTCGGCGTCCGGTAAGGAACACGTCCGGTCAGCGCGAGCGGGCGCGCGACTATGATTCCAAGCTAACACCGGAGTCACGCGCGAGTTAGCACCTGCCGGCAGGTTGGGTGACGCGGGTCGATTTCTCGACTGGAACCCATGATGCCCATGCGAGTTCTCCTCTGGTCGACAGGAAGGGAAGAGAACGGGGCGAATTATACCGCATCCGCACCGTACAGGTGCGGGTGCCCTTTTCCGACTCAGCCTCCAGAATCTGATGTCCGCCCAGATGGAGAACAGTAACGCGAGAGCGATCGGGAAAACGGGCGCGCGGGTGACGGTCGGCCAACGAACTCGCGCGAGTCTCTCTCTCGGAGGCCGATGCGTGCCACCGGTGCGAACACAGGAGGCGGCAGACCGGGACTCTCTCGCTGCTCTCGAGCAGATCGTCGAGAGCCCACCTGCTCTTGCCTCGACGTTCGAGGTAGGGATACAACTCTGCGACTGTTCACCGGAGAAGACCTCTCCTAGATCCCATCCTTTTGCCTTTCCTCGCGATTGTCCTACTCCCGACTAATCCTGCAGCTTTTCCCGCTACGTTCCGATTTACCTTTTCATTTATGGATGAATCGATGCTAATTAATCTTTACAGAGGATTTATTTATTTATTTTATTTTATTATAGATATTTATTTTATTAAAGACATTTATAGTTTGACATTATCCTTGAATGACAGTATTTGAGAAACTTTTTCGTAACTCCTCTGTTACCAAAAATTTTTTAGTTTATTTTATTTATTTCTTTTCTGAGAATTTTTGTTATTGTTGGATTTTGTTATTGTTGTATAAATAGAAATTTTTGAAAAACTTAGAAACTGAGTGCGTTTCTTCCTTATTAATTTCTAGATATTAAACGAGAATTAACAGAAAAATTTACTTTGTCAAATATCTTTTTGCCTTTACTCGTTTTAAACAAATTCTAATTCCATTGTTGATTCAAATAAATGATATTTTTACTGAAATAGCGCAGTTATTGGCATAAAAATAGACATTTATCTTCGCTTGCTTCTTATTAATTCGACGAGAAGATGACGCGCGCCTCTTTGAAAAGTAAGCGCGACCTAGAAAGCGTGCACGGGATCGAGTTCTTTTTCTTCAGGTATACATCTGTGCATTCCCCGTTAGTTCTCTCTCCCAAGATGCAAGAGGAAGTCTTCTTTCGAACAAGGAGGTGGAAGAGAGAAGCCGTCGTCGCCGCGAGGTGGCACCTCTCTTTCTTCTCTGCGAAGTGACTTTATCATCTCCCACCAAGAGAAGGATTTCTTATCTTTTCTTTGCTTGATCCCACTACATCTAACTGTAAAGAATAATTCCTTGCTGTTGGTGCTGGATTATATTCCTTCTTTCAGATGTTACTGTGGGTTTACATCGAATGATTACTCTATTCATAAGCATTTATGAATAGACGCTCTAATACGTAAAATTATCGCGCAACTTCCTGTGAATATTTCCGAATGATTTATTGTGGATTAATTTCTATTCTATTATTTATTTTAAATATGTGAAGAAAGCCATATGAAGAAAGTCTTTCAACTCAAGTCTTTCTTTTTATTTCCTTTCTTCATTTTATTTTAATGATGCGGATTACTTCAATATTTTCTCTTCTCGTGACCAATTAATCGAGCAATATTATAGATCTTAGCATGGCAAAGAAAGCCTAAAGTCATTGTTTTTTATTTTTGTAAAATATAAATTGATATAAGAAATAAATTGATAAAAGGAAATTGATAATAAGGAATAATTCAGAATTATTTGTTCGTTTAACTTACTAAGATTAATTCATCATCAACTGAAATTTCTAATCGTGGTATTACCACTAATCAAACTATAAAGATATCCTTTCACTATAGAGATTGTTGGATTTCGTATTTTTAATTAAATTAAAATCGAATTAAATGTCGCGATTACTGGTTTGCTGGAATTAATGAATGTGAACTCAATAAATCTAAGTTCTACTAAATTCGTTGTTAAATTGTCTGTAAAATAGGATTGGCATACATTAATTTTTTAACAATTCTGTATTTTTAATTCTGGCGACTGGAATAAAACTAAACTCTGAGCAGACCCGAGTCAGTGAGCATTTTCGAGAATATTTGTCGTCCCTGTCGTAACCTGTCTTTTATCGAAAAAGTCTTAGACTGTCACTTCGATTTTTGTTTTATAATTAGTTCAGTAACTAGTCGGATCAGTATTGCGCAATGTATAGAGTGTAGAATTTTCCATTGTTTTTTATATTAAATATATCATAATTCATTTTTCTAAAGTATATCATATCATAATCTAATAATTAAACTAACGTATATAAATAAAGATAAGCTAAATGAATAAATAATTTTTTATTGTGCTATAAATTAGCAGCAATAAATTTGAAATGTCTAATTGTAAGCATTATACAAACATTATATTAATATCATGTAATAATATATAATTATATAATTATATATCATGTAATAAAATATCATAATTAACAAATAAATATAACGTGAAATTTGTTAATGAGATATAATGTAAAAATTTGTTTTTTTTTTATTGACGGTTTATCTATTCTCTCGTGCGAGAAAATAGAACATCTCTATGACGAAAGGAATGTCCTACTGTCCCACAGTATTGTACTTCCATGAATTGTTCTATTTGCTCTACCATGATCTGAGATTGTGTTATGCTCTGTCGCTTTAGTTGATTTATTCGCAATGCAATCGAATCATAAAACTGTTTGTATTTGCAACGAAAACTGGAATTGGATTTTTTTTTTCTGCAATCATACGTCGCGTCGCGAAAACAACGCATGATTTTAATTTAATGCGTATTTTAATTAGCATAGATTTCCATTCACTTGTTCATAATATCAGCATATAAAAATATTCCTATAATTCCTAAGCAAGAAATTAAAGGCTTTCCTAAGTGAACGCGATTGACTTGTTATTATATGCCATCAGTAAATGACTGATTCTCCATATGGTGAAAGTTCGAGAATATAGAGCGCAATTATGACAAATGCCTTATTACAGTGTTATTTTCTGCATTGCAATCGCTTTGCGTGAGCGAGCTTAAATCTGAAGTTCGAATATCGTCAAATAACGCAAATACAATTATACGTATAACACAACGAATTATTGCTATATATATTATTACGACTATCCTAGACATAAATCAAATTTGCTTTATATTACAAATCATAAAATAAGTTTTAACGTAATAACGTCATACAGATACAGATATAAATTTATATTTATAAATTTTATAATAAATATTGTAAGATATTATCAAATAATTACAAGGAAGTATTACAGAATTGTCGATAACAGCTGTTAACAATCTAGAATTAAAAATTATTCTCTTAACGCTACTTCATCTGAACTGCGGCGTAACAGACGTCTTCGCAATTATGATTGATGAAAACTCGCGCATAATTACACTAAAGGTGCGAAGAGGAGTACGCGTTCGGCGTGACGCAAAACTTTCTCGCGGTCAATAAACTTCTCACGATAACCGATAAGTAGCCGTCAAAGTGAAAATGATTGGATAAGTATAAGAATCTTTTGATGAGCGTGTATGTACATCATAAATGCACGCCATGTTGTGGCGTGTTTTGCAGGGTCCAAGACGTTCAATTTCGACATGAAGCGAAATGAATTTCTGTTAAACTACTGCATTGCTATTCAGAATGAAAATGTGAAAATTATTAAGATTGTAATCTTTACGAATCTGTAAAACATCTGTGTTACGATAAAATGAAAAGATTAGTGGTTATAAGTGTTATTGTCATTGTTATTTACTTACGGAATTAAGAATAAATATATATTTTTCAAATTCCAATTTTTAAATTATTCCCTGTTTCTTAAATCTTATAACAGTAATATTTTATATATAATTTTATATATAATTATGCATACAGTTATGACACTATAAAAAGAAAGATTTATTTGTATAAAAAAATTTGAATTAATTACAACTTAAATTTGTAAAGATTGTTGCTAGTCAATATAATTTATTTGTATAACACAATTATTGAGAAAGAATAATATTAATTTCCTAAAATGATTAAACAGATTATATAAATGTAAAACGTATAAACGTATATTTTGATACGATTGAATGTAACAAACAAGTCGAGTATGTAAATTTTTTAATCGCATTATCAATAAATCGTGATCAATAAATCATCTATTTAGAATGTAACACACGTGATTAATACATGCCTTTTCTGCTTGTAAGTTTCCTTAAAAATACAAGAATGTTGTATTTTTATAAACACAATGGAAAGCAGTTGAGCATCTAATCAGTAGAGATGCTATTGCCAATTATTGATATTGAAGTTATTAATAATTTATCGATTATTTAAATTTAATTTAATTTAAATTTATCAATAATATCGTTAAAATATCGATAATTTCAAAACTAATATATGATTTCAAAAACCAATATATTTATATGTTTTTAATAGTTTTACTTGATTTGTTGAGAAAAATAATTTTAATACACAATTATAAAAAATTGTGTTAAAGAACACTCTGTCTACATTATACATTTTTATTATATTGAAAATAAAATTGAAAATAAAAATAGTGATATTACAATAATTGTGATATTACAAACTAAAAAAATGTATAAAATATATATAAAATATGTAAAAAATTAAATAACAATATAATTAAATAATATTTATTTTTATTGGAAAAATACAAACAATTTTGGTACATATAATTAATTTTAATAAGACATATGATCAATCTTATTTGAAGAATTGAAGATTAATTAAATTTTTCTTTCAAATTATTTTTAATTTTTATCTTTATTAGCACTCAAAACAGTAAGCATATGCACATGCTTCGGCTGAAATCGAGTTTTTTTATTTGAAAGAATTTCCAGCTTTTGAAAAAACTTTTTCACTGAAGACTGATGTACCTAGTATACATAAATATTGTAATACAATTTGTTCCAGGTTTAGATAATTTCTCATTTCCTCTGTTGTAATTTTCCTGAAATGAATATAAAAATTGTATATTCTTGGTAGATTATGAAAACTTGTATAATGAGTGGCTTATCTTAAATGATCTTAAATGAGAAAAATGATTACAAGACAAGTAAATTACGAGAATATCATTTGCATTCGTGCAAAAAACATTGCAAAAATATATCATTCATCAGAATAAAATAGAATACGTGTTGATCAACACACGACAAAATTGAGACTGTTCATAATTTGAATGTGTGTCGATGGAGTAAGTATATAGATTATCTTTGTTTACAAGATGAAATCAATCGTTAAAATAATCAATTATTTATAATTTGTTTAAAATAGAATATATACGTGATGCAAAAATTCGATTGTAAATTGGCTATTCTTTTGTATTTGTATGTAACATCTCAGATATTAGTCGTCTTCCTAAAAAAAACGTTCTCAGTCTAAACTGAAAAATGCTTTCATGTTCAAGTTATTAGTAATGCTCCTGAATTTATTCAATTAAATGTACGATAATAATAATCAAGAAATGCGTTCTTGTCTGGTGACAAGTTCGTAGTATTATTTTGTGCTTTTGTCTATTTGTAAATTAACGCTTTTAATCTTAAATTTGTAGTCTCAAAAATAAAATCAGGAGGATAGTCATTTTCTAGCAATGTATTTATTATAAATTCAAGATGATCTTGTCATGGTATTTGGAATGCGACAATAAAAAACATTTGTCCATTTCCATTATAGTTTTATGAGACAGGATTTGCTGATGAAAAAAGAAAACTTTTACCATCGAAAATTATTCATCATCATATCAAATACTATCGAATTAATGTTTTGTTTGAAATTATAGTTTAAATCAATAGTATACAAATGTTATTGTAATTTACCTTTAATATCCTTTGAATAAGACTTCTATAATTGATAAACAATCGTCGGCTCTATTCAACTTTTCTCTTAGATATTCGCAATCTTCCCTATGTCGAAATCATCAAAAACATGTAATAATATTTTGGTTCAGTGTAATAAAATAATGTTCTTATAAAATAATGATTAATAAAAATTTTTAATGAAATCTTTATTGTAATTTTAAATTACAATTTAATTTCCTTAAAGATAGGTATATAGATATATTAAAAAATAAAAACGTGAATCTAAGAATTATTGAATATTAGATATGAATTTGATATAAAGAAAAGCTTGTTGTATGGAGGCTAATTTAGAATTTGAAGTTTTAATATTGATTTTTAATATTGATTTTAATTAATATTGATTGTTAAATAATGGAATTTTTTAATCTAATATCTTACTTTAACATCACAAAGAAGTGATGAAAAAAATTTAATTTATTATTATTAAATTGATTATCAATTTAATTCGTGATATTACTATTCCGATTTTAATTATTGGTGAGTTTATCAAATTAATAGTAAGACAAATTAAATATTCTATATTTGGTCAAAGGATCTTAAATATACTTGCATGTGAATCGTTAGCATTAAAAATTACTAAATTGTTTGTCAACTTAATAAATAATATTATAATTCTGATTCTGCTCACATTGTGTTTCAAGACCGAAAAGAATTTCAATGCACAAATTCACAATCAGATGTACATAAATTTACAGAAATACTTAAATATTAAGATTCGTTTTGACCAAATATAAGATTTCGCTTATTTAATTAGATTTATTCTTATCGATCAAAAGTGTTATAATTGTCTAACAAGAACTGTCGAGCAGTTTAATATCGTCATCAGAATTTTTTTTTCAACTTCATTAACTTGATTTTTGGCACATATTATTAATTAAAATTACTAAAAACTTAGATTAATCTTAACAGAGAATGTATGAGAGAATTGATTGATTTAAGATTGATTGGTTTAAGAATAGAAATTTTCAATATTTTTATTGCGATTCTGATCTTTCACTCAATAACGACATCTCTCTGTATTCATTTCATATATAACGGATCGTTAATCAGATTTCAACTGAAATATTTCTAACATGTGCAGTTTGTATATTCGGTAAAATATAACAGACGACATTTTAATTAATAACAATAAATTAAAGATGATTTGAAGATTCGGCGATTATACAAATTTCCTTTAATAGTAATTAGTGTTGACTCACATTTCCTTATTATATAATATCATCATATTTACATAGAATTTATTTTTTTGTTTATTGAATTTTATCGATATCTAATCAATATTATCGATACTTTACGTTATCTATATATCATAAATATTAATAAGTATCATTAGCAATACTTCTACTATTAATATGCAAATGTAAATATATCGTGAAGAAATTTGAAAGATTTGCACAAGAAAATCATTTTTACGTTAAGAATCATTAGAAACGTGTGTGTCAATTATTTGAATGATAATTTTAATTTTATTTTAAATACTAAATGAAGATGCATTAGTAAATATACAAGATGATAGTAAATATACAAAAATATTGGATCTCAGAAACTATAAAGTTTTACAGAAAAGTTAGACAATGGTTGTAGGATTCAAAAAGAACCCTACAACTTTTGTTTGAAACACTTTTCTGTAAAACTTATATTGTCTAAGATACTTAGAGTTCCAGTACTTTTGTCCCACCCTGTGGGACAAATAATAATAACATCATAATAAAGAGAAATGTCAAAAGAGACTATTATTATTTTCTAACATAGATTTTTGAGGGATTAATTAAATATATATATAAATTTTATGTTAGGACGTTCCCAGAGTGTTTTTCAAATGTATATATTGGGATGAGTTATAAGTAGAATTTTCATTGTATAGTAATACAGTTAAACAATAAAATATAAATAAGAATTCAGAAGGTTAATGAAAATCATATGCTGTTGTAAGAGCGAAGAGATAAGAAGTAGATAATCCTCAGGTGTTGCTGATTAGGTCTTCACTTATTTCGAACATTTCGGTTCCTTTTGGAGTCTTCCTCAGCGAATACAAAATAAAAAATCTTCCATTGAGAGCAAGTCACTTGCAGATTGCCAGAAATGCAGCATACATTCCACTAAATCAAATTATCATTCTAAATTAAAGAAAACTATCAAAAATATTAAACCAAATGACTCACTTCAATGGGAAACGCTAAAAAAACGAAGTTCAGAAATAACAATTCACATTTATAACATGAGTAAAAAAGTTATATTGTATAATAGATATATATATCGTTCTTTTGACTAAGAATTCATGTATGACATAACGTGTCATTTAAAATTGTACATAACAAAGTGACAAGAGAAAATTAATCCCTTTGTCACTTTGTAACATTCAATTTTAAATGACACATCATGTCGTACATACACGAATCTTCTTAGTCAGAAGAACGATATATATCTATTATACAGTGTAACTTTTTAGAATACACAAGAAACTTTATAGAATACCGCTATTATAGAATGTCGAAATAATTAAGATTCATCGGACACTCTCACGAAAAATATCTGGATAGTGTAGGAGACTGATTTGAATACGATTCACACGGAGCTTTGTAATGTCATACGATGAGGTTTCTGTCATTGCGAGGGGCTCGTCTTGGTTGTGAGAGAAACTTGACAATAAATTCCGTAGCATAATGTGGTATTTCTGGCTCTTCGACTGGTTTTAGAGACCTTGCATACTGGAATAGTCGCGCTCGATTGGTTCAAGAGTGAATAAACATGTTTTTGTTTAACATCGATCTCTTATCGTCATTACGTCATCTAAGGACTTGTTCATATAAAACGAGGGAGTATCACAAAAACCTCCGTATTTCTAGTTAAGAAATCTGTCTCTCTGGATAAAAAAATCGCTGCTCGTCATGAGAGACGAACTCAAGGTAGTGAAACCGTTTCAATTCATATCTATTTATTGGAAAAATTCAGTGTGCAACTTTTTGGAAGATATTTTTCATTCAGTTTGTGTTAAAAAAAAGCTGTTCTTTTATTGTGAAAATGATTGCTGAAAAATTACTTAGTCTAAGTAATTTACAAACGATTTTGCGAATAGACTAAATTTTTTAGTATAATTTCGTTCAGAATTTAATATAGGGAGCATTTCTCATTTTAAATGATAATATAATATTTCTCGTTTTAAATATTTCTTGTTTTACGTAAGTATAAATATTGTCTAATGAGAAAGAAGACTTTGATATAAAAAAATGAGAATTGCTGAAATTTAGAAACTTGATATTGCGAGTGTGTTAATGAAAAAAAGATAATGCTATCGAGAAATATCTTTCAGTATCTCACGGGATTCGGTTGTGAATTATCCAGCGAAGATGAGCGCTGTCCAGGAGCATTGCCCATTGGACAGAATAATCCGCAGAAATGTCCATATGGTCTTTATGCCGAACAATTATCGGGCACAGCGTTTACAGGTAAAGTAAAATCCAGGGAATAGTTACTTCTACTGTCATTTACTTGTACTTTTCTTATCGTTACTATGTTATAATAATGATATGGCAATATCGAATTTTTTTATGACTGTAACGATAACATTAGAGTTGAAAAGTCACTCCGACCGTTACGTATAACGAATTGGATAAATTTACTCGTTACTGAGAAAAATTAACTCGGTATTTATAACTAGTTTTATTAGTTATTTTTATTAGTTACGTTATATATCTATTTGTAACGAAATAACGTTACAAATTCATTATTCAAATTTATTACAAACATTTTTTTTTTAGTAAGAAAATGCGTAATGAGTTATTTTTCAAAGTGACTTTTCCAATCTTAGCACAATATCAGTGATTAATTAGTTATTATTACAATCATAAAATCATTATCAAATTATTATAAAAAGTAACGAAAGAATAACTCTTCTATTCCCTGATAAAATCATTTGCTTTCTCAATTCTTTCAATATTCTAGAAGTAATTTACAATTTAAAAAAACATTTGATATTTTGATTACACGTTTTGATTTGATTCTTATACGCTTCCGACTTATACGATTGTCAAATAAAAAATTCATTACTTGTTTACATTGTAAATAAAATATAATGTGTTTCAAAATTGTCTGAATTTAAACAAATTCGTCAACTGAAGTCTAAATTAATGTAGTAAAGTAAGAGAAAATCGTTTCGTCTCAAGAGTAAACTTATTATTAGCTCAAGTTACTGTTAGTTTTAACTTATCTCTTATCAAATTGAGATATAAAGAGGTATTAAGATAATACAAATTCCAAACAATTTCATAATTCCATAAATATTACTTTTTCTTGACTTGGATTTTTTTATCATAACAATGTAGAAGATCAAAGATTAATATATTTTTTTTTATTTCTTCCTAATATAATGCTAGATGTTATCACTGCCATTATTTTTATTTTCTAGTTCCACGTAGTCAAAATAAAAGATCGTGGCTCTATCGAATAAGACCCTCTGTCGTTCACAACCCGTTTAAATCCTTCACTAGAGGCCATGGTGCCGAATCTTATGTAAGAAACGATTGGAACGAGACCTATCCAAATCCCAATCAGGTAAATTTTCGATTAATTTTGAATTCAAGAGTTGAGTGCAATAACGATCTAACTAAAGATCAAGATTAACATAAATATATCCTTTTAAATTTTTATAAAATCTCTCTCTTCCTCTTTTGATCTTCTTAAGTTTATAAAAAAATGAACCAGATTTCTATTATATCGAATCCTTTAATCTACCGGAAGGATAGATTCTCTGAAATGCTAATTTGTTCACGTTTTAGCTAAGATGGAAGACTTTTGACGTCCCAACTCGACGAGATCCCGAAGTCGATTTTATCGAAGGTCTTCACACTTTGTGTGGTGCTGGCGATCCCAAGATGCGCCAAGGCGTTGCGATACACGTGTACTTGTGCAACGCTTCCATGAAGGATAGAGCTTTTTATAATGCCGATGGCGATTTTCTCATCGGTAAGTGGTAGAAAATGCCGACTTTCCCCTAAAGGAAAAAAGAATATAATTTCGAGTCCAAATTGCAGTGCCACAGTTGGGTACTCTGCAAATTACCACTGAGTTTGGCAAGATCCGATGTGAACCGAATGAAATATGTGTTATTCAGCAAGGAATGCGATTCTCCGTAACCGTCTTTGGTCCAAGCAGAGGTTACATCTTAGAGGTCTTCGACAATCACTTTCAGTTGCCAGAATTAGGACCGATAGGTAATCTAATCGTCGATTCGAAGACTTATGAAAATATTTTTAATACATCTTATGTTGAAACTTGAAAAAATTAATCCGAATTCGAAAAACTTTTTGCATTTCATCTTCGAGATAAAACTTATTGAAAGACAACATAGTACGACTATGTTGTGGTTGATAATTAAATTTCTTTCATTGGGAAGATTCGATAAATTAATGTTTTTTTAATAAACAATTTAACGAGTTGGGCTAATACGTAGGAGCAAACGGCTTGGCGAATCCGAGGGATTTTCAAATTCCTGTGGCTTGGTACGAGGATCGTGAGATTGATTATGAGATTATATGTAAATATCAGGGAAAGCTATTCATAGCCAATCAAAGTCATAGTCCCTTTGATGTGATTGCATGGCATGGCAACTACGTACCTTATAAATACGATCTTAAGAGATTCATGATTATCAACTCTGTTTCTTTTGATCACTGCGTAAGTAAACATCATCACATACAGAAATCTAACTACGCATTAAGATTTAAAAAGAAAATTGCTACGAAATTTCGTTTATATAAAATATAATTTTTAAAATTTTTCCCGCGAAGGAAGTAACTCGATTATGTGAACGATTAAACATTATCTGTAATGATTTGTGTTTCTGTTTCCTTCTTAATTCTTTTTAATATATATATGTATTTTTTAGATTTTAACAAGTAAATATATAATGTTTTTTTTTCATTCTTCTATATATCCATTTTTTTTAATTTTTCGGATTCAGTCATAATCACTCTCAGAATGTTAAGTAACTCAATTAATTCCGTAGGATCCTTCCATCTTCACCGTGCTGACGTGCCCTACTAACAAACCTGGAACCGCTGCAGCCGACTTCGTGATCTTTCCACCCCGATGGTCCGTGCAAGAACACACTTTCAGACCACCCTACTATCACCGTAAGTATTCTTAGAAAGTATATATCATTTGCATTCGTCTACGCGCCGATGCAAAAATGAAACTAAACATTTCTTAATGCGATTTTACGTGCAAGAGAAATCAAAATGTATGCTAATTATGTTTTTAAACAACAAGATTATTGGAACATTATTTGAGTATTATGAATTCATCGCAGTTTTCTAGTAATTTATTTATATTTATGAATTAGAAATAAGTGCAAACTTAATAAATATTGTTTTGAATTATAGAAATATATTTAAAATTGTAGGAATTAATATTAAAGATTACGTATTAAATTAGTTAATGGACGTTTTGTATTTAAGAGAGATATACTTGACATATCTTTTAAATCTCTTTTAGATATTCTTTTTTGGTATACTTGGTATATGGTAGTTATTTTGATTAAACTGCTTCATTGATCTGTGACGTGTTTACTAGACACGGTATATTATTGAGAAATTGTGGATTCTGCGATTCTTTTCCCTGTCATTGGTCTCGTAGAGTCGATTATACGCAGTAAGAGTTACGAGTGTTCTGTCGAACTCGGTGTCTTCGTTCCAGAAGAGCGCTCCTGAAAATTGTGCAACCGAGTTAGCAGAGAAAACTCGAAATTTTTCCCGGCGACCGATCGCACAACGTTTTTCTTTCTTCGGTAGGTCGTTTCACCGATTTCCTGTCACTGCGATCACGATCCGATCAATTATGATGAGACGGGACGGGCCACTTTCGATCGACAATTATCCTCGTCATCGCTGTCGTATTTCGCTGTTATCGCGCTCTCTTATTGAGAAAGTCCGTCGCGTGCAAAGAGAAAGACGCGTTGGCACGATGCCTATCAACGAAGATGCATCCTTATGAGTTAAGTAATTGAAAGCCAAGAGAAGTGGCTATTATCTGTGTCTTCAATGTCCATTCCGTTGTACAGAAGTTATGCGCATGTAAAATTATAGGATCGATCGGAATAATTGTGACGGACGCGCATGGTGATATTTTTTGATCGTTAAATTAATACTGATTATCGGGGATCTTATTAAAATTAATCGTTTAATAGCTGAGATAAATAAGTGGAGAAAGTAATTACTTGTTTGTCATCGGTGAATATCGAAAACATGAAAAAAATTATGAATATTTATTCAACATGTTATGTGAAACCGAAAATGTTTATGAAAAAAGGTGATTAAAAACTACATTCTTGTGAGATATTTTACAATACAAGTATTTCATGAAATAAAATTCAATGATAATTTTAAAAATAATTTTTTTTAATGATAATTTTTATTTCAGTAAGTAAAGATTTTTAATATAAAGTTTCTATTAATTATTTCTTATTTAACACTTTAAACTTTGTTTTTTCACCTCATGTTTAGTTCTATTTCATTTTCCTTTTATTTTTCCTAGAATATTGGAATTCAATTAATATAATAATTTAATTAATTGAATCTTCTTTGCATTGATATTTATCAATGTTGCAATTTTACTAATGTAAAACAATATATGAGGCTAAGAACAATATGTATCTCGGAATACATTTGAATACCAGTAAGAGTAGCCGTTCGCCATGCTTTCTCCGAGATTTGATAACCAGTATAGCGACGTATTCAATGCGGGCCATTCTCTACGTTAATGAATAAGTCGGCGGCGCATGGAGAGCGATAATATGCAAAATACGCGTAATTTCCATTGCAGATCCGGTCACTGCGTCTCGTTGCGCGATCGTGAATAGCTCATGACATATACACGTTCGTTTCGTATGCTGACTTGTCAATGATATCTACCAATGATGAAGATTAACGGCAAGTGTCGGTATATATCGCTAGTACTAAATTTATCTGCAACATTGAATATTATGTGGAAAATTTTGTCAAATATTTAACATTTATGAAATCAAATCGTAGCTATTATTTATAATGAATTTTGTCGATGACTTTGTAAACGAGTTATATTATAATTATAATTTTTCCTTGTATTTTTTAACAAGACACGAATATTTCATAAAATCGATTTACACTATTATTAATACGGTTGATAACGCAATTTATAGAAATGGATACATATTATATATATATATAAAATTCACACGTGAAAAATTTGAAAATTAAGATCCAGTTTAGATCGATAGATAAGGCTTTTTTGTTAAGTGTATAATTGAGATAAAAGAGGTGATTAAGATAACATATACAATGTACTATTTTACACTTACATTACTGTTTATATTTTTAAATGTTTATATTATCTACACATAAAAATAAAACGCCATTTACTTCTTGTTATTCGAACAGTTTATTTACTACAGTATTTTTTCTACGCATAATTAAATTTTTTTAAATTATCAAAATTACATAAAAATTTTTATTATTGAATTTAATCCTTAAAATTTTAATGACGATATAAACCAGTTTCTCATCTAATACAATAAAATTGGAAATAGAATATATTTATTATTTTTTCTTGATAGTTTATATCAAGTATTATATTTTTTTATTTATTTTTTATCTCTAATTTTTTTAATAATATTTTTCACCCCTTTTT
The DNA here is from genome assembly GCF_000143395.1 of Atta cephalotes. Lineage (NCBI taxonomy): Eukaryota > Metazoa > Arthropoda > Insecta > Hymenoptera > Formicidae > Atta > Atta cephalotes. The sequence goes on from NW_012130086.1 coordinate 4,126,948, forward strand.
TTCTTTTGTTATTTGTGTGTGTGTGTGTGTGTGTGTGTGTGTGTATCTGTGTGTGTATGTGTGTGTGTGTGTGTGTGTGTATATGAATTTATATAGTATAGTTTATACATATATACCTATTTTTGAACAACAATTTTCAAACAATAAACTTGACTATTGGTTTCTTAGGAAATTGCATGAGCGAGTTCATGGGGTTGATAAAGGGTCGCTACGAGGCAAAAGAGGATGGTTTCTCTGCTGGTGGTGCATCGCTACATTCCATAATGACTCCGCACGGTCCCGATAGACAATGCTTCGAGGCTGCATCCAAAAGCGAGCTGGTGCCAGAACGAATCGCTGATGATACGCAGGCATTTATGTTCGAAACCTCGTATAGCATGGCCGTGACACAATGGGCTAGTAAGCTTTGCAATAAGTTGGACAATGAGTATTACAAATGTTGGCAAAGTTTACAGAAACATTTTGATCAGCAAGCCAAAATTGCTTAAGGTAACGATCTTTATTGGAAAAATTGAATGCTAGAATCTTTACAATTTTGAGCTTCATTCTTGTTGCCGTATCTTCTTGCTTTTCTCTTGCTTTTTTTTAGTATCACGTAACCACAGAATTGGGTAATAAATAAAAGCTTATTACTTTACGTTACTGTACTTCACTATGATAAATGTCTACAATCTCAACAAAAATTTAACGTGTTCGGGAGGAAAGCAGTATATAGCCAGCTTTCAAGATAAATCTTTGGCATCTCTTTTTTCCTCTCGCGGTAGAAAAATCACTAAGATCATTTTGAACGATAGTTTATTTTAGTATTATAGCTTTATATCATCTTCAAGAAAAAAAAAAATTATTTTGATGATTTATTATTTTGTTGACGAAAAGAAAAGAAAAAATGAAATCTCGTCTTTCTTTTACAATAACAATCACATTATCAAGATTCTTTCATTGTTATTATAATAAAAAAAGTATTAATGTTAAATTAAAGAAATGCGCGTTGTAATCTTTCTTTTTTCTGACCGCTTCTTTCATGTGTATCGCATGAAAGACGCATATCGTGCAAAACAAAATTATCTGATAGTTAAGACTAAATTATCAATTTATCAACATTGTATTCGTACGTTCGTATGAAGAATATTATTAAATGCAAAAAAAAATTTTTAATCGCATCTATCATCAAAATTGATATGCAATTTGATGAAACCGGTACAGCATAAATCATTCGAGCAATGTGACAATAATATTAATGTTCCAGCAATATCACAATAATATTTTAATTATTAATTACGTTTCTAAAGCATGTCGTATAATTATCAAATGAATAAAAGTTAAATGATCATTTCTATAAAATAAAAACTATTATAGAAAAAATAAAAATGAATAAAATAATCTAAAATTTGTGTCCTGGTAAATTAATAATTAAAAAATTGCAGAAATTGATCAATTAAGCTAAAGTATTTCTTTAAGTAATTAATGAATTGTATTAAATTAGCGTTAAGTGAATTCAAAATGCAGGATATTTTGTTCACAATAATCAATTAACTTGTATAATGACAATCAGAAAGTAACTTAGCTGTTAGTATCTAAGAGTTTATTGATAATTGTTATTGTATACAACTTTTTTTATTAATCTTGATAATCGTTATCACAGAAGCGGCATAAGGAATTCGGAATAAGGAATTTTTTGAAATTTTGAAATTTTTGAAATTTTTTTGAAATTTTTCTAAATTTAAATAATTTTAACTAAACATTAAAATATTTTACATTAAAATTTAATAGTAAAGAAAGATCAGAATAATATTAAGTGTAGTAAAAAGAAATCCATTATTTTAGCATGAAATTGAATGGAAAAATAATGGATTTCTTTTTATTACACCTAATATGTATATGTATGTGTGTAAGTAACATTCTTGTTTTTGTTAATTTAAATTTTAATGTACTGTATTTTAATTTTTAAATAAAAATAAGAAAAGTAATCATTGACAAATACGGAATTTTTGTTAAATAAATAAAATTTAATTTAAAAAGAAAATTAGATTAATAGAATATAAAAATTTTTTGTGAATGATCATCGTTATATTTATTAAAAAACTGGTACATTAACAATTTAAAATTAAAATATTTTATTTTAAAATTGCAGCACATTGCATATGTTGCAATTTTAAGACATTCATAATTTACGCAAAAGATTATAAATTTCAGATCTGATTTATATATTTGAAATGATGTCCATTTATGAAATCATTCACTGCAATGAAAACAAATATGAATTATATTATTTTCTAGTGTATTCAATGCGTGCAATAATTTTATTATTTTAAACAAATGTTTCATATTTCTGCAATAAAATTGTTTATAAAATAAAAAATATTTTCTCTCTTTTTCTCTTCTTTCCTTTTGTCTTATTCTTAAGTTTAATTTCCGCACTTAGAAAATTGTGATATCGTTTTGATATACTTTTATTCTTTATCTTATCAAAATATCTTATCAAAATAATAATATAATAAAATCTATCTTTCTTTCAACAATTAGATTTCTGTTTGCGTTTTAATCTACGTTGCGTGTCAAAAATATATAGCATATTTCAAGATCAAAAAGAAGTATTGATTCATTGATCATTTTTTAGTCAGAACCATTTGATGCAGTAATTGGTTGACTCAAATGACTTGAGTCATCGATGATCTGTCTTGTAGAGACCATTCTTGTCGACGACAAGCAATGCAAGCAGTACCTGATACTCCCAGTAGAGTCTTCCTCGCGTCGACGCGCAGTTTGTGATCTCGTGTCCAAGAAAAGTGATTGTTGACGTTCGCGTGCAGTATATTGCGTTGTTCTCAATGTGGAGCGCATATGATTTCGGAATAGTGATATGGTAATTAATGTCACAATGAACATCCGAGTTATTGTCGCGATTCCGCCGCGCGATTAACATGTCGAGATCGATACGTGCCGTCTACCGAATGTTGCGTATCGTAGAGTGAGCGGGCAATAACCCAGAAGATATGCGGGCGACAATTCGCAATGGCTTTCTCGCCGCGGTCATCCTATGTTCTTTGACTGAAGTCTCGGCTTCGCATTGTTATTCAGAATACTGCCAGAAATCGGTAAGTGTCACTTCGTTTCAATCACCTGTTCGTAAGTTCCAGATTCCTTTGTTGAAGTGTCATCTCAGTCATGTATACAGGGTGCCTCGAGCATTCTTTGTCGACTTGCAGATGAATTTATTTATTAATAATTATATTCATGTTTATTATAAATAAATTATTAATTCTGTGATACATAAAAGTTAAATTGAAGATACAAGTCTTTTTTTGTTTTATAACATTGCTCTCTTCAGTTTTATAGTTTCAGATGTCATTGTGTTACTTTTGAAGCAACGTATATCGTGTTATGTACAATAACAGCAGGTTATACATAGGATATTTCTTTTTTTGCGTTGTTATTTTTTCACATTGATTTTTTAAATTTAAATATGATTTTGCTTTGCTTTTTTTAAAAACATCGAGATACGAATAATTTTCGAATTATAAGTAAGAGAATGAAAAAGAAGCTAATTAAATTCTATTTTGTTAATTAAATTTTAAGGAACTAAATAGATTGCAAAATCTATTACATTTGTCAGCTAATTTTCAGACAAAGTTTTTAACAAAATTCTAATTTAAAGCAAAATTACAAAGAGATATAATGCTAAAAATTGAAAAGTTATCAAATGTTGCTGTTAAGAGTCGATATAAACCGATTTACTAGACGGAAATTAATTAGACTCTGTTTAATAGTTTAATCTATTAAAAAGTAATATATATTTTTTATAATTTGTATAATTTAATATTTTGTATAATTTTTGTAAAAAAAAGGCTATTTACTTATATATTAAAATACAGAGTCATAATATGATGTGTGCTTTTCAATAAGCGACACAAATGACACAATGAATCATTACATTCTTGTTGTTTGCCAATGTTAAACGAAGATGACATGATCACTGTGTCGCACTGTGTCGCTTGTTGGAAGGCACATAATGATAGACGTTGCCAATGACAATGTCATTTATAAGTAAATAAATGATGAAATCATCATGACGTCTTTATAATATCATTATGACTTCTAGTTTTATCTGGGTACAGTCTGTTCGATAAAAGCGTGACTGATATAATTTTCGACGAATCTTACGTGTCACGGTTTCACAGAATTATTATTAACAATATTTGTTGTTCTACACTTACAAACGTCTTAGATTTCTTTTATATATAATTGTCGTTTCTGACCTTTTCTAATCTTTTCGAATACATTCAAGGAAAATAGCTTCAAATTTTTTAACGTCTGTTATTAAATGCGTCGTTCTTTAATAAAATCGGACAAAAATTAAGATTCTCTATAAAATATAGAGGAGAATTCTTCAGAAATGTTTGATGTAGCATTTCCAAATAAAAATTTACTCGATCATGCTCTTATGTTGTAAAATTGGATAATTTATTAATATAAAAACGCGTATTGATTGTATAGTATAGGTATAGATTGTATAGATTGTATAGTATAGTATACAGTATAGTATACATGATTGTATAAGTAGAATATACATGTATAATTTCTTCATTTTTTTTTACAATAGTTTAAAAAATTAAAAATAAAACGCAAGTTAGATCTTAATGTTAGATCAATTACAAAAACATAAGTTTATTGTACAAACGTTTCGATCTTTATTGGGTCATTGTTTAAATTAAATACAATTTGAAATTAACGACTCATTTGAAAAACAATAACTTGCCAATATATATGATGATTTAGACAGTAAAAGTAATAAAATATAAATTCATCATCGTGTGTGTACACGATTTTTAAATTTCATTATGGATGGTTGTGAGCATTAATTAATATATAAACGTAAGGAAATAGATGATGAAAATTTAGACAAAATGTAGATACGTTACAGCTCATGATTGTCATCCAATGGCTCTCTTATAGAATGATTTTAAAAACGCAATTCTGATTTGCATTCTCAAACTGACAATGATCTATTCTAAATATTGTCTAAAACATAATTTGCAAACGATTGTATAAATAAAAAATTTTTTATAAAACAATTAGTAGCAAGCTATCAAAATTTCTCAACTCATATACCATAATTTCCATTATGATGATACGGATATACAAATAAATTAGGAAAGTGTGTGTCTAATGATAAAACGGTAATAAAATACATAAATAAAATTAACAATTTTTGATAAATATTTTTGAAAACTGTTTTTGAAAAATAGTTTAAAAATTATATCTGTTTCTTTCTCTCTCTCTCTCTCTCTCTCTCTCTCTCTCTCTTTTTTCTCTCTTATTGAATAAATTGTATGGATCACGTGATTAATCTTTCGATTATTATGCATGGTTGTAGGTAAATAAGATAACGAAAATCAATAATGAAATAATTAATTTTTGAATTACGTAAGAGATTGATGATTAAACTGAAACAAAGTTTATCTTTAGCTATGTGTCATTCGATTGGTATATGATCTTTTTCCACATCTTAAGCTGATTGATTATCAATATCACATACAGTGCAATTGCAAGACTTTCTATTCCATATTAAATTTGTTCTTTCTTTTTAGGCTAACTTGACACAGGATGTCCGATGTATATTAACGTCAGTAGAAAGAGGGGAAGGTAGGAAGGTAGTTTAATTTGGAATATCTTTCAGACTCATTAAATACTATTTGATTTTTAGGTTGTGAAAAGCTAAAATTTGAGGATACTGAAAAATCATCAAAGCGGGATGGCACCGCAATTTTTACGTTGCACGCTTATGTGAATAAAAATTTGAAAAAAAAAGATGATTCCCAGCAGGCGACTGCTTTCAATTTGTCGGTTTCGGATATCAATTTTCATAGTAAGGAGATAATTAGCATTCGCGATATTTAACATACTCGAAACAAGTATATCTCTAATATCTCTCGTTAAATCAGGATTAACTACGCGTTATCAAAACATTATGGAGAATAAAGAGAACGCATGCAGGCACATACAGTTATACGGGAATGATAATCATCCAGTGCCTAAACACTTATATGTGTCATGTCCGTTCTCTGATGCTGCATACGAGGGATCACCATATCGTTTGGAATACACTGCGATCGGAGAAGATTTTGTGTATAGCAGAAAATACGTATTCTATGTGCCAAATCATGAATTTATCGGTAGGTTTTCTCGTTTATCTCCCTTTCTTTCCGTCCCGCGATTTCGTAACTATCCTCGAATCTCTTCCAGAAAATAGTGTCCAGATCGAGAAATTTACGCCCTTCATATATATCGACATTTCTGATCGATCAAATGCGGCATTGTACATACAACCGCTCCCGTTGACGTACAACGTGACGGAATACAAGGTGTGGTTGATTAGTAACGATACGAAGTCGACGCTCACGACGATCGTCCCTGCCAACGAAGACCACGGGCATATACGGCTCAACCTCTTAGCACCAGACGGCGTCTATTATGTTAAAGTCGCGGCCTTGCATCCTAAATGCGGCGAGCACGGATGTGCGAACAGCACATCGCCCTATGTACACATAAGTAAATGCGATTTAGCTCAAAATTTTCTTTTTCTTATCTCTCCCTTGCCGTGCAAACGTTTTTGTAGTATCTATTTAACATAAATGAAGATTGTTAATGTCCGATGTTTTTTTAATGGATTAAGTGTTTTCAAAAAATATTAAAAAGTTCATGTAGCTTCCTCAATAGCACAAAATTTGCAGCAATGTTACTGTAACATGTAATAATTGCTGCAATATTGCAGCAATATTCCTGCAAGTTTTATGCTATTGGGGTTTCTTAATTATTCTAAACGAAGAATTTATAATCGTAATTTAACAAATCTCTATTAGTTTTTTCAGGAGCGGAACGGCGCGCCCGTACCCACTTGTTTTCAAGATATTCGTAATTTTAAAAATCGCCTGGACAAAAATTACCTCTGTTTGCACGGTAAGGGTTAAGAAAATGACTGAAATAAAGAGAAAAATTGAGAATCAGCGCAGTAAGTAATGCGTATTATTATATAGCTCAATTATATAGCTGTGAAAACTATAACACCTAATTGTAAGTTCAAAAGCGTTCTGTTCAAAGTAGAGAATGTAAGTAAATCTTTATTGTATAACAAATGATAGATAAAAGTTTGAAGGTTTTTTTACCTATAATTTAGTATTTAGTACCTTATAGTACTAATTATACATAGATTACATACAATCATCCAAATAATTATACATACAGTCATCCAAAATTTTTTGCGTTGGATCCAAACAATTTGTTATTGTAATTGAGGATTAAAAATCAAATATATAATCCTATGGAAATAATTATATAATCAATAAACAAATGTCAAGCTTATTATTAAGTAAATTATGTAATTATGTAATTATTTCCAGTGAATTATATGTATATTGTCAGTTTTAAAATAATTTTTATTATTTATCGCGTTGATTCTCAATTGTTCTTTTTATTTCAGTTTTATTTCTAATTTTTAAATGTTTTTACTTATATTTTATTTATTTTCTTTTTTGTCTCATTTCTGGTTCTTCCTCTCAACGCTGCTAATTCCGTATTGTCACAGAACACGCGTCCCATCAACTGTTAATTATGATAATCAGCTTAGTATGGATACCACCGGTATTGTTATACGCGTTGTATCACGCATTTAAATTATACAGAAAGAAAGGTGAGAATGTTATCAATCCTTTTTTCTTTCCAGAATACGTACTTATCTAATTCGTTTGTTTTAATAAATTTTTTTTTAAATATAGTTTTAAAAAGAGTAGCAATGAAGCCGAACTGCTTGCTAGTATACTCACCGACGCATCCGTCGCACGTGAAAGTGATGGCTGAGTTAACAAAATACCTACGATATTGTAATATCAATGCCATGATCGACATATTTGATATTGCAGAAACTGCCAGCAAAGTGAGTAATCAAACAAATCAACGATGTAATATATTATGGCAATTGCTTTCAAAAAGATAAAAATCCACGAGTCGATAAATACAAATTTGATTGATTCATAATATGTGAATGCTTGTAAGAACAAGAAAAAAAATGCGATTTAATGCACAACAATTCATAATGATAAATATATTTATTTTTCATTGTGATTAATTTTTACATATCAAGAAATAAATATATTTGTCATTATAACTATGAATTATTGCGCACTGAGTACCGTATTTTTTTTATTCTTACCTCCTCTTGCGAACATTTCTTTTGCCGGTTTTTAATTTTGAGCGTTTTAATATTTTATTTATTGCTTATATTATAATATATGAATTTTTACGACGTGGTGTTCAGCGAAATAATCGTATAATTACAGGATCCAGGACTCTGGTGTAACACCGCGTTTCAGATAGCGGATGTTGTATTGGTCATAACATCTCCGCCGACATCTGCGAAATTCGATGCGACAATCATTTATCGAAACGTAGACAACCACCTGTTGCGATTGCTGAAGGAAAACTATCCTCGGAGAAATAAGAGATATTATGCGATACACCTGCCATATTGTAAGTCGGACCATATACCAGAGGAGGCACGGCTCTTCAAGAAGTTCCGTATACCCGAAAATCTAACTAGACTTGTGGAAACGATCCACGGAATTGCTTGTCTACGATTCCTTACAGCTTCTGATCGAGAGCTACTTGAGAGCATTAGATTCGCTACGGCGAAGATATCCGAGGATGAAGCCTCGAGTGTGATAAAAAATATCGAGGAAACTGGTAAGTAATGTTATCGCAGATACTCGATTTTGTTAATTGCCATAGCAACACCTTGCTATTGCTTCATTCTCTTTCGTATACTTTTCTTCGATTCCAGCGTAATTTTTTTGTTTTATTTTTTTTTGTATTTGAGATATTTTTTTTATTATTGTATCAGTAATTTTATATTAGTTGCAATTTTATATCACTCTGAATTTTCCTTAGATGATTTGTTACCGATCGTTGTACAAGAGACTGCAAATTGCAACATCGAACAACCCCTCGAGATTTCTAGGCCTGACGCATCAGATAGCGATGTCATACCTCAGTCTTTCACGACTTGTATTGACGAACTGAATCTACTCGGTGAGACTGAAGATGAGAAATCTTTCGGCATTAATTCTACGAATGATTACGAGTTTCACGTAGATAAATTGAATTTGTGATTTTTTTTATATGTGTAATGAATAGGTAGTTCTTAGTAGAATATTTTCTTATTATTTTTTTATCAATTAATTTTATATGCGGTAATTGACGAAAAAAAAATAAAAATAATTGACGAACTAAAAAAATATCTTTTTTTTATAAATTTCATCGATTTATCTTTAATGTTCAAAACTCGAAACATATATAGATATACAAAATACATAATAATTTAATAAAAAATTATTTTATTATATATATTTATTATATGTAATCATCATTTAGCTTTATTACGATTTATATATATCAAATTTATAAAAATATTTTTAAAGATATAAAACACATTAATAATAAATTTTTGTGATGTTTAACAATAATTATTTTATTTCGTTTTTACTTCCTTTTTCCTTATCATTTTTTTTATTATCTTCTTCCAATATTTTTTTAACTTCGAAAAGATCACCATTATAACAGAAGAACAAGCACTATTGGGAATAAGGTAAAAGTAATAAAAGGAAATAATATTCTGTTTGGAAGCGTCTTTTATATGATTTTGTGATATAAGTTACAAGAAAATAATATGGCACAATATTATTCGGTTCGTAACGCGCGTGCTTCAAGTCGTTGTCATTAATGCCCCAAAGAGTTTAAAAAGGAAACAGGAAAATATCGAACGTAGTACTAGTTGAAATCATACATAATCGTGTTAGAAAACCTGTACGATAAATAACTAGACTAATCGTGAGTGGAATGTTGTATCTTATACATAAATACAAAAGGGACGATTCCGTTCCTAGTGAGGTACGGCGAAACACAGTCTTCTTCGGATATGATGTTGCGCAAACCGGAACCCACACACGCATCTCGTAAAAAATACTACTCTTACACTTCGGTCGTATCTCGAGCTACGTGCGATCTGCTGCTTCGTTGTGTCGGACACACAAAAGCCACAAAAGCTAGTGCGACAATAGAAAGTATTTTGTTTCGAAAAAAAGCGTGATTAAATTTCAAGTTGAGTAGAGTGCCGTTCAATTTCATAACCACAGATCTATTTATCAAAAAAGATTTGATGGAAGACCAAATCTGCAACTTCTCGCGAGTTTAAACGCTTAATATCGCTCGGTAAATTACTAGTGAAATTTTTAATATTAATAAAATGAAAATGTTTTCTTAACTTATTTGCACTTATTTAAGCTTGTACTTGTAACAGAAACTGCTAATGCTTAAGAAGAAATAACTTATGGCCTTTAGTTGGGAAGTTTGACGTTCTTAATGAACAACTATTTTCAAACTTCATCACAGTTGCGTGGTGTGACATACAGAAAATTTTTAATGCTGAAAATACGTTGATCTTTTCAAGAAATCGCTCGAATAATTATAATACGTAACTATTATTAATAGTATTAAAAGCGATCTTACCAATGGTGATCGATAAACAGCCGTATGACTTTAAGTACATAAAAACACGGCAAATTAATTAGTAATTTATATTTGGTTTAGCAATCACTGCGCAATATAATTTACCCCTAACTTTCTATAGAGCATTTCGTCCAATCAAGAATTCTTTCAGGAATTCTTTCTGCAATACAATTTAAATCGCGGTTTATTCAGTTCCACAGAGTTAATATTTGCTTTTACAAACGCAAATTTTCAGCCAGTATATTACATGTTATCGTCTTTCTGCGCAATTCCTATAAATTGCCATAAAGAATGGCGTTTCTCATCCTACGCGAATCATTCGCTTTCAATTGCTCTCTCACACAATTTTCTCTCATACTTCCTCGTTAAATAAATATTCTCCTCTTTCTCGCATAATTTGCGATTGACAATTACTCCCTCAATCAGTTACCTTTATTTTCTTTCATTCATATTTGTCTTAAGACTAGGAAAACTTGACGAGGCTCAGAAAACTGACGTGTTTTCCTATTTTGGATTTTTCTCATTTGTTCAACGTAAGATTACGTCGATCAATTCGTCACGTTATTGTCAGTCTTTTCGTCATCGTCCAGATTCCTAAAAACCAAAAGATCCTCCGTTTCCGCCGATTTCTTTCCTTGCATATCAATGTAGGACTGAGGTCGTTCGTTGGGAGGTGTTTTCAGATCGTTCTCGCTATTGCTGGTCAGGCTGGTATTTCTCAACTTTATCGGACTTTCATAATGATTGGCTTTCAAGCTTAGAGGTCGTTCGTTTACATAAGGCGACTTCATAGGTTCTTCAGGGAAGGATGCTATGGATGGCTGCCAGAGCGCCTGCAGCTTGTCTACCTTGTCGCATTTTGTTACTGGCTCAGAAGATATCCGGCCGAGATAGTTGACAGTATCTGTCCTTAGAATCCCATTGATAGTCTCATCATCAACCTGATCGCTACCAGAACCTACAAAAGATTTGATAAGAGATCCTTTATTTATTAACTGGTGTCGTGGGTCTATCATGCTTGTAAAATATAGTTAAATAAGGGCTTAAACATCGAAAAGATATGATAAAAATGTTTTCAGATCGACAAAGATTAATGAGTTTATATCAATAAAAAATTATATTAATAAAAATATAATTAGTTTTTTAAAAATAAGAGTTTAGTGGATCCATGACGTTAGAAGTGTAACATCTTTTTACGGCAATAGTTAAAGATTAAAGATTTGAAATCATATTATCTGAAATCATTAAATAATTTTTGATAATAATTGAATGAGGTTGAGAATAATAGCATTTGGAAATAATTTAAAACTGCTAAAATCCAGAAATTTCTTACCTCTGAATTAATTAAAAATATCAAAGGTGATAACAATTATTTATAGACGATATTTCAAATCGATTTATTTTATTTACCACTCGCGCTGTCCAAAGCTTGTAGAGATGCAAAGTAGGCTTGATTATGGACGGTTCGTGGATTAAGATCGAGATATTCGACACCATCCTCTAGCATACGTTCCCAATGACTAGTTAATTCCTTGAATGATGGTCGCATACCGGGCTCTTGATGCCAACATGACACCATCAACTTGTACCTGAAAAAATATCACTTGTTACAATCAAACCGAAGCTTTCCTTAGACGAGGTTATAAAAGATAGGAAATGATTTTCGTCTTCTGTTTGCGCGCAAGAGAGAATATACTTTTACGACGAGCTTTATGACGAGCAGAAATAGTTGACCTACTTTATTTTAACTATTGACATTTTTCCAATACTTTTTTAAAAGTATAACTTTTAATAATAGTTTAATTGAAAAAGATGTGTGTTTTCACATCACGTTCAAAGATTCAGCCATATTTTTGTTTACTGCTATTTATTACTTTCCCTATCCCTTTATTTTCTTTCATATTACTGGTTTTGGAACTATGTTATTAATTTAGTAATTTGTTAGTAATTTGTATATATACACAACATATGAGGCTGACTTCGCAGTATAGATCTAATCTTCACAGAAAATAAATGAATTTCACATGTGATATGAAGTCACGCTAATATAATCATGAAAATTTCCTGTGATAATTACGCACGAGTCCCTCGTAATTATGAATATCGTATAAGTTACACGCAGTCCTAAGCCCTTTGATTTTTATCTGTGTTAGTCAGTCAACTGAATTAATTTTGTTGTTGATCTGTGTCTATATGACCCAAAATGTAATTCCTGTTTTTATTAATATTTTAATATTACAAATTTTTTTCTGATAATTAATGACTTCATTTGTTAGTGTGTTTATTTTGTGAATGTTTTTTATTTTTAGAGCTTTTTATTATTGATTCAAACAATATAGTTTTGAACAGATCAGCATGATTAACTTTCAGTTAGAACTTGGAAAAAGCCGAGTTTTAAAGAACATAAATTATAATTTTCTAAAAAGACAACTAGAAAGAATGTAGGAAAAAAAAGAAAAAGAGTGAGAAGGAAGATAATAATAACAAAGAATAATTTTAATAGGTATACAAAGACACACAATTACGAAAAGAAATAGTTATGTTGAAGTGAATTAGCAAAAGTAATTTTCACATAAAAGACAATTACAAGAAGCAGATTTTATTTAATAAATGTCACTAAATTTCTAAGTGGATTTAAAATTGATGATCTTTAAGATTAATGAATGTTTAACGCTCTAAATCACTGAAGAGAATTAAGCACTTACAGCTGTTGGGAGCAATTAGACGGCTTCTCCATACGATAGCCGGCCTTTAGTAAATTGTAGAGATTATGTACGTCGACTCCAGGATATGGAGACGCTCCTAACGTGACCAACTCCCACAGGAGCACGCCGAAGCTCCAAACATCCGATTTGCTGGTATACACATGGTCGGCCAGGGATTCCGGCGCCATCCATTTTACAGGCACTACAGGCATGAACCGTAAAACCTTGGATAACGTGAAGCAGACTCGTGCGATTCATTAAAGATGTTTTTCTCGTAAATACACCCGAAAGAATTACGACCGGATTTATTCCGTCGTGGTTGAATTAGAATCGTTAGGATTAAACTTGTTAAAATATTGTCCCCGCCTCGCAAAATTGCACTTTTCAATACTAAATTACGACACTTTTTGTCTAATGACGTAGATTTGTCATTGTTATGTGAAATAAAATTATACTTTATAAGATTGATTTGATATTTTTTTGATATTATGTTTGTTAATTGTAATTCTCATTATCGGAAATGAATTTAACTAATAATAATTGATTTAAAATATTGCTATAATTTGCTACGTTTGCTTCAATAATGAGAGAATGTAACGGAAAGTCTATAAGTTTTACAGATTATTAATTAATGGATGATCTTACCTCGTCCTTTGCTTCGCTTTAAATACGCATCGTCCTCATATACATCACGAGTTAGCCCGAAGTCCGAGATCTTGCAGACCTTACCGGTTGCGAGCAAAACATTTCTCGCCGCAAGATCCCGATGCACCAACTACAGTGCAGAGGAAACTTTGATTAATTGCTAATTACTTGACCGAGTCCATTTGAAACATTTCACGACTTTGACTTCCAGAAAGTTGCAATCACATATTGTTAAGTTTCACTAACCAAATTGCAAGGAAAGCCAATTTGAATACTATCATTCTATTACTAATTTTCAGTTAATTCTATTATATAATATATTTTAATCATTTTTAGTTTAGATATTTCTAATAAGTTCAGTAATTTGGAAAAAAATCCAAATAACTTTATGAATATTTTGAAATGATATTACCTTAATATCAGCGAGATATGTCATTCCTTTGCTTATTTGCCAGGCGAACGAGAGAATATCGCGCGGCGTTATGGTATAGTTCAATGCATTATCGCTACATTGCGATTCCTCACTGACGTTGATCGGCGAAGTGGAAAGGAGAGACGTCGGTGCGGGTATTCTATTCTCCGACTCCAAGTGTCGACTGCGCCTCAGATAATTACTGAAATTTCGTGTAAATTTATCCCATACACCGTAAGCATTATCTGAGAAATTGGTGGTCAATAATCCATCCATTTCTGAGAAACTTATTGTCAGGACGGTGATGGAGCTCCAGGCATCGCATCCGCGGAAAAATTTAATTACCGAGAGCAACTGGTTTTGCAAAGGTTGTTTACCTCTGACAGTGACGGAATTCCATGTGGTGGAATTTCGCATCACGATAAATTCTCAGAGTTATTTCCGCGTTTATAAGTCGGTCGCATTGCGCAATGTCATTTAAACGTACACATATATACATATATATAGAACTATTGTTGGCATAAATAGAAGACAAAACTGCTCGACTTTTGATGTTATCACTCGACTATACGAGACAATGAAAATACCAGACGAATACCAAGCATTAATATCCGCGCGCTATTTATTCATTTCTTTACATTTAACAAAGGGAAAATTTTCTTTTTAGCTTTTTGGAATAATACGTACATTTATCTAAGTCCTTTGCTAGATTTTTAAATATATTTATTGTATTAGGATGTACACGAACATTAATCTTCATTTTAAAATGATGAGAAATAAAAGCGAACACACATTTTTCTAACATTTTTAGAAAGAACAATTGAAAAAATTTCTTACAAAAAATTATTAAATTTTCATGTTAACGAATTCCCAAAGATGATCATGTGAGAATTTAGTTTGGTAACATGTGGAAGTTTGATAATTTTTTGTAAAAAATCTTTTTAGTTCTTTATAATAAAGGAGTTAGAAATATGTATGTGTTCGTTTTTATTTCTCACTGATGGTTGTGGCATGAAAGATATCAGTACTTCACGCCAAGTGCATCATGTCGTTAATTATGCCAACATCATTATGGCAACATTGTAATTAACAATTCAGTTGGGTAAGGCATTCACGTTTGGCATCTTAATAGAGAAAACTATATGATATACTCCGAGAAAAGAAGAAATTCAAAAAGTGAAAACCAAAAAATAAGTGACTAAAGAATGGGATCTCCTTCGCTCGATCCAAAATACTTGAGCATACATGACACAAAAAAATCTATTCTACATTATTTAATATCTATATTATTTAATTTTTAAGGAAATATTAAAATCTCGAAGGTTGATGATTTGATGTTTTGTCATTTGCAAATTTTGTATTTTAAAAATATAATAAATGTTTGACTATATAATTTATATAAAGTTTTATAAAGTTTTATAGAGGATGTATATTTTTTATATTCATAATACTTTATGTAAATTATATAGTCATATATTTATTACATTTTTAAAATAAAAAATTTGCAAATGACAAAAATATAAAATCAAACAGTATACAATTTCTAATTTAATCTTGGAAAATTGCGTTATTCATACACAATAAAAGATAGAATTATCTGAGTTAAATTCAATTTCGAAGCAAGACGCACGAATTGCGTCAATCCAGCTTCCAACCAGCAGGACTTTTATCGATAAGACCAGAAGCTCGTGAAACGGAGAGGTCATAAATAGCATCAAGACAGCGGCGGTCGAATATATCACAGCGCGCACTTACCGTAAAGAACCAAATTCGGCGAATTCGATGATGAGGTAGACAGGCGCGCCTTGCGGGGTCGTGCAAGCACCTAATAATCGAATCACGTTCGGATGTTGCGCCTCCTTCAGAAGTTGATACTCGGACAGCAGATCTGCTAGTTCGGAGGTACACGCGTCTTCCTTCAGAGTCTTCACTGCGACAGTCGTGGGACCAGGAATTCCGCCGATGTTCATAGCTTTAGCGCGCAAAACGCGCCCGAATTCACCCTCGCCCAACACCTGTTCGATCTTCAGAAGCGACCGGGGAAATTCCCATTTTGGATCCGGCTGAAATTCCACGCAAAAATTCGGACGTTAGATACATTTGCAATCAATTTCATATTTTACTGCATGTTCGAGAAAGAGATAGAAACAGATAACAATTTCAAATTTTCTTCTTGAAGTTATAAAGAAACTTTTAATCATAAGCTAACATTTTGACATTTGTGTTTTGTAAGCATGATCTATTTACATTAATATAGGTGATACTAATTTATTATCTAATTTCAATCACTCTTATTTTAATTGTTTTCTTTGCAATTACACGTGTAATACAATTTGAGAAATTCTGAAGATGGAGAATGCATGTACGATTAATAAATCCTTTCGAGCTTGTTACGATAAGAGCTGTACTCTCTCTAATCCAGTGTTACGCCTCGCTGGAACATGTTTCCAAATTCGTGTCAGACGATATCTGTTCGGCATTATTTCGCACAAATTGCTTTGCAAAGGATGCGAGTGGTTACCCAATTAAACGACGATTCAAGAATGATAATAGGATCATGTAGTTAATAAGAAATACCTCCACGAATTAATAATCACTTTGAATTAGTATCTGCGTACATATTATCCATTGAGAATTTTGTTACAAGATCCCTTTGATCAAGAAGAATGAAACATGATTTTAATATCTACCAATTGTAGAAATTAATCTTAATTATTTGTGAACTGAGATTGTATTTAGAAAATATGAAGAAATGGATTTTTTTGCATTCTGTTTTATATTGCAAAGAATCAAGCTCAGTAGATTTCTTCTGATAATGTGACATGTAGAATTATTTTAGAAAGAAACTCAATGTACTTTTAATATGTAAATTTTGTAACGTGTTAATTCTGTGGTATTTCAAATGATATTACCGCGTTGTTCTCCGAAGAATTTTCTTCTAAAAGGATTAGTTATTTTTTACTAAAGTGAAAACTCATAGAGAGTTTATTGCTGTAAAATAATATGGTTTTAGTTTCGATTTTTTCAATTTAACAATTTTTAAGTAAGCTTGTTGAGAAAATCACATCTGTTGTAAACAAGAAGCTAAATATGATTAGGACATACTGCGAGTAAGCAATTTAGTAGCAGATAAAGCTGCGTAGTGTCTATTTTAGACGAGGGAATTAATTGAAGCAGATTAATTTATTCCTTGATCAAAGTCTAATTATAAAATCATTTTATTCTAAAGACTGATAACGTAATTTGTATGATGTAAAAGTGCTCTCTCGATGAATTCGCGTGTGTGTCAAAAAAGGTTTACTCCGCAAACTCACTGTTCACTGAGCTGCATACGCCATGTTAGAGCCGATCCGACTTCGTTTCGTCTTTATTGAATAAAAGACTTTATCTCGCTAGTGTCGTTTCAAGAACGCCTTGCAAAGAATAGAAATATCGTGAATTCTTTCCACCAACATTTCACGGCTTCGTTTGTCTTTTTTTCATTGATATTTTTATCGTTCTTTCATTCAATTGTGGATGCTTCAAGCAATGGAAAATATCTGTTTGTCTTTTTTATTTAAAAAAAAGAACAGAAAAAAGATTATGCAATAAATATTACTTCATTAATTTAAAATGTAATATTGCACAAAAATAATGAATTATATAAGATGTATATTTTATTAAATTCTATTATTTTACCTGAGAAATATATATTTTGCATTTCTTTGTTTGCATATTTTCAGCTTTTTTGCTATTGTGGTATTTGAAGGAAATATAACGCAATAAATTTGCATCCATTTTAAAGATAAAAAGTTTTTATTAACCAGATCTTTTTTATTATTTATATAAAAGAAGAATTCGCTTAAAGTAAAATACTTTGTATTTTAAGAAGATCTTGATGGTCTTCTGTAAAAAAAATCCGGCGACCCTTATAATTTCAAACATTGTTAATTACGACAAACGATTTTAGAAATTGTTCCCAGATGCGGGAATCGAACTTTAATTTCGGTGTAACTCTCGGAACAAATAAGAGTGATGCTAAAAAGTTTTTGTAACTGAGAAGTGAGTGCAGACTAGTTAAGATTCCTGTGCATTCAAAGTAAATTACAGGTCTCTACGTGCCAAGAACGTATCCACGATTGCAGGGCGAAAACACGCGATCGCCTGGGACACAGAAAAGCAATGGTGAGAAAAATGACAAAATGAAAAACTATCGGCTTTTATTTCCGAGAAATAATAAAATGCGAATGAATTTCATCTTCCATGATCCCCTGATATGATTCCCTGATATATAATTTGCAAAATTCGCAAAGTATTATATTCTGAAAGATGCCCAAGGCTCTTAGAAGATTTCCTTCAAAATTTTAATGAAACCTTAAATTGAAGCAACCTCGATTTCTCTTATTCCCTCATTAGTAATCAGCTGGGGCATTATATCTTTCCAAGAGGATTTAATAAAATTAATTCTCTCGAAGAATACGCAACTTCTATTTTACGGAAAAATCTTTTTCCGCGATTTAACGTGATTCTAAGAGATGAGCGATCAAGCACGAACAGCGCTATTACTAAACAAATATCCCGGACGAATTTGAAGACTACGAAGCTTGACCGAGTTTCTAAGACGCGTTTAGATTCCGAGAACCAACCCTCTAGAACTCTCGCGCTTTTCCGTGCGGAAAGCTGAAAGAGCTTACGCGCTTTAGCACGCTGCTTGCAGGATTACAAGAATGCGCGCTACACGCGAGCACGCACGTACGACGTATCACGTGCGGAAGGCGACTGTACGGAAAAGTCTGCGGATCGTGTTGTGCAGTTGCAGACACAGCTGTGGAAAAGGGTTTTATGATTTTTCTCTCGTGAGAAGAGAATTTATTAAAGAAACAAATAAGTAAAATGAGAAATTTATTTTCCAGTGGAAAAATTTTCCGTCACGCAAAGCTCTTTGGTAAAGATTAAACTGTATGATCGCTTTATTCGCACAAATATCGAACGGATTATTTTATTTATTATATGTATACGTGACTAGAAAAAATGAATAAAGAAAATGAAAAATAGAAGCTTCTTCTCTTGAATTCATATGTGAAAAAGAATTTAACGTTATCTATATATATAATTCGTTCGGTTTGTTTAATTTTTAGCACTTTCTTTTTCAAGCGCAATACAAACGTATATCTTGAAAACAAACTTGTAGAAAAGAAATACTTTTATATTAATAAAATATTGAAGATATATAATTAATTAAAAAATGAAATTTAATATTAAACTACATAATTTCCTTTTTAATAACAAATGCTTGAATTATGTCCGAAAACTTACTTGCAAACCGAATTGCAAGATTCATTAACTTAAAAACGTGATAATTTAGATGGAAGCGGCTTACGGAATAATTTTATTACTAAGAATAATTTTATTTAAGAACTGTTAAAGAATGAAAAAACTTTTTTATCTTTTTATCATTCGTTGAGAAGTCTGCTGTGGCTAGATAATATTTAAAGTAATAAGAAAGTTTCCGCAACTTTGCAGACTCTATATCTTAGATAATGTCTATTCAAGTAATATATCGAGGATCAGAATATAATTAGGATTTATTATAATTTGAACTTAATAATTGCTGTTGTATCTTATATCAATTATCATACCTTTATAATCAAATAAATATTATTAAATATTTTCTTTGTAAACGTAAGTACTTTTTATGACATGGAATAGAAGATTTTATGATATGGAAATCTTGTAATAAAATTATAATAAATTTTAATTAAAGATTTTTCAGTACAAGAGTGAAATAAGTCCATATAATTATATATAATTTATATGTCATTCTTAACAGCTAATTGTAAGTCTTCTATTTCTAGTGGACAATATCGATAAATATTTCAAATGAGTTAAAAAATTTCTTACCGGGCATGCCTTAGGTAACAATAGATGACGATTCGCCGCCGCGAACGTGTCCAGACCGATCAGGAGACCATCGCCACGATCGATGTAGTCGGACGGCAAAATACCAATACCATTTGCCGCATCATCCACCCTGTGTTTGCATTCCCGTCGAGCACCCTTCGCCGCCATTCTGGAACGCAGAGCATCACGATGCGGAAGACGAGCTATGTTGGCTTATGAAGCTATTTTGGTTTGTGGAGTGAAATAGGATAATTGGAGTTGAACTAACTGTACTATTATCAATTATGACACTGGAAATTATTTTACACTTATACGCAAGTAATTATTAATTATAATGTATTGTATATTTAAATATAAAACTGACATTTTTAAATAAAAAACAATAAAAAAAATATTTTACTATAAAATAAAGTACGCTTAATTAGAGATGAAAATAACTAAATTTGACAGTAATTTACTCAGTAAATTAGGGTAAATTAGTCAGTAATTTTTGGAGACTTGTAAAATGGTAATGTTAAAAAATTATAAAAATAAAATAATTTGATGTAAAAGCATTTAGCCTTTAATTATTAAATTCAAAACTCTTTATTTAATTCATATTTTCATTTCGATGTTACATATTGATATACAATATAATACATATTGTATATCAAATATAATATTGTATACTATATATAATATTAATGTGTAATATTATTTTTGTTAATTATTATATATTGAATATAAAAGAATTAAAAGACTAGATACACAGTCTAACTTGAAATGAAAAGAACTTCAAATAAGTTTTTTTTTTATTAGGATTCTGAAAAAATGTAACAAGTACAATAATCTTGAACTATTTTATAAATATTTTGATTTTTAAATTTGTATTTTTATATTTTTTACTTTATAATTAAACTTATAAAACTTTCATTTATTTGCTTGCTATTTTAATGATTAGACTGTTAAAGACAATTTTTATTATAATAAAGACATAATTATATATTAAAAATAAAATAATCTTTTTGTAATTGCATTACTGCCAAAATATCTAAATAAAATTGTTAGAATAATTTTAAATAATTCAAAAAGTTAGATTTTAAAATATACAATAAAACAAGAAATTATGTTAAAAAAATGCTAGAATTTTTAATCTGCATCTTTGTTTTCTAGTTTTTGGTAACTATATCAAATCTCTAGGAACCATATGTTGAAAATAGATTTAACATTACTTAGATTTTACGTTTAGATTTAAAATAATCCTATTATTCTATCAGCGATTTTTATATTCTCGATGAGAATATTAGAAGAATATTGTTTTATATTATGCAATATATAATGTGAAAAATATAAATAAAACCTATTTGTACATAAAACTATAAAAAATAATAAATTTTATCAAAATTACTAATAAATTATCATTTTACCGTAATTTTATCGTAAATAATTGTTAATTTGAATTTAATGATAATTTTATATCTCTACGCTTCGTTTTTCTCCTTTTGTTTTGATCGAATTATTTAAAGATGTATTAATGCAGCTTAGCAAAAGTTAGTCTATTGTGGTCACTAGTTACCCTAAGTGAGAAATTCTAGTAGACATTGACCCAAATTCGAAAGTTTAGATAACATGCAGGCTTGTGAATTTAAATTACATATACAAGGTATGCGCGCGTTCGTAATACCTCTCGCAAATTTAATAGAAATTTACCTTGATAAAAAAGTTGAACGTCAAACACATTTAATTTTATTTTCTTCTAGTTCAAAATTTTCGAAAAAAAATGATAAAAAACACGTACATAAAATAACCAAAATCAAATTTATTTAAAATTCACAAAAGGGATGAAGGTGAAGGTAATAACCGATTGCAAGCTGCGAATGTAAAAAAAGTGCAACGTACATATCATTAAAACTTTCTCAATTCCGCTCTTTGCGCTTTGCGAGAAACTTTTGAATTCGATCTTATCTGAATGAGTTAAACAAATATCTTTCTTCTTGTAAAAAATCCTCTCGATTTGTATTTCTGCAATGAATTCTTTGATAAATGTCAAAAAGTCAAAATCAATTATAAAACTTAAAATATATCTTTAGTTATATATAATACAAAGAAATATATATCAATTACATCGCAGAAATTTTAAACGGAATTAACTAAGCAATGAATTTATCTTGCAGATAATAAAGATTTTATGGATTACCTAAACTCGTGCTTTCAAGAACGACATTTTGTTAATAAATATACATTAATCACAATTTTACATCTTTGTTTTATATTTATATATTATAACCCCAGAAAGATTGAGATTAAATGAACCACCCGTTCAAATCCCGTTGCTATAAGCTTCGCAATTCCCTTAATTCCTTGTAAACATAAGATTCAAGTTGATAACTCTGTGGAAGCCACTAGTCTAGAAGCGATTCACTAAATCCTTTTAAGACCCGTGTGAACGAAAAGACTTTTAATAAGACATTGTCACATTCTACTATCTTAGATACAGCTTAACAATATTAGATCTTTTCAAGCAAATTTTAATATTTCTTAAAATTAATTTTACCTTAATTTTCATCTACTAATAAATGATAAATATAATACATATATAATACATATATAATACATATATAAAAGCAAATTGTATAATATTTGTTCGTGCAAGAAGGATCTTTGTATAATAAGAAGAAGTTATATAATATTGCGTTTTTGAAATCATATTGATAAATAACTTTGTCATTTTATAATTATATATAATTATATAATTAATTGTTAATTTGGCTTCTTACCTATATCTCCACGTAACAAATGATCCCACAATTACGATCAACACAAACAGACTAGCTCCAATGACACCCATCATACACGTGGAGCCACATGGTCCGCTAGAAGCTGCAGAAGCATAAAGGACAAAGGTTAATACTGTTTGATAGAATATAAAATAAACTTTTTGATATAAAACCGCAATATTAAGAGGAAAGATCACGTAAATTAATTTTTTAACCAAAAGCGTTCTAACTCTTAAGAAAAAGTGTTTCAATATACTGATTAACTATTCAGTAACCGATAATATTTCATCAGTTACTGATGAAATATCATCAGTTATTGAATATCATCAGTTAGTGAATATTGAAACACTTTTTCCTAAGGAAAGTGCAGTGATAATGTGACATATTTGAATAAAATATAATTTATTTCATAGTTTTTAATTTCGAGCTTCAATACTTCTATAAATATTGTAACAATTATGATTAAATTATCAATGACTCTTGTCTGTGACTTAATATTGTCTGATACATAATTTCTATGGAAAAAAAAATAGCAAATAAGATGACTGACCTTTGCGTGCACCTGACATGACAACTTCATTTTCCTGTAATTTTCGTTCTTTCCTTGTTGTTTCAGGTACATTATTTCCTTGTTGTAAAAAGGAGATTCCGCAGGTGCATTGCAGTAGATCGTTGCAGGTGCAAATATTCAGGCCGCTCTTTATGCCGCGACCGTTGCTGTTCATGTGAGCGAGAAAGACGTCAGCTAAAAACGCGAATACAACCACTTTTAGATCAATCGAGTGCTTCTCGAGGACGAGTATAGTAATCCTTCTTCAATGGCTCAATAAGCTCTTTGGACGAGACGTTACTGCGACAACGCGAAATCCTTTTATATAGAAGATCTTTCGAACGAAAGGAACCGAAAGCAAACTGTATATCAAGACTGAAGAAAAACATGATTCTATATATTCGAATTTTTTCTACATATATCCAAAATCTTTAGTTTTAGGAATATTTAGAAATTTAGAGATTCTGAATTTTAAAAACATTTTAGAAAGAAATTTTCTCTTTTTTTTCCTCTTAAATGATTTATTATTCGATTATTTATTTTTCATAATACTATGATGAAAGTGATTTCTCACATATCGATAACATTTTTACACGGCCGGCTGCACTAATTCGATCAACAAAACAATACATGCGACTCACATTCGGAGATGCAGTCTTGCGGACATATGTGTGGAACGTTGAGTTCCAGTTCGTCGCATTCGTTGTCCGGGCAATACGACAAATTCGGAGAACAAGTGGAATAATATTCCGACATTTGAGTAGCATTGCCGTTCCTCCAAACGCATCGATCGGTAAAATTACCCTTGCTGCGCATAAATTCATTATTAACGCTCTTTTAATTATAATAGAGTCATACAAAAAGAGATTCAATAAAGTTACTCGATAAAGTTACAATACAAGTTACTTTCTCAGAATTATTAAGAATAACTTCCATTATACAAATCATATTAAACGATAAGAAAATGATGATGATGAATAATAAATTCATTTTCAATCATAAGTTTGATAAAATTTATCATAAATTTAGTCTCTTCAAATAAATTCAATTAATATTTCATTAAAAAATTATTTTTATTTTCAAAAAGTTAATTATATGAATCTAATTTGGCAATGAAAAAACTATAATTAGAAAGAAAAAAAAATCATATATAAAATCATATATAAAATATAAACAAAAAAAAATTGTAGTACTGGATTAAATGATGTGAAATAATTTTTTAATCATTTTTTAAAATAGCAAATAATCTTCTTTCAAAAATAATACTAAAAAAGTATTTTTTAAATGCAGGGAATAAATTAAAATGTGAAAAAGAATTATTAGTGTTATTTTTAATAAAATAGAAGAAAGAAAGGATAAAAAAAAATCGTCGATTAATATCTTTTATCATATCAGAAAATTGTCGATTAACGATAATTGTCAAGAGGGACATAGAGAGTGAATCAAGTGGAATTTGATGAAGGAGCCACAAACCTGGCACTACTATCCGAAATAGTCGTTACGATGAAATTGTGCCTCGTGGCGATGTGACGTTTTTCCGGAGAAAAGAACGAAAGTAACGACCCATTTATTTCATTATAGAAAATCACACAATGATTCCGAGACACAATGATAGTGCGGGTTCGATATAAAATAGATTTGCTTTGTATAAAAGATCGTCATCGACCAAGAGTATTTTTCATTATAGTTTTTGTTAGAAATTGATTAATCTGTAATGATTTAAATGCTTTCGCATTTTTTTCTTAAGCAATGTAGCTCTCATTTAAAATTTTTATAAATGAAGATTTGAACAAGAACATTTTCAAAATTCTTGATACATAAAAGAAACAAAAAAAATAGCATTATGCAGCATTTTCCAGTACAAAGGTGTAATTATAAAGTAAGATATGCAACATGGAACGCAAGCACTCTGTGGAATGCGTTTCTGCTGTTAAACTCACTAATGATGAATTTATAAGGCTTGGAAATTAAAGAGAAAGTTACTGTCGTATATAAAAGAAAAACTGCTCAATAAAAAGTTCTGCAAATCTTATAATCTTCGAGTTACAACAATTGAAATCAATTATAATCCGAATAATAATTAACATTATAGGCTCTACTAATTGTTTACATATAATCAATATTTGATCATTTTAATAATATATATTTATTATACATTATTTATGACTATTGTATCAAGATTATTAATATTAATTATAATATTTAAAAAAGAAAATTATAAATTACCTTAATCGCGATATATTGAGTTTTTTTTAAACAAAATTCCTACTAAAGATTCTTGTAATACCTACTTATCGTTTGAAAGAATTACGATTGTTCACAGGGATCCATTCAGTTTGAGGAAAAATAGATGATACACACCTCAAAACTCCGCTGCCGATTCCACAAGATTTTTCACATTCCTCGCGCGTTTCCGCATTTGCGCATGTACGCATATTCTCTTGAGCCGATTGTCCACACGTGCCGTTCTTTGATTGTGGTACATCAATTAGATTCACTCGCAGCGTTTTGGTCGTCGCGTTACCATCTGCTCCGATCCATCTTAATTTCAGTCTAGTGAACACACCGATATTTTGTATTATGCTCATGCGACAAGAAGATTCATTCTGAACGAGCGAAATGTCGATATTCATCGACTTGGCATAATCAAGAGACAAAAATCTTCTCCAATGGCCTTATTATTTTACGCGCTTATAAATTTGCAATATTTAATTAAATCAATTAAAAAATTCTGACAGCAAGTATATTCTTAATTATAAGGCGATAAGAATATAATATCAAGTATACTATTAAAGTTTTATTTTATTGATCTTTTTTAATAAAAATATCTGAAAGATATAAATACCTTTAGTTCAGATTTATTTATAAGAAATCGACCGACAGAAAATGTTGTAACTGCTTATAGAAGTTCTGTAGAAGTATTTGCGGGAATAACGCAAATAACATTTTAACTCTTCCTATCTAGAAATGGCTAATCTAACTATTGGAAATAGTTTACTCTTGCATATCAAGTTATTTACAAGAGACGGTCAGACTTACTGAACAGTGTTGGGCTCGGAGCGTAGCTTAGTTTCATCCGACACGTAAATGATGCCGTCCCGTTGAGTGACGTTGAAAGCACCCGAGCCGTTTAGGACGAAAGTTATCGAAGGATGCGGTTTTGTAGTGGGTTTCGCTACGCGTAGATATTTGGGTGAAATCCGGGCTATCTTCACATTCGTCGGATACGAGAACGTCGCGACAGTTGACGGCGTTGAAGTTGTTAAAGCTTGATGTACTGGCCCCGACAAAGTTATACTGATATTTACCTAAATAAAAGACATTATGAATTATTGATCTTGTCCAAATAAAATTTTAAAAGAAGAAAAATGATGTAGATATACTTATTATATTATTTTCATTTGTATATAACAATTTACAATAATTTTTTATTAATGTTTCTACTTAAATTGACTTATTTATTGTTTCATTTTTATCAAATAAGGTTTTATAATGCTATTAGTATAATCGATGCGAGTATAATTCTTTAAATATTTTTTTTAATCATGTAAAAATACTCGTATAGTTGGAAGTTTTTCTTGTAGTAGAAGCATACATAATAATTAATGATATGAGAATTGATTCACTCTCACAGAATCTCAAAAAAAAAAGACGAGAAGAATTATTATTATTTTGAATTGCTCCAAATAAGTTTCTCATTTTCTTTTTACCTATCGCTGTAACTTTTTATATATATATATGTATATATATTTATGTATATAATTTTTATATATTTATGTATATAATTTTTAATATATTACTTTTTCATATACATAACATTATTATTTTTTAAATGCTGATTAAATTATTTTTTTTGAATATTATTAAATTGTAATTATTTAAAAAATAGATTTTTTTAAATTACATCTAGGGTGTAATGGATTGTTACACGAAATGAGATTAAGACAATTCTTACGATTAGAAAGGATCTCGAAAGAGATTCAAAGAATATCTTATCCTTTGAAGGATTCGCAAAAAATCGATATTAAAGACCACCGCAGGTGCTACGTGACGCTCTTTATTAGAATTTATCGCCCATTTCTTGGTATACTCATGGAACGGTTATAGTGGGAAAATCTTCCTTGGCACTTAAACGTGTACCAATCTTTTCTTTAACGCGTAGGAATTACGAACAGATCCTTACTGCAATTTTTTTATAATTCAATAATGCCATTATGTTTCTTAATTTTCATAAAAAATTCTTTCAATATTAAATTATATGTATAATTTTATATATATATATATATATAAATTTTTGTGTGTTTTATATATATGTATAAAATATTAAGAAACATATTTTAATTCTTTATTTAAGAAGAAATAAAGCTAAAAGAGAAAATCCAATAATTCCCAACGCATATTTATAATGAGAGTAATTTGAAGGATGTGTTTCCATGGCTGAAGATTAACATTCAACTAGCGTTAAGATATCGCGTTTCGTGAAAAAAGGCATGATTACCCAAGAGGATCATCGATACTTCAGACATGGCCTGATTTAAGGGTCACGGAATATATATCAAGAGCAGGTCGCTGAGGTCGCTTGGATATCGGCGTCAAGATTTATTTTCTCGCGTGGTTTCAATTTAAACAGCTAGTCGTACGCGGCGCGAATGATATAGAGTATCCATTAAAGGTGCACGATGAGCACGGCTCGAATTAGAACGAATACCATCCGATTATTATCGCTTTCGCATACCATTCTACAATCGTTATCCTCTTTTCAATTACGTATCAGGGTGACATATGTTCCACACATGTGCCACTATTGTGCGAGCGGAATTTAAAGATTTCTTGATGCATCCGTAAATTTGTAATAAAAAATGAATACAATTTTTCTCAATATATTTATTTAGCGTTACATATATTTCTATCGAGACATTTAAATCTATCATTCTTTATCAAAATCAAAATCTTATTTTTCAACGTAATATATTTAGCTTGTTTTTTTTTATATTAAATCATTTTGCAATTAAATCTATTATGTTAGAAAACTCATAAAAATCTCTAACAATTTTAAATTCATCAAAATTTAAGCTTTTTTATTTGATATTTAACTTAATGGTGTGAATTAATTACAAATTTTGCAAGATATACCTAAATGATTAAACATTCTCATCAAAAACTATAGACAAAATATTTGGAAATCGCATTCTACACGAATAATGCATTTATTCGTGCATATTGCGCTTTGTGTCGCAATTCCGCAAGTTTCGTTGCGAATTTCAACACATCGAACAGTCAGTCAGATTATCTTGATCAAACAAAGATTTTTTTTTCCGAGGACAAAAAAATTTCTAGAAAGATCATCGTTCGATGTCAAGAAAAATATCGAGAACCGCGTATTAACGCATATTATTCGAAACAAAACTGAGCAATAAGTGACTTACACCCACACGCCAATTTCAGATGGCGTAGGTATTTAATCCACGATTAGCCGCCTCCACGAAATCAATGCCGCACCCCAAGGAACCTCTAACAAGGCGAGATTTCACCACCTAATTGTTTAATGGCCTCCGATTATACGGCGGAGCGAGGATTACGA
This sequence comes from Atta cephalotes, assembly GCF_000143395.1. NCBI lineage: Eukaryota > Metazoa > Arthropoda > Insecta > Hymenoptera > Formicidae > Atta > Atta cephalotes. The sequence goes on from NW_012130086.1 coordinate 4,156,034, forward strand.
ATGCAAGGCATACGACTAATGGCCATTAATGAGTCCTTATCTTTCAAACTTCCTCGATACAAGCTTAGATCGATGTCGTTTTATACCGATTGGGAGTGGACCGAAATGAGAGGAAATTTGCATTTAAGAGAGAACGCTCGTATTCATACAAATATTGAATGCCTTTGGGAGAGTGCGTTGAAATTAATTTAGTTTTGAAATGAATAAGTAAAGACTTGTCCCTACTGAAACCGATCATGCCGGCCATTTAATATACTGGCTTCTTCTTCTATTTCTTACAAAATAAAGGGAAAAAAACTAGTATGCCGATTGCTTTCAGTGAGGACGAGTCTTAAGAAATTATTGATAAATACTTTAATTTCGAAAAGAGCACTTTAAAAAAGAATCTATAATAATAAGAGAATTTAAATTAAAAGTTGTTTAATAATATGCAAATTCTAGTATTGCAATTTTATTATAACAATTAAACGTTGTAAACAATTAAATTTAAATTTCAGAAGTCATCATGATTATCGGAGCGATTTGTACTTGCTGTAAATAAATAGAAATAATCTTTCATGGATGAAAGTTCCACGGTTTCACGTAAAGTAAGATCGTAGATTTTATGAGATATCATAGATATCTTAGTCTTCTCATATATTAAACCAAGCTCTTCACGAATTATGGGATCAGAAATATGGAATCATGCACTTTCGCCTCGAGTTTTGTCAAATGCCATTTACAAATGACATACGGCGGTGAGATATCGGCGGACCTCTGCCGATATTGCGAAATTTATCGATGCGAACTTTTTTAATCGAACAATAGATTCCCAATGCGGCACGTTGCACATGTACTTCGTTCATTTAGAATGAATAGCTAGTGTATTACGAAGAGCTCTGATTTGATTCTCTGATACATCAATTAATGTTTAACAAATGTTTTTTCGAAGCAGAATCATAGCAAATTGCGAACATTGTTCTTTTTGGTTAATATTAGTATTTGTCTTGTTACTGTTAAAGAAATTTGGCCAATTTAATACAGAAAGACAGTAATTAATTACTGTCTTTCAATAATAAATTTATTGATTTCCAATATTAGATTTCTGTAAAAATACTATGAAAATCTGATTTTCAAATTAATTGTTTGAATATAATCAAAGTAAAATAAAATATCTACTCTTCTAGGTCTCTAACTATCAGAGAAATTATAGAGACGAAGCACTTTGGAGTGTTCTGATCTTTAAAGTGCATTGGGGAAAGTTAAGGAACTAGGCTTTTACTCTATCACATGCTACCATGCTCGGAATCAGCTCTTAAGTTAACTTGGCCACTGTCCTTTGACACATTGCAAATGGAGCAAATACTTCAAGTATCTTGCCAATAAGTGTTGATGACGTAGAATCGATACTGACTCACCGAATTTGCCCCGTATCCTGCGAGAAGCGACTCATCCTTGACTTGAAGGACTACACGATATGGTGATTTCGGTAGCAGCGTCTTCTCTGTAATAATCCCTGAAAAATATATATAACGAGTTTCCGATTACGAATACAGGAGATACACGGTGGCATTTGTCAACTGATATAAAATGCGAAATGAGGACGGTGCTCGAATGAATGTTCGATACTTACTGGGAAAAATGCCGGTAGAAGGCACTTGATCCGGACGCATGTGATGCTCAATCGGCAAAATGCTGTAAGTGATGTTCAAAGCTTTGGAAGTATCATCAAGCAGACGAACGCTATACTGATTGCTAGTCACCGCATCGGCGTCCTTCAGGACTAAATAATTCTCATCTACCAATTGATAACCCTGAAATAAATATTTTATAGGATTAATAAACAAGATGCTCGCACGAAATTCGGAAGATTCTGATTCAAATCCTAAAGTAATATTTTTCACAATAAATTATTTACAGTATTTTAAAGATACTTATTAAGATCAATAATATTAAACTACTTGTTAGTTTAATCTGCGATATTACCTCAGTTTAAGATTGTGTTTCAAAATCAATAAATAATAGATGCGCAGTTTGTTTGAAATGGAAATTGTAAAAATTCACATAAAATTATTAAGCACTAAAATTCGTTCTCGACTAAATATAGTCTCCTTCGTTTATT